>NC_047037.1:5294908-5647334 GCF_011762595.2 Tursiops truncatus | reverse complement strand
GGACACACAGTTTTGAGGGCCTGCTGTGACCCCCTTTGTGTGGCAAAGCAATAAATCTATTCTTTTCTTCTTTATCCAAAACTCTGTCTCTGAGATTTAATTTGGTGTTGTGGTACAGTGGCCAGATTCAGCTTCAATGTCACCATCCGTGAAAAGTTTGCCACACGGAAGAATATTTCTCTAAATGGATAAATGACTGTAAGCATTTTATCTTGTCATATTATATTTGGTCTTTAAATACAGATAGAATTAGATCTAGGTACACATCTAAGTTTGATAAAAACATGAACCTCTGTTTCCCCACAATACAATGACCCCCTTAAAGATATGTTCCTGAGAAAAGAAAAAGCCCATGCATATTCCATGTCCCAATTTGAAAATCAGCTTTCATCTTTGAAAATAATTTTTAGAATTAATGTGCTTTAATGGAGATAAAAATGGAAAAATAATTAGACACTATCCTCCTTATTTGCATTCATCAGACCCATTCCTGATTAAATCAAACTAGTAGGGTTTTTTTGTTTTTTCTTCTTTCCATTGATGGCATTTTTCGTGAAGTGGTAATTAAGTCTCAGCCGTGATGAGTGACCCACCAGCACCATAGGAAAGCCATTTCCCAAGAAACAGCTCTCACCCACCCTGTCTAATAGACAGTTGTTTGTGAAATGGGGATTTTTCAGCAAGGCACGAAGAGTGTGTAACATCAGAACAAACACACATAAGCTCTGAAAGGAATTTCTCTCTGAAAACTGCTGAAATCCAGCCCTTACTTCCCTAGAGTGTGTCTGGTGTGTTTGGACTGAAAGGAGAAGAATCCCAAAACTCTGCAAACTTGCAAATACAGAGTGTGTGAATCACTGAACTCAGTTACAATGTCCCTTGGATGGAACCGGTGAGAAGCCAGAGCTGAAAGTAATGGTGTGGACAGCCTCACCCCATTACTTTCAAAGCAACCGATTCTGTTGTAGCCATTATACCACTCTGGATTTAAAAAGAAAAGAAAATGGTGGTGGTTTATCATCTCTCCCTTCTAATGGAGAGGAACATGCATTTGCTCTCAATGTGGAGTAAGTGAACCAAACATAAGGTGCTGGTGTTGTCAATCTCTGCATCTGACCCAGTGATGAGATAATGATGAGCTCTCAACTCCATTGCCAACATCCATACGAGCTTCCTGTGTGAGGGAGTTCCTGGTGTGTGTTTGTCTACAATGGCTTCTGAGAGTTAGACCAGCTTGAAGGAAGAAGAGATACTTCTCAAAGTCTGTCATTCCTCAAGGCTTGAATATAATGGATCATGGGAAGATAGTAAGAGGATTGCATAGGCTCTGGCACCACTAATACTGTCTGTCTTAAGGTATGTGATTTTTGCTGTTTATTGTACTATTAGCTAGAAAGAGATATTATTGATTAACAGTGCTTATAGTGTCCTATAGAGTAGATGTTAAAAAAAAAAGGTAAAGATAGTTAAAGAAAATTTTGTACTCAATACCAAGCATAGTTATTCAAACATGCAAAATAAGCTTTTTGTTCAAGTTATTCTGCCAACACAGGTTTAAAAAGAAATAAATTCCTCCCAGAAAAATGATATAATATCAGAAGGGAAATTTAAAAGGGTAAATTAAGAAAAGGAGAGTCAGATATGTTTTACAAGATTGTCGTTCCTTGGGTACTTGTTTAAGCTAATCGTTCTATGCTGTTGGTTAGGTTGCTGGGTATGAAAGCAGAGAGCTGGACAAGATTAGAAAGGACCTTGCAGCAGTGTTTCCAGCTGGTTAGGTAATGATTGGTTTATGTCTCTGGTTAAGTACAATGGTTCTCAAAGTTTGCTGCACATTGGAGTCACGTTGGAGCTCCAAAACCTACTGATGCCTGTGTACCACTGCCAGAGGTTTGGATTGAAATTTTCTGGCTTTTGACCTGGTTATCAGGACTTTCAAAGCCTCCCAAATGATTCCAATGGGCAACCAGAATTCAGAACCCTAAATCTCAAAAATGAGGTTCCCTATCATGTCCAACTATTTCATAAATGCAGGTATTTGAGCTCAAATTGGTCTGGGTTTTAGGAAACCCCTGTGACCGTGAAAGTACGAACAGGACCCATAGCGTGTCTTTCTATGTCAAGGTGTTAATTTCTTCAAATACCACTGAAGTCACATTTTTATTGTTAGAAACAAAAGCTCAACTGGGAAATACTGGAAATAGTTAATGACTCATTCCTTTGCTAAAATTAAGTAAGTTCTGAATATTGATAACAAGATATCCTTTAGCTTGCAATCCACCTCTCAAAGAATTTTGATTGAGGTAAGAAAATTCAAACCACGAAGGTTAAAGGGTACAAATTCCAGTTATAAGAGGAATAAGTTCTAGGGATCTAATACAGCATGGTGACTATAGTTAACAATATTTGTACTGTATATTTCAAAGTTGCTAAGAGAGTGGATCTTAAATGCTCTCACCATAGCAACAACAACAACAACAAAAGGTAATTATGTGAAGTGAAGGATGTGTTAACTTTTTTTTGTGGAAAACGTTTCACAATATATACATAATATCAAATTATCATGCTGTGCACCTTAAACTTACACAAAATCACATATCAATTATATCTCAATAAAGTTGGAAAAAAACATGAAGCAACTTTGATAAAGCTTAAGTGTTGACTTGTACTTTTCCTTTTTTTAAGAACATTTATTTATGTAAGCAGTTATCTACATCAATAGAAGTGAGTTTATTGCAATGACTCTAGCACTTTTTTATTCAGAAGATAACCTTTAGATAGATTGATAATACATAATTCATATTATATATAAATATATATTCCACATGTACATAAGTATACATGTACTTTTGTTACATTCACAATAACTCAAAAACACAGAATGGAAAATCACCCCCATTTTACAAATGAAGAAAATGAGTTTTTATAATATGAAATGACTTGCTCAAGGCTACTCATTTACAAAGCAATGGAACCAGAATCAAAACATTTTCTTCCTCATTCCAAACTATGATATCCTTTCTCTGGGAGAGTGGTATACCAGAAGTCTCTCAGAGCCTTAGCTTTTATGAGGAGTAGCTAATTGAAATTTGAAAATTGTCCTTTACATAAAATCAGAGCCAGTAGCAAAGTGGTAGAAGGAAACACATCTAAATACTTACTGAGTTTGTGGAAATGAGATCACCTATTGCTGAATACCATTGTCAGGTAAAGAATTTTGAAATATGGTATTTGGTAACTGCCTTATATAGGAATTAATTTTGATTAATTAGAAATATACCAAAAGAGAAATAGAACAAGGAGTCCTTTCTCTTGGGTTGATGATATGTTCAGTTATAAAAATACCTTTGTAAGCAATAATTCTGGGATTTTTAAAGGTTATATTTAAAGCCCACTTCTGAAAGCATGAAAATATTTTGATAGATGTGTTTTGTCATAAGAATGTTAGGATTCTGAGAGATGTACTTTGTCATTGATGTTATTTCTAAGATTGTAATTCAGAAATTAGGGTCACAGAGTTAAGTACTTAACTGTACATAATGATTCTTAAATATTATCCCACAGACTTCCTTGAGAATGAATAAAGAATATAGAAGTTCTCTCTAGAAAAATCGCATATCATCACAACATTTTGAGTACAATTTTGATAAGTTCATATACTCTCAAACCCCAAGTTAAGATTTGTACCTAATTAAATGGGTATAAAAATTCAACTAATGAATGTAATCCATTTAAATATAGAGCCAGATCAGGCAAGGTGACTTTAAGTGAAATCTTTGTTTAATGCAGAACTTTCTTATTTAAATAGTCACAGTTCCTGCTATGTGTTTATCAATCTGCATATCCAGGATTATAAACTAAGTTTTATGATACTGCTTATTTCCTCATTAGGCATTTTGCTTATATTTTTTAATACAGAATTAGAACCAATGGACCATTGATGACTGGTAATAAGGTGAACTAACATCTAGGTCTGGTAGAATTACTAGTAGAGAACAAATATATACATTTTACTCAATTATCCTAAAAACAAGCAAGTCAAAGACCCTTCCCACAAGAGCTAAAGTTAAATGTGTCATCAAGAGAATTCTCTAGATCAGTTTTAATAGACATTTTGGTTCAATATGATTTCTTTCTTACTGATTCTTAAGTAATATCACTTACTAAATTCAATTTAACCTTGTTGTTAAACCCATTTTAAGATATACTCTAAAATCACCATAAGTTATCACAGTTCTTAGTGTTTGATCTTCCCCAGAATTCACTGGGAAGGTTTAAAATTTCAGAACTCAGTATCAAAAAACTAGCACATGGGTGAGTTCTAGTTTTAACTCTGACCTGTAAAGAACTTGGAAGTTGTCACTTTAATCCTTACAGCAAGAAAAATTTGACATGTTGAAAATAAGTGACTATTCTTGGACCCACTAGAGAACTCAAATTGCAGGGCAAACCATCACCCCCAAATCTACAAGACAGGCCCATCAGAGCAATAGAGCACCTGAGAGCTGCTTACCTGAAACAGAAGCTACTGGATACAAAAACTGGTTAGAATGTTTAAATGGTAATGTTGATGAATTGCTGGAGATGGAGTGTGAACTAGCATGAAAGTGAAGTCAGAAATTCCTGAGGTCACTGTCGTAGGGGATCTCCCACACTTTTACGGTGCACCTGTTGAAACCTCACTAGATCCCTACAACGAAGATCAAAGAAGGATTCCCTTGCGTCTGTGCCAAGGGGAGGAGTAGAGAAATCACTGTGAAACATGACCAGAGCTTTCTCTATAACAAAGGCTTAGTCTCTAGGGGTGGAATTTGTGAGAACTTTATCCCAGCTGGCAGAAGGGAATGTCTCCCATTGCAGCCCTTCTAGCCCTTCTATTTCACTGAAAGAGGACAAAAATAGTCAGCAAGGGTCAGGCTTCAAGGGAACAAATTCAGGAATACTATAACCAGAGAGAGATTGAGGCGGGCACGGGAAGAAAGAGTTCTGCCAATGAAGAAACATTTATGAAGATCACAGCCCCAAGTCACAGACCTACTCAAACACTGAGATTTATTTAGACAATTATAGAACACTTCCTACCCCAACACTTTACCACCACATCCCAGGACTTCAGTATAAAGCAGTGGATTACAGCTTAAAAGAGCTGCAAGACACTATTCTCCATGAGGAGGAGTACTTAAGGAAGCCTGTAGTCATGAGAAGAGAGAAACACAAGGACACTAGAGGAATTTGAATCCTCAGCACATATAGCTACACAAACATTAAACCCAGCCCCATCCTAGCTAGGTCAACATAAATCCTCATGCTAAAGGCTTATTTACATCATTAGATCAGTTCCTATCACCCCAAACAACATGTCTGGCTTTCAGTGAGAAAATTAGAAGTCATGATAAAAGGAAAACAAACCACAGTCTGAGGTGGCAAAGCAATGGTCAGAACCAGACTCATGTGACAAATGTTAGAATTATTAGACAGGAAATTTTAAATAACTATTCTTGATATGGTAAAGGCTCTAAGTTAGAAAGTAGACAGATATGTAAGGGTAACATAGACAGAGAGATGGAAACCCTAAGAAAGAATAAAAGATAAATGATAAAAACCAAAAGGACTGTAACAGAAATGAAAAATGCCTCTGACAGGTTTATCACCAGACTGGACACAACTAAGGAAAGAGTCAGTGAACTTGAAGATATGTCAATGGAAACGAGTATCAATTGTTGATGAGAAAGTGAAGCAATACAAACTCACATTCATTGTTGGTGGTCAGTTTGGCAGCTTCTTACAAACATTATCATAGCAATCATTCTTATAGGTATTTACAACATTGATTTTAAAACTTATGTCTACAAAAATACTTGTATGCAAATATTTATAGCAGCTTTCTATAATTTCCCAAAAAGGTCAGCAACCAAGATGTTCCTCGGTAGATGACTGGATAAGCAAACTGTAGATATCCACAGAACAGAATACTCTTCAGCAATAAAAAGGAATGCGCTACCTAGTGACACAAAGATATGGATGCATGTTAAATGATCTTTCTAAGTGAAAGAAGTCCATCTGAAAAAGCAACAGATTTATGATTTCAACTATATGACATTCTTCAAAGAGCAAGACTAGAGGTTTTAGCAGCTCAGATTAGCAGCTCAGATTAGGAGGGTGTGACTAGGTTAAGCATAGGGATTTTTTGAAGCAGGTGAAACTATTCTATATGATACTGTAATAGTAGGTGCATGACACTGAATTTGTCAAACTCACAGAACTTTAAAGAATGATGCTTAATGTATATAAATTAAAAATAAACAATTTAGGAGGTTCAGATATCCCATTATAGAATGCAGAATATGTCAAAGGAGTATAACTGTATTAGAAATATATGAAATAATCTCACTAAAGGGAGTGGGGGAAAGGTGTTGACCTAAGTAACTTTGGAAATGGATTCTTACAAACAAAAGTGAAATGTACATAGTCACTGTACTCTAGTTGATAAAGTTGTTTCCCGTGGTGGGGATACAGGTAAATGATTCTGAAATCACTTGACATGTACACTGGAATTAAGAAATTAAGTAAATGGATGGCGGATGGTAGGAGGCAGGTTCCCCACTGTTGGAGTGTGAGATTACAGATATACAAGGGGAGGAGGCCACAGTGATCCATGTGGTAATGGCATAGGGCAGAAGACACCAGTGTGAATTCCTGCCTAGCGTAATATAGGTAAACTGGTTAGAGATTTAACATATCCATAGTTATAGGTATATACATGGGCTAGTATATACGAACATATGTTTCCTTCTCCATTTGCTAAGAGAGTCTAGAAGCAATGGCACCTGGTTAGAAATGTGCATGCCTAGTACCTAGATCTTGGTTTCTAATATCATTCTAAAATGAAAGGAACCAAGGATCCTTACAAAAGTGGCTGAGTCTAGGACTAAGCAGGAAATACTGAAGATGAGCCTAAAGCATTTGGTAGTAAAACAAAAAAATACACAATGCTGAGGTATGTCAAAGGGACAAAAGAGTCAGCTGATGGAGTTCCCAACAGCCAAAGCTGGAGCAATTTGAGCAAAAATAAAGAAAGAAAGAAAGTAGTATTGGGTTATAACACGAAGTATAAAGTAAATATCTAGGAACCCATACTATATAAATAACTGATGGAGTAAATAATGAATAATGGACTAATCTCCCTCACAAAAAAATTCCAAGTAATTCATGTAGATACTCCACTCACAAGGTATTGGCACATAACTCCTCACTCTTTGAGTGTGAGCTGCACATAGTGACCTCCAGAAAGTACAGTGTGGAAAACAAGAAAGAAGAGTAATTTACAGTAGAAAAAACCAATGAACACTATCTCAGTCAGGGGACCAAGGTTAATATCAGAGGTGATGTCATGTAAATTGCATGTACCCTCGGCATGATGTGATTAGAATAGACAACCTCTGTGGTTTTCCTTCCAAAAACCCATCAATTCAGTCTAAACATGAGAAAACACCAGACAAATCCCAATTGAGGAAACTTCCACAAAGTTTCAGCACTCCTTAAAACTTGCAAGGTCATCAAAAACAATATAAGTCCGAGAAGCTGTCACAGCCAAGAGGAGCCTAAGGAGACATGACAACTAAATATAATGTGGTATCTTGGATGAGACCCTGGAACAGAAAAATGACATATGTAAAATCTAAGCAAACCTAAATAAAGGATGCACTTTAGTTATTATTATGACAACAGTGGTTCATTAATTGTGACAAATAGACCATCCTATTATAAGATGTTAATAATAGAAGAAACTTGGTGTAGGGTGTATGACAATTTTGTACTTTCTGTGTAATTTTTCTATAGATTTAAACATATTCTAAAACAGAAAGTTGATTTTTAAAATTTGTATAGAGTGTTTATTATCTGTCAGATTCTTATGTTTCAAAGGTATCAATTATCTATGCCTTCTTAGAGTATTATGCGTACAAAAAGGCTTACTTTCCACTTACTCCTTTACACTTAATTTTTCTCTTAATCAATTTCCATATATATGTGTATATTATATATAATTTACTTTATTCACAACAATATAAATCTTACAGATCCCTTTATTATCATGTAAAATAATTATTTCCCAGTTTGCTTTGCTCTCTGATGTGTCTTTAGATAGATGAACACTATTTTAATTCTCACTTTATTTTGAGGCAACTATATTTTTGTTCTGACAAATGTGGATTAAACTCAAACTGCTTTTTATTAAAGTGAACTAGTTTACATGCAACAGATTAACTTTTCTTTTAATCTACCAGTCTCTTTTTAATTGAAGTATAGTTGATTTACAATGTTGTGTTAGTTTCAGTTACAGCAAAGTGATTCAGTTATACATGTATATTCTTTTTCAGATTCTTTTCCCTTGTATCAGGGGTCCCCAACCCCCAGGCCACGGACTGGTACCAGTCTGTGGCCTGTTAGGAACCAGGCCGTACAGCAGTAGGTGAGCGTCAGGCGAGCGAGTGAAGCCTCGTCTGTATTTACAGCCGCACCCCATCGCTCACATTACTGCCTGAGCTCCGCTTCCTGTCAGTATTATGGTGAGTTGTACAATTATTTCATTATATATTACAATGTAATAATAATAGAAATAAAGTGCACAATAAATGTAATTTGCTTGAATCATCCTGAAACTGCCCCCCAGACCTGTCCGTGGAAAAATTGTCTTCCACGAAACTGGCCCCTGGTGCCAAAAAGGTTGGGGATCACTGCCTTATAGGTTATTACAAAATATTGAGTATAGTTCCCTGTGGTGTATAGTAGGTCCTTGTTTGTTATCTATTTTATACATAGTATGTGTATATGTTAATTCCAAACTCTTAATTTATCTCTTCCCCCACTTTCTTTTTTGGTAATAAGTTTGTTTTCTATGTCTGTGTGTCTATTTCCGTTTTGTATATAAGTTCACCTCTCTCTATATATATTTTTTAGATTCACATATAAGCACTATCATATGATACTTGTCTTTGTCTGGCTTACTTCACTTAGTATGATAATCTCTAGGTCCATCCATGTTGCTGCAGATGGCATTATTTTATTCTTTTTTAGGGCTGGGTACCGTTCCATTGTATATATGTACCACATCTTCTTTATCCATTCATCTGTTGATGGACATTTAGGTTGTTTCCATGTCTTGGCTATTGTAAACAGTGCTGTTATGAACATTGAGGTGCATGTATCTTGTCTAATTATGCTTTTCTCCAGATACATGCCCAGAAGTGGGATTGCAGTATCATATGGTAACTCTTTTTTAGTTTCTTGAGGAAACTCCATACTAACTTTTAACAACATCTTGAAAAATAAGTTACTAAAACTGGGCTACAAATAGCTTTAACATACAGATGCATAATGTTTGACCTGTAAATAATCAACAGAAGTAAACTTGATAATAGAGATTTTTTGCCTTGCTGGTTTCCCATATTTCCTGAATTGGAGTCTGCATCGGCAGGACTGAGAAGACATGGTGAGGCTCAGAGTGCCTGCCTCTTGCAGCACATTTACTACTGCACCTGAACACACAAACACATGCAGAATCATAAAATAGCAAACTGCATGTCCAGATGCCAAACTGCAAGTCCAGATTGCTATTTACACCTGCAATTACAAACTGAAGCACATAGTACTTTATATGTTCCAAAGAGATATGAGATCACTGTTTGCAGGCACAGCCCAGCTGCTGGAAACCGTGGCCTTCACTGACACAATGAGTTTTCTTGCTATAATCATGGTTGCACTGATGTGACCATTTTAAAATTATGATTTGAAGGAAAGTCTTCCATTATACATTTCAGCTTCAAGGTTATTTCTGCAAAAGAGATGCATTAATCATTGTAACTAAAATAACTAAGGGGATAATTTGTATTCATTAGTGATAGAAATTTTGTCATTTTTAGATCTCTGAAAGTCTCAGAGTCATTTATTTTTAAGTTTATTTCAGTATGGACAAGAGAATAAAAAATGAAAAAATTTAAAAAGAAGGAAAGAGGTAAAACATTTATTGGGTGAAATTCTATCTCATGATGGGAATTACATGGAACCTTAAATCACACAGACTTTCTGGCTGCAGAAATGGGGAAGAAAAAAATGGGGTAAGAAGGGGGAAAGGAACATATGCAAGATATAAATAAATAAGAACTACACCCTTCAAGAAGACTTAGCCAGGGAAAAGAGGACACATTCAAATAAATATTTCTGTGTTTCTCAAAAAATTTTCTGAAAATATAATATTTCTAGACAAATGGCTCAAGAAAAAGATGGAAATAGTCAAAGAAGATATTTCACGACCACAAGATACGAAAATTGTGAAAAAAATCTAAACATGACAGAGCTGCAAGTTACAATATGGAAGATGACAAAATAAATACAAATTAAAATATCATCAGTGATGTGTTACAGATCAGGGAAATAATAGGAAACAAAATGGTAATGAACCATTTTTTACAAATGTAAAAGTTATTGTATTATAATTAAAATGATAGGTATAGAAGACCAAGGAAGGTTAAATTCCTGAAGATCAGAACTAAGTAAAACAGAAAACATTAGAAATATAGTAGAAGAAAATTACTGAATCTGCAGATCAGTAGAACTCAGTAGATCCTGGGATTTACTACTAGAGAACAAAATTAGAACCAAGTGATGAAAACACTAAGGTCAGTTTTAGAGAATGCCAGTATGAAGGAGGAGATGCATTCAGATTGAAACACACTGAGTTTGTGCTTCATTAAGATATCCCAATGACATATTGAGTAAATAGTTGCATATGTAGGTCTTGACAGCAAAAAAGTATAAATTTTATATTATATGGAATATGTAAATATATATGTATATATATGTTCTTTCTGGAATTTAGTAAATAAATAGATTACACATTTATAATAATATGATATATAATATATATAATAATGTGTGTCCATCATACAAAAAGCAATTTCAGAATCCATAGACTATTAAGAAAAAGTCAAATTAGATGAAAAGAGATTGATAAAAGAGCTAATTTCTCTGCTGGTCTCTTCATGATTTTGGCTTCCCTCGTTGAATTGTGAAGAAAGCATGAGGCAGATACAATATAAGAGTTCCTTTTTGCCATGTTCTAATAGTTTTTGCTTCAGTTTTTGACTGAGTCTAAAAATATGCTGAAAATCGGGGGAGAGGGTACCTTGCCTGAGTAAAAGCAATCCATCATGATAGAGTTCTTTTCTTCAGGTCATTTTAAGCTCATGTTAAGATAAGAACAACATTTTTTGGAGAAAAACCTGAAAGATATAGGTCTATAATAGTCTTATCTGTCTGCTTGACTAGGCCATGGAGTGCCCAGACATTTGATCAAATGTTATTTTGAGTATGTCTGTGAGGGTGTTTTGGATGAGATTAACATCTGAATTGCTAGACTAAGTAAAGCAGATTGCCCTCTGTGTAATGTGGGTGGCCCTCATCCAATCAGTTTAAGAACTTAATAGAACAAAACACTGAGCAAGAGGCAACTTTTCTCTGACTAACTGTTTTGATCTAGGACATCAGACTCAGACTGGAACTATGTCACTAACTTTACTGGGTCTCCATCTTGCCCACTGCAGATCAGATCTTGGGATTTCACAGCCTCCATAATCACATGGGCCAATTCCTTATACAGTATCTGTGTGTGTGTGTGTGTGTGTGTGTATCTATCTATCTATCTATTCTTATATTTATATATATATATATTCTTATCTATATCCTTTCTCTCTCTCTCTCTCTCTCTCTCTATATATATATATGATAACATTTATTTTGTACTCATTTTTAAACTAATTTCAGTTGCATTTTCAGCTTATATATAGCTTAGACACCTTTTTGCTTCATAGGTTATTTGCAAAAAGTGAGCTTATGTACACACATCTTCTTAGAGATAAAAAACACATATGAACAAAGAGACGAGGGGCCACATCTGGGAATTACAGGACAATTTAGGTCTGTGGCAGCCATTCCAATACCTGGGAAAGCAGAGAAAGCAGAAGGATGAGAATTACCCTCAAAGAAGAAACTGAGTGTTGTCCTTCCATCACTTTTTAGGGCACATACACATATTTCCTATTGGTTCTGTTTCTCTGGAGAATGCTGAGTAATACCGGGTCAGGGTAGAATATGGTAAAAACCAACATTAAAAGTATGAACTCAACAAGTCTACTGATGTGGGATATCAAGATGAGGCAATGGAAAAAGGCATGCAATATAGTAGCAGATAACTGACCACACACTTTGGTCAGCAACTGGCAAATCAAGAACCAGGGTCATAGTCTCAAACCAAACACAGGTACTAGAAGCAATATTTTTGAAACAGTACTCATTCTTACCTATTCAAGAATTTGTTTTCTTCAAGGATAGGAGCCAATCAAAATGCATAGTCATTCCAAGTAGAGGCAGGTAGGACACATCTGGAGTTTGATAATTCAAACACCTAACTGAAGGAAAGAGTCTAAATATAAGAATGTCTTTTGAAGGCAATACTTCATTTATAAAAGGGTAATAGAGGTTTTCTTTAATGAAAATGGAAAACTAGCAAAGAAAAGCCATATAAAGGTCATAACACTAGGTTATCTATCTATGAATATTTATCAAAATATTTATCAAAGTTGGACATGGCTTAGTTATATGTTGTAGACACTGTGCTGTACCACCCAGATGATCTATGTAGGGCAGAAGGACCTATTCTCCCAGTTTCTTAGAGTACTGCCAGATGTCAGCCCTCAGCTGTCAGCTGTCTCCAAGATTTGCCCTCATCTGAAGAGAGTCCTTGCCCAAGACCTTCTCTGAGGCAGCCTACATCCACTGGCTGGTTGATGTGTGGGTATAAATGCCCAACGTCTTTGTCCCTCTTTGAACCAACACTGAAAGACTATCTCAGTTTCACAGCCTCCCCATGGGATACTCTGATGTCTTTGTTAAGACTTTGTTGTGATGATACTACAGCTAATAACCTCCTGTGCAATCTTGCTTCTTTACTTTTTCCCATAGAGGTCTCCTTTTCTAACCCCATGCAGAAGGTATGGTTAAGGCAACAGTTTAAAGACAATACCTTGTCAGGGTGATATTTTATTCAGAATAAACTCTAAATTAATATGTATTATATCATGCTTTGCTCCCAAAAGTAGAATGCAGTGTCCATAAACCAAAGGGTGAAAATAGGGGCAGCTTCTCTAACCATCACTTTGAGTCATCCACCTCAGAAATTTTTTTCTTCCCATCTCCACAAATGCAGGCTCTGAAGGTTTACAGATCTTAGTTCCCAAATGGTTCTTCTCCCACCAGGGGACACAGAAAGAGTCCCATGGAAATTTAAGATATGGCTGCCACCTCGTACTTCAGGCTCCTTAAGGTGCTAAGGGGTCAGTAGGAAGTAACAGGAGTAACTGACCCTAATCGACAAGAGGAAGTAGGGCTGCTCTTACACAATCGGAGCATGGCTGTATATGTTCAGCATCCAGATGATCTCCTTAGGCAACTCTTGGCACTCCCTGCCCAAATTTGATAGTAAATTGACAAGAGCAACAGAGTAGAACTGAGATGGGCACAGTGACAAGAGACCTAGATACTTTAGGAGTCAGGCTCTGAATCAAACCAGCAGAGAGGGTAGGTAAGGGCAAGAGGAAGCCAGAAGGCTTAATAGAGGAGGGAAATAATGAATATCAGTTTGGGGAGACCAGCTCCAATGGCAATAACTATAATTTATCCCCCTAATCTTTCTCTTATAAATTCACTGCAAGAAGACGAGACCACCATAATCCTGAAAAAGTGGCTTCCAGAATTTAAACAAAGAAGTGTATTTGAGCAAAGCAAGAGATGGACTTAGAAGTTGGGATGGGTCATTCAGATGCCTCTTGTCTCCCCAGTTGCTAGGAGTAGAGCTGGCTGACAGACTGTGTTTGGTCTCTCACAAAACATCTAATAAAAACACGTTAGCTATCTGGACATAATAACATGAGTTTCCTAAAGTTGGCTATAACAAATACTATCTAATCGCCCTTAACTGAAGAGAGCTGCTTCACCCAAGGTCTCACCAACTTGGTGGGTAGCCTGCATTGGATGAAATAGGGATATAAAGGCCTTGACCCTTTGTCTAACCTTGGAATAATTACGAAGGTACAATGCCAACTTCACAGAACTCTGTGGGGTCATCTGAGGTCTTTTCTATGATTGCATCATGGACCAACTTCTTACTCTGCCCAGTCCTGCCTCAGGTCCCTCACGCACTAATGTGGATCCAGAGAGCGTTCCCTAACTAACTTCCTGAATGCCAATCTCTGCCTCAAGGTTGGCTTCCTAGGGAATTTAATCTTCAATATCATTCAAAGGTGAGAGATAATTAATTAAGTGGTTTCCATCCTTCAGGATAGAATGACTACCACCACTTACTATCATGATTTCAAAGAATGGTTGGTAATATACATAAAAGTTCATAATGTAATGTTGCATGAAAAAGAAGCAAGGGATAGAATTTGATTAGGACGAAATATGAGAGAGGCAAAGATAGAGAAAGACATATGAAAAGAAATGCCCCAAGATGTTTAAATGGGTTTTCTAGACTTAAGAAAATTTATGATTTTTCCCTTTATGCTTTCCTGTGTTTTTCAACACTTCATAATTAATATGTATTGATTTTTGTATTGAAAAGTAATACAACTGCCCCTCGGTATCAGTAGGGGGATTAGTCCCACGACCCGCCCCAGATACCAGAATCTGCAGGTGCTCAAGCCCCATGGTCCTCCCTACCCGTGAATTCTACATCCTCTGATTCTGCATTGGAGGGATTCTACCACCCGCCAATCCTCCGATGTGGAACCCGCAGATAGGAGGGCTGACTGTACATTTACTGAAAAAACATCCTACTGTAAGTGGACCCACACAGTTCAGACCCCTGTTGTTCAAGGGTCAACTCTATTTTAACTGGCATCTCAAAACTTGCTCTGATAGCATGGTATATTTTAGGAAATTTTGTTATCAGTGTGATTTTCACACATAGCTAGGATAAGTTTTTCACATTTATCATACTAAGGGAGTTATGGACTTCTTCATTTTAGCCAATATAGTAATTTTTGATGATTAAGCTACCTTTTCTGTCTTCAAGTGAGATGAAATAATGAATAATTATTATTTTCAAACGTCCACCCCCAGTGAGTCCCTTCAAGCCTAATTTCTGGTTTGTCTACCTTTAGGACAAGGGACCTAGGTGTGCACATGGCACTTTTCACAGTGCTCAAATGCTGAGAATGGGTACGTATGCAGGCAGCTGTTTTTGGACTGTGACAAAGCATCTAACCGCAGCCATCAATGCTCTGGTCATTAGGACCCAAGATTTCTAAAGATGGTCACCAGAGATGCTCTCCATTTACCAGTTTCAGCTACACCCCTTAATACTACATGCAACCTTCTTATGAGTCATTTCTCATGGGATGAATTTATTATCTTCTTTCACTCCTCCAGCACTGCTATTTAACCTTGGGTCCAAGAGCAATAGAGGCAGCTGAAAAGGAAGGGTGTGTGTATGTGTGTGTGTGTGTGTGTGTGTGTGTGTGTGTGTGTGTGTGTGTGTGTGTGTATAAGGGTCAAGGTGTTTTTTTAACAGCCAGTTTCCTCCAGAGCTGATTTCTTCTAAATGGGAAAGGCTCCTTATTTTGAACAACTGGCTGATGTGATGTCTGGTTAAGTGATTGCCTTTGAGTGCTGGCACCAGTGACTGATACAGGCTGACAGGTCCAGGTAACCGAAATAGGCATCTGCTGCCAGCTGTTGTTAAATGAAGCAAGGAAAGAAGAGGATGAAAATATCCTACAACTGTGGTCCCAGGAATAAGAAGATAGCAACACAGCTGTAGCAGGAGCAGTGAGATGGAGGCATTAACTAGCTTTCTCTTCTTGTTACCATTTTAAGACAAGATGGCTCTGCATTTTGGAGGTGAATCTCACTTCTCTTACATATTTCCTAAAACTTATATGATTTCTGTGAATGTCATGCTATCCAGAATCAGCTACAAGCATTCTATTCCTTTTGTTCATTTTCATTTCATTTTTTTCTAGCAAATAGAAAATGAAGCATGTGACATTTTTGTATCAGAAATGAAAATACTATTGCCCTGCTTTTGGTAATTCATTTCTACCTTTGCTTTTCCACGTTTAGCTTTAGTTATTATTTTGAAACGACCTGAACCTTGAAAACTGGCCTAATACTTGCATGGCATATCTAGCTGTTAAAGAGATCTGAATCTTTGGACAAAGCTCACCAACAACTTAAGGAGGTGGATTATTATCCAACAAATGTCACTATAACCTGAGGTTATAAAAATCCACATTATACAATTCTTTCCAAGGCCTAATCCGCAGCTCATCTATTTTAAGCGATATTTGACACAGCATAATGTTACTGCATCAAAGGCATGTGGGCAGTCTTATGGCATTCCTGACTCTGATGGGTTAACTAAGTGAAGAAGGTTTGGGTTTATTCTGGAATCTTTGCTTCGAGTGCAAGCAATTTAGAGCTGAGAACGTTTGAAATAGTCTATTACTTTCTCCCTTATGTGCTGAATTTAGGTGTACCCTCACGCGTAAGCAATTTGCCCCAAATAAGAAGTAATAGATACACCACACATCTAATTATTACTTGCTAAAGAGGCCAAATTTGGCATCTTCATTAAGAGTAAATGAACTCACTAGACAATGAAAAGTTCATAAAATAATCAGAGTAGGTTAACTATATGGCAGTGTGTGTGTTTGCGTGTGTGTGTGTTTAACTTAAAAAGAGAATACACAATAATCAAGAGCTGAATGGTTGATTTAATTTCATTGACAAACACAATGTTTGAAATGGAAATCAAGGGAACTATCTCGATAATTGCTTTTGCAGCAATTGAGACAAAAATGTTCCTGGAATATTCAGATAATTGTTTTACTTATCCATCTCATTTTGTACTTCAAAATAGAGATGATGAGACTTGACTATCAAAAACTTATCAAGTATAGTCATTAAGGGGAGAACAAGATTTCTGCATTTAAGTGAGATAAAGTTTTAAAAAACAAATGAATAAATAAAGGAATGCATATGAATGGATGAAGCTGGTAGCTATTTAATCCCTTCTGTGTTTCAAAAATTTTTACACATGTACTTTATTTTTAATTTATTTTATTGAAGCATAGTTGATTTACAAGGTTGTGTTAATTTCTGCTGTACAGCAAAGTGATAAAGTTATATACACATGTATATATACATTCTTTTTTATATTTTTTATTATAGTTTATCACAGGATGTTGAATATAGTTCCCTGTGCTATACGGTAGGACTCTGTTTTTTATCCATTCTATGTATAATAGTTGGCATCTGCTAATCCCAAACTCCCAGTCCTTCCCTCCCCCACCCCCTCTCTCCCCTTTGGCAACCACAAGTCTGTTCTCTGTGTCTGTGAGTCTGTTTCTGTTTTGTAGGTAAGTTCATTTGTGTCATATTTTAGATCCCACACATAAGTAAAATCATATGGTATTTGTCTTTCTCTGTGTGGCTTACTTCACTTAGTAGGATAATTTCTAGGTGCATCTATGTAGCTGCAAATGGCATTATTTCATTCCTTTTTATGGCTGAGAAGTATTCCATTGTGTATGTGTGTGTGTATACACACACACACACACACACACACACACGGCACATCTTCTTTATCTATTCATCTGTTGATACAAATTTAGATTGTTTTCATGTCTTGGCTATTTTACACATGCACTAATTGTTACCAATAAGACAAACACAAAACTCAAATTTGAGAATTGAGTTTGTTTTTTCATTTCACCAATCCATCCTAAGCTCAACCTCAATTATTTATAAAATAAAAACAGCAGTATATAGGATTATTCACCACCTGACTTACCAGTGGGTGTAACTCCACTCATTCTTCTTTCTCACTTTTCTTTGACTCATGGATTCATTCATTTATCCATTTAACAAACATGTTTCACTCCCCATATTATGCTGAAAATGTGACATATACAAAAATACATGTAAATTTTGGTTTCTTAACTCTGGGTGCTTATACCATATATGGAGGAGTGGGAAATGAGTGATATCTGGGTGAAGATCCTGACCATGCCACTTTCTATCCGGGCTCAGTAGAGATTATCAGTTGTCTGACCCAAATCCACCCTTGACTTTGCTTCAGAAACAGAAATATTTTCTTTCCCCCCACTCTCCCACCAGCACCATTGTCCTCATTCCTATGTTACTATGATTGACCAATGGCATTTGAGAGAGTTGTTCTGTGTGGATGGCTTCCAAGAAAAGTCCTTAAGAGGGAGACACATAGCTGCAATAGACCTCTTCTATCTTCCCCATGGTTTCTTCTGCTTCCTCAGTGAAACATAGATGTGATTTCCACAACTCCAGCAGTCATTTTGGGTAATGAGGTGAACTTGAGGATGAATGTCAAGTACATAGTTTGGCAGAGCAGGAAGAGAAAGAGCACGGGGTCATGAAGACTTACTGGGGGCTCCATACAGATCGTGGACTGCCTACTTCTGAATATGTTTAACCTGTGAATGAAATTAATTTCTGTTATGTTTAAGTTAACTAACAAATTTAATAATTGATAAAATGTGTAATCTTGGTGAGTCCCCTATTCTCCCCAAGCCTCCTTCTCTTCAGCTTTAAAATAGTACCGGCTTTGCACTGCCAACTAAAAATTGTCGCTCACCACGTGTTCTACAAAAATTAAGTCATGAGCCACTGCAGCTGCTGACCTTCAACACCCCCTGAAAGGAGCCCAGGGTGGAGATCAGGAAGGAGGTACTCTGTGCTCTGGGAAAAACTGGCAGAGCGGGTCTTCAGATAGATGTTTTCAGGAGAAGATTTGATGAGCCCAATTTCTTGCATCTTCTCATATCTAGAAAAGCATGAAAATCGTTAACAGAGACATCTGCTCTTCGTGAGTGACTAGCAGCCAGCCTCTGCCACATGTGTGCTTCATTTCACATGTGCCCCTTCACTAAAATCACATGTATACTGACATCCTCCCCTACCTCTATGGAGCAGTTCCTCAGAGCTATGTGACAGGCTGTCTCCTGGGCTACAGTCCTCATTTGGCCCCCAATAAAACGTGTCTCACAACTCTCAGGTTGTGTTTTGTTGGGGGTTTTTTTCCATCGACAGTAGAATTTTCAGCTAAAAGGTTTGATGTCTATAAAACAGCCAGCACGTGGTGGGGGGCGGGGTAGGGGTAGGGGTTGCACAGCAGATATTCCCTGGGCCTGGAACATTCTGATACAGTCTGACTGCTTGATTACAGTGAGCTCTGTTTTGATTGGTCAGAATCTGTGTCTTACCAGAATATGTTATAGAAATTAGCTCCTAGTCTAAAGAGAACTTTTAACCTTCATAAAAGCTGAAATCAAAATAGGATTTAAATAGGAGAGAAATTCAGTAGAAAGGTCAGGGAATAATATTAGTGATGGGTCAACTTTTGGTGCCAGACATAAGGGTTTTTGCTTTTTTTGAGCTCCTTGAGTTGAGAGAGTAGCTGGAAGAGGAAAAGACCAATGAGGAAGATTTATCTCATATTCATGGCGTGTTGGCATTCATAGGAGATGAGGCCATGTAAAACACCATCAGCAAAATATAGGTATACATCCTGCTATCATGAGAACTGAAAAGTAGGAAGACCCCATATGAAAAAGTCAAAGCTTTGTAAGCAGTTAAATATTGTCCACATTGCTTTCTTCAAACCCAATGCAAGTTCTGTACATGTTTTTAAAGTTTACTTTTATTTAATCATTTCAAGTATTATTCAAGTATGTGTATCTCTTTTAAACTGCCTCAAATGCTTTTTGGAAATAAGTGGGTATACACTGAACAGTATTTATTAAATAAATGAATTGACAAATAAATAGAAGAATGGAGTGGAGAGAGGTAATGAATAGTTTTGTCTTTGACATTAGGTGTAAGGGATTTATTATTTCAACCTAGTCACGGAATACAGAACATTTCCAAAATAATGTTTGTGTTTGTTTTAAGCCCTGATGTTTAACCTAATTAACACAAATAAAGGAAATGATAATTAATACACACCAGAGTCTACATGACGTTTATAGCCCTCAGTGTGATCAATGAGGGGAAATGCTGGCATTTTGAATGATGCGATAATTAAAGAGGGAAAGGAGAGGGATCCATTGTCACCATCATAATGAAGGATATGAAGACTTTCTAAGTACACGCTCTGCCTCGGGACTTGCCCAATTCTGCTCTAGACAAGAGAAGGAATAGCTGGATGTCTTTGTGGCCTGTCTTTATAGGAAACCTGAGAATTCCTTATGACCCTTCCAAATAGTTCCCTTAATTACATTACCACAGAATAAACACAATTTTAAAAGTGTGCAGCCTTTCACTCCATAGTTAAGAGGAGGCAGAGAGTATCAATCATGGTATCACAGAAAGAAGTGGAAGAATCTTGGGGATCCAAACTTTCATCTTTGGGAAGTCCCTGGCAGTCCAGTGGTAAGGGCTCCATGCTTCCACTGCAGGGGGCAATGGTTCGATCCCTGGTCAGGGAACTAAGATTCCGCGTGCTGCACAGTGCGGCCAAAAAAAAAATCCAAACTTTAATTTTGTAGATGAGGAAAGCAAGAAGAGCAATAGTAATTTTTTAGGAATTTTTTGGAAATAAGAAAATGTGGCAGGGGGCTTATAGGGTCAAAATATGACGGGCATCGGAAAAATATCAATACATTTCTATTGTGTTTAAAGTAGTTTGAGCGGAATTTCTGTCATTTGCAAGTGAAAGAACATTTTCTAGTTCAATTTTCAAAAATTCTCTACTTTTAAGTCAATGAATAGTAGTAATTATGATATAATAAAAAACGATGTTTAGACCAAAATTGATTTCTGCTTAGATGATGGGCTGGCAGACTAATATATTTCAATGATGAAATAAAATGTACTGCCCTCATGCCCTTTGCTAATATGCGTGGTAATAGTGTGTGTGTGTGCGTGCACACATGTGTGTGTGGCGCAGGGACAGGGAGTAGGTAAAGAAAAGATCTAGTGTGAATAACTGCATCTGTACAGAAAAGTTCAAAAAAGGAGTCTTAGGGGTAAGTTCTATAGTGAACTGAACCATTCTGTGTATGAAAATGAGAATCTGTTTTGATCTCTTCTGACTTTTTAAAAGGAGAGTCAATGACATAAAAGAGAATGGCAGAACGACTTGGAAGAAGGTCTGAAGTATATTCAAAAACAGGTTTTAAATACACAGTTTTAAATTACTTGTATTTTTGCAATATAAATCTTCTCTACTCCCAAAACTTTCAGTAAAATCAGTTACATGCAGAATGACCTAGTGTGAAGTGTGTGTGTGTGTGTGTGTGTGTTTCTAAGTAAAAAAAAAAAAGGCCAGGTTCCTTTGGGCCAATGTCATGTTGACGATAAAGAAGTAACAGTACGATGGAGATACAGAAAACAAATATTTGTTGAACACAGGGCATCAGAGACAGAAATTACCATGAAATTCAACAGGAAAATAGGGATGGTATTAGACTTTCCACAAGATGTGGGAAGGTGATTTAGGTCTATTTACGAATCACTGTTCAACAAAGAAATTATTGACAAGCATGATATTCTGTAATAAATAGTACATGGATGTCACTATAAAAATAGATTCATGTTGAATAGTTCAGTGAAGAAGGGTATATAACAGAAATATTTTTGTTGAAGTGAAGGCCCTCAGAGTTTTCACAAAAATCTGCTATAAATGTTAAAACCAATGTCTCAATCTATGCACAGCCAACTAAATAAACGGTGTGAACTTTGGGATATACCATTATGAAAAAAAATGTATCGTTCACCAAAATTGACACCAGCCATGCTGTTTTGCACTTCCATTCTGTGGTTCTAGATCCTTCCAGTCACTCTAGGTAAATCTTTTCTACCCTCCTTCCATCTTCCGGGTCAAGCCTGCACCCCTTTTTTCCACTGGAGGAACATCCTGCACCTTCTTGACGCTGGCATGATCTGCGTAGTCACGGCAAGACATGGTTACACTCCAAGGTAGTCACTGAACCAATTCAAAACCCATGTCCTTTTGCCATACCCAATGTAGAATGACAGACTGCCCCACTGTAAAGAGCAGAGAAAACCACTGTGCTTCTATGTAGACAAATGACTCTGGACTCTGCCTATATCTTCAAATTCCTCCTTCTCCACCGCTGAATGCTTACATAGATCTTTGTGGTGAGAATGGTTAGAGTGACAGAAGAAGTTGGCCATCCTGTATCATTCTTGAGAAGATACACAGCCCCAGGAATGCTCAGCTCCATTCATCTTTGTATCTTTCTTGATAACGAGAAAGTGAGCTAGAAAACACAAACCTATTAAAGAGACCATGTGACACTAAAATAACAAATGGCTTTTGTACATAATTCAAGTAACATATCTCTTGATTTGCAATACCTTGAAAGATGGCCAACTGTTAAGATGGCCTGCTATCATGTACTCACATTTTTTCTCGGGCGAGGTAAGAGCTAAGGATGAACCTATTTTCTAATATGGTTATGCATTTTTAAGATGCCAGCAATCATTTTAAGTTCTACAGGAGGAATTGTGCTTTAGCTAAAGTGAGAGAGATTTAGGCTAAACGTAAGTAAGAATTCTTGTCAGAGTGTGATTAAACACTGAAAGGGGAAGCTCAGAAAATATATACATGATTCCAAATAATAAGGGAATTTGGCTAGTCAAGAGCAATCTGTCAGATCAGTTCAAAAAATGAGTCCTGTCTACCTGTGCTGGACCTAGCCTCCCTTGGGAAAAAATGACCTGGATCTGACAAAACTTTAACTTGATAAGTATCTCTCAGTGGAGTGGTATTGTTCTCTATGGGGAAATTGGACATTTTTAAAAATTGTGTTGATTGATGGATTCTAACAGGCATTTACTGGGAAGAAGCATAGGATGATAGACATCTTGCAATTCTTTTGTTTTCAATTGAAGTATAGTTGATTTACAGTGCTGTGTCAATCTCTGCTCTACAGCAAAGTGACTCAGTTATACATATGTACATTCTTTTTTAAATATTATTTTCTATTATGGTTTTTCCCAGGAGATTGGATATAGTTCCCTGTGCTATACAGTAGGACCTTGTTTATCCATTCTATATATAACAGTTTGCATCTACTAATCCCAAACTCCCAATCCATCACTCCCCCACCTCCCCTCCCCCTTGGCAACCACAGATCTGTTCTTTATGTCTGTGAGTCTGTTTCTCTTTTGTAGATAAGTTCATTTGTGTCACATTTTAGATTCCACATATAAGTGATATCATATGGTATTTGCCTTTCTCCTTCTAATTTACTTCACTTAGTATGATAATCTCTAGTTGAATTCATGTTGCTTCAGATGACATTATTTCATTTTTTTATGGCTGAGTAATATTCCATTGTATATATGTACCACAACTTCTTTATCCATTCATCTGTCGATGGGCATTTAGGTTGTTTCCAAGTCTTGGCTATTGTGACTACTGCTGCTATGAACATAGGGGTGAATGTATCTTTTTGAATTATAGTTTTGTCTAGGTACATGCCCAGGAGTGGGATTGCTGGAGTATATGGTAATTCTATTTTTAGTTTACTGAGGAACCTGCATACTGTTTTCTATAGTGGCTGCACCAATTTACATTCCCATCAACAGTGTAAGAGAGTTCCCTTTTCTCCACACCCTCTCCAGCATTTGTTATTTGTATAGTTTTTAATGATGGCCATTCTGACTGGTGTGACGTGATACCTCATTGTAGTTTTGATTTGCATTTCTCTAATAATTAGTGCTGCTGAGCATTTCTTCATGTGCCTACTGGCCATCTGTAAGACATCTTGCAATTCGTAAGGCCATCTGGCACAAGAAAGAAATGTTCATTATTATACACAACTTTCAAAGAATTACTCATTGGACAGTCAAGTAGGTGAAAAGCCTACTGTTTGTATTTATCTGAGCCGCAAAACAGCAAGTTTTCATAAAATTTATAGTATTTTAACAGTTTTATTTTATTTTATTTTATTTTTTCTTGGCAAAACCATGGGGCTTGTGTGATCTTAGTTCGCCAACCAAGGATTGAAACCCTGCCCTCAGTAGTGAAAGCATGGAGTCCTAACCACTGGACCGCCAGGGAATTCCCTGACACTGTTTTAATGTATGCTGAATGTTCCAGAAATGTAACCACTGTGTGTATAGAGTGAAAATCTTTCTTTGTTTTGTAAAGAATTTTAGGTAGAGCTGTTAGTTTGTTACTTCAGAAAACTACAGGCAAAGAGCAATGCTTTTCGTGATATTTGGGACTTCAGCACACACTCCTATATTAATCAGTATTTGTAGCTGCCACATTCCAGGAATTCTACAATTAGGTGGAAACAGCTGGCTACTTAATTTATTTTCTAGCACCACAGTACTAGCAGTGCCACAGGATTTGTATATCAAAACCCCTAATATTTCATTTATAATTTATATTCCTTTTATATTGTTTACATTAGAATTTGAGAATTATATTAATTTTTAATGTGTATAGATAGTTTAGTAAATATGATTGTCATTTCAGGATACAAAGTACATGTTGTCAAAAGAAGGGAGTGAGGCTCATAGTCTGTGCTACTATTTAACTAGATTATATGAAATCTTCAGGTCCTGGACACTGGATGTGGAGAGGTTTCTCATTCAATTCTAAAGGCACCGCTATTGATATAAATGTCTGAGAATCAATACTGTGAAATCTGGAAGACTCAAAATATACCCCTAAACAGTCATTAAGGATTCCTTGGATTTTTATATTAAAATGGCATAAAGTTGGATGCACTCCTGCTTGGCTGATAGGCCTATCAGGTCCAAGGTGGGAGTTTCTGGGTTTTTTTGTTTGTTTGTTTGTTTTAAGGTGGGAGATTCTTTGACCAGGAAGGAGGAGAGCAGATTCTGCAAAATGGGAGACAATGCCCAAAACCAAAGATAGAAAAAAAAATTTTTTAATGGAGTACACCTTCTGGGTATTCTAAAGAATTCCAATATTATGAGGTAAAAGGCAAAGTATAAAAGTTCAGGTGTGGAGAGAAATGTGGGGCCCTTTAAGGAGGAGATAGTGAGCATAAGTCAGGGGTAAATAATTAATATGTTGAGGTGTGTTCAAATAATTGACATTGCACAAAATAGAAATCATCTAGCCCTGCTCCCCAACCCTGGGGGTTTCATCAAGGTACATCAGGGTAACACATTTATCAAGGTACCTTAGGAAGAGGGTGGGACATACCTATTGACCCTCTCAACTCCTGCTTCTCTTCATCCATAACAGCAGTTTTGCAATGTCCAAATTTATATATTTGGGCTAACAAGTAGACTATCGTTCAAAAAAAAAAAAAATTCTGTGGCTTTTATAGACCAAAAGACAGTATCTTAACCGAAAATTAGAGTTAACTTCTTCTGTCTTAGTCTGTTTGGGCTGCTATAACAAAATACCACAGATTGGGGGTGCTTATCAATAACATAAATTTATTTCTAACAATTTTGGAGGCTGGAAGTCCAAGATCATGGTGCCAGCATTGTCAGGTTCTGGTGAAGGCCCTCTTTCAGGTTACAGACTGCTGCCTTCTTGCTGCGCTCTCACACAGCGGAAGGAGTTAGGAAGCCCTGTGGGGTCTCTTTTATAAGAGCGTTAATCCCATTCATGAGGGCTCCACTCTTATGACTGAAGCACCTACCAAAGGCCTCACTTCCTAATAACACCACATTGGGCATTAAGATTCAACATATGGCGTCCAGACCATAGGCTATGGAGCTGAAATAGACTGTTCCATTGGTAGCCTTCAATGAACCATGCCTCTCACACTCACCCATTGTATAGCCCCACAGATTCTGGACTTGACCAAGTGACTTGCTTTGGTCAATGGGATATTAATAAGTGTGACATAAGCAAAGGCTTGATAAGCACATTCACATTGTGTCTTCCCATCTAGAACCTTCCCTCTTGAGATGCTCATACTATGAGAAAGCTAAATTTCTTTAGCTTGTGGGCGGGGCAAGCGGAAAAGAATGAAGGAAACTAGCCCAGAGACAGAACTGAGGCCCCAGACACATGACTCTAATGGAGCAGTCACGGGCAGCTCTTGACTATTTGGGCTCGACAAGTTGAAGCCCTAAACACTTGTGGGAAGACAAAATCCGTCTTTTGCCCTGTCTCAATTCCTGACTCTCAGAAGGGTGAACGACAAAAACAAAATGGTGGTGGTTTTAAGTCACCAAGTGACATAAGATAAGGGAAGCAGGGAGCCTTTATAATCCCCTTAGACAAGGCTGTAGTACGTGTGAAAGCACAGGTGATGTGCTTCAACTATTTTTCCATAGAAATGCTGATAAAAGTTCCTGCTCCTGCTTTTGGTCCAAATTCAAAGTGTCTCTGGATATAATAAGTATTATTTCCCAATAAAAAATAATATGAAGGTTTGGGCATGACATGGATTAAGTTATTTCCTATTTGTTAGTTTTAAATGTCAGTGTCATGACATTTCTATGGGGTCAGTGGAAATTGAAAATGGTGTGGAAAATTGTAAGTTTGGCACTTTTTTAAAATGAAAATTCACCAAATGAAAAATGTGTTTATCTATTTAGAGAGTAGGATTCACAGTCCACAGCTCACTGCATTTGCACAGTAATATCCTTAATATATATTTACTGGTATATATTAGGGTCAATGTAAATTGACCCTAATATCCATGTACTGCAAGACCTTTAGAAATCTTGAACTATTTGCTTCTTTTTAATTCTCAAATTTAGGTCCACATCCTATTGACTATGCTTTTGCCTGCAGTGGAACATGAGGGCCTTGATATTTCAATTCCTCCATCAACTATCTGGGCAAAATTTGCACACTTACTGTGTAAGATCTGTAAGGTCTCACTGATGCCAGGAAAGCCAGCCCCTCCATTCCCTATCCTGGCCATGATCACAACAGCCCCTACTCTACCCTTGGTGAATAATTGTTTCAATAAAAAAAAAGAATGTAAGTTATCAGCTGGGATAAATGTGTAATAGTGTGGAAAATTTTGCTTTACCCCACTACCAGCTTGAAAGGACGTGCTGTCTTTAAATGTGCAGCCACTTGGTAAACACATACTGGGACTTCCAAAGAAACCATCAATGTGAACAGTAGCCCAATAGCAAAATCTCACTTACTTTCTTCCTTCTCTGTCCTAATATGAGACTTTGGGCAAGTCACAAATCTTGAGTTTCATTTCACCCAGAAATAAACTGGGATTTCTATGTTAGATGGTGGTTGAGAGGATAAAATGAAGAGATAAAATTATATGCAAGTCTGTCTTGATATTAATTTCTGGGAGAGGGAGAGACATATGATTGTACAAATCCAAGATAGTATTTTTATAAATGTTGTTATTTAAAGTGTGAAACAAACAAACAAAAATCCACAACAACCATTGTGTTGATTGATTTTATGTGTCAATTTGACTGGGCTACAGCATGCTCAGATAGCTTGTTACACATTATTTCTGGGTGTGTCTACAAGGGTGTTTCCAGAAGATATTAGCATTTGAATCGATGTAGTGAGTAAAGCAGAGGTCCCATACTCAATGTGGGTGGGCATCATCCAATCATTTGAGGGCCTGAGTAGAACTAAAAGGCAAAGAAAATTTTAGTTCATTCTCTGTCTGACTGCAGGAGCTAGGAAATTAATCTGCCCTTGTTGCTGCCAGTTCTCAGGTCTTCAAACTCAGATTAGAATCTATACCATCATCCTGTTAGCTCTCAAGCATCTGAACTACACCACCAGCTTTCCTGGGTATGCCTGTATTGGGTAGATTCCCTACCTGCTTTGCCAAGAAAAAGTTTAAATTGAAAGTTGTTTTATTTTTCTTACAATGAAATTAATTTCCAAGGCAAACTAAAATGTATACAAATGGCTATATCTCAAAAGAGTATGCTTAAGCAGCTGAATTATTCTAGCTCTATGCTCTCATACACAGGCATGCCTCCTTCATAGATATTGTGTCTTTTACAATGGAAGGTTTCTGGCAATGCTGCATCAAGCAAGTCTATTGGCACTACTTTTCCAAAAGCATTTGCTCTCTTGGTGTCTCTGTATCACATTCTGGGAATTCTCACAATATTTCAAACTTCTTCATGATTACTATATTTGTTATGGTGATCTGTGACTGGTGATCTTCGATGTTACTTTTGTCATTGTTTGGGGGCGCCATGAACTGTGCCCATGTAAGGCGGAAAACTTAATCAAATGTTGCTTGTGTTCTGACTGTTCCACTGATGGCCATTCTCCCATCTCTCTCCCTTTCCTCGAACTCCCTATTCCCTGAGATACAACAGTATTAAAATTAGACCAATTAATAACCCTGCAATGGCCTCTAAGTGTTGAAGTGACAGGAAGAGTAGTACATCTCTCACTTTCTATCAAAAGCTAGATATGGTTAAGCTTAGTGATGAAGACATGTCAACAGCACAGATAGGCTGAAAGCTAGGCTTCATGCACCAAACAGTTAGCCAAGTTGTGAATGAAAAGAAAAAGTTCTTGAAGGAGATTAAAAGTGTGACTCCAGTGAACACAATAATGATAAGAAAGAAAAACAGCCTTATTGCTGATACAGAGAAAGTTTTAGTGGTCTGGTTGAAGATC
Organism: Tursiops truncatus; assembly: GCF_011762595.2. Classification (NCBI taxonomy): domain Eukaryota; kingdom Metazoa; phylum Chordata; class Mammalia; order Artiodactyla; family Delphinidae; genus Tursiops; species Tursiops truncatus. The sequence goes on along the minus strand of NC_047037.1, from coordinate 5,618,638 downwards.
AAACCAGCCACAACATTTCCTTAAGCCAAAGCCTAACTCAGAGCAAGGCCCTAGCTCTTTTTAATTCTATGAAGGCTGAGAGAGATGAAAAAGATGCAGAAGAAAAGTTTGAAGCTAGCACAGGTTGGTTCATGATGTTTAAGGAAAGAAGCCATCTCCATAACATAAAAATGCAAGGTGAAGCAGCAGGTGCTGATATAGAAGCTGCAGCAAGTTATCCAGATCTAGCTAAGATAATTAACAAACGTGACTACACTAAACAAGAGATTTTCCATGGAGACAACACAAGCTTCTATTGGAAGAAGATGCCATCTAGGACTTTCACAGCTAGAGAGAAGTCAATGCCTGGCTTCAAATTTCCAAATGACAGGCTGACTCTCTTGTTAGGGGTTAATACAGCTGGAGACTTTAAGTTGAAGCCAATGCTCATTTACCATTCCTAAAATCCTAGGGCCCTTAAGAATTATGCTGCATTTATAATGCTCTATAAATGAAACAAAGCCTGGATGATAACACATCTGGTTACAGCACGGTTACTGATTACTTTAAGCTCACTCTTAAGACCTACTGCTTGGAAAAAAAGATTCCTTTCAAAATATTACTTCTCATTGGCAATGCACCTGGTCACCCAAGAGCTCTGATGGAGTGATTAACAGGTACAACAAGATTAATATTGTTTTCATGCCAGCTAACACAACATCCATTCTGCAGCCCATGGATCAAGGAGGCATCTAGTCTTTCAAGTCTTATTATTTAAGAAATATATTTTGTGATGCTATAACTGTAATTCCTCTGATGGATCTGCATAAAGCAAATTGAAAACTTCCTGGAAAGGATTCGCCATTCTAGATGCCATTTAAAAACACTTGTGATTCATGGGAAGAAGTCAAAATATCTACATTAACAGGAGTTTGGAAGAAATTGATTCCAACCCTCATGGATGACTTGAAGGGGTTCAAGACTTCACTGGAGGAAGTAACTGCAGATGTGGTGGAAACAGCAATAGAACTAGAATTAGAAGTGGAGCCTGAAGATGCAACTGCATTGCCAAATTCTCAGGATAAAACTCTAAGGGATGAGGAGTTGCTTCTTGTGGATGAGTAGAGAAGGTGGTTTCTTGAGATGGAGTCTACTCCTGCTGAAGATGCTGTGAAGGTTGTTAAAATGACAACAAAGGATTCAGAATATTACATAAGCCTATTTGATAAAGCAGTGGCAGGGTTTGAGAGGGCTGACTCCAATTTTGAAAGAAGTTCTAATGTGGGTAAAATACTGTCAAACAGCCCTGCACGCTGCAGAGACATCGTTCATAAAGGGAAGCGTCAGTTGATGCAGCAAACTTCACTGCTGTCTTATTTTAAGTAATTGTCACGGCCTCCCTGCCCTCAGCAATCACGACCCTCATCAGTCAGCAGCCATCAATGCCAAGGCGAGACCCTCCAGCAGCAAAAAGATTACGACTCACTGAAGGCTCAGATGATGGTTTGCAGTTTTTAGCAATAAGGGATTTTTAATTAAGGTATGTACTTTTTTTAGACATAATGCCATTAAACACTTAATAAAACTACAGTATAGTGTAAACATAACTTTTGTAGGCACTGGGGAAGAAAAAATCATGTGACTCCCTTTATTGCAGTATTCGCTTTATGGAGGTGGTCTGGAACAAAACCTGCAATATTCCCGAGGTATGCCTGTAATGCTTTTGCAGAATAAATTTAAAAGAGAATTTTTTCTGTTTTGTTTTCAGCTAACTAGTTTTGTAAACCTACTTCCCTAATTCTGCAACCATGACCTATTCCAATAGGAGGTTATCACATTTCAGACATTTCTGAGGTAGAATAGAAGAGGGAAACAGAAATGGAAAAAGGTAGCCATACTTGCAGGCTACCATGGAGAATCTTAAAATGAGAAGCTAGAAAGCACCATGCCATTTCAATTTAAGTGAACATCCAGGGAAGTATTAGAAGAAAGAGGTAGGAGGTTGTGAGTGCAGGAGGAGAATGAGGGAGAGAATGAAGGGCCATGGTGATGAGATAGGAAGAAACTGAGGAATTTCCTTCCAGGCTTATGTCAACTTAATTTCACTAATTTTATTCTGTGATCACCTGACTGTGTTGTGCCCACCTCCCCAACCTACTGCTCTGCACTATTTCTCTCTGTCTTTGTGGCTGTATATGGTAATCTCATAGAGCATGAATCTTTTGATAAGACTGTCACATGCTAGGAAGGGCCCCGATTAGAAGAACCCTCAAAGCTCCTGAAGAGACAAGGTAACCTCCAGCCATGAATCCCACTGTGTAATGGAAAATGCACTGTGCTAAGTCCCAGAAGACACAGGTTCTCTCCCACTCCTACAAGGCACATGGGTGCAAGCCACTTAACCTTTCTGAGCCTCTTTCATGTTATGTGTAAAAGGGGAATAACAATGTCTTCAGCCCAAGGTTGTTGTGAATACTGAAATGAGAGCAAAATGTTTTACTCAGTAGACCTGAAGAGCTCCTTCAAAGGGAGTTATCAGTCAGATACAACTGCAACAAGGAAAAGGGGTAAGAGCTCCTAATTTTCGTCTCCAGAACCCGAACGCACTGGCACCATGCAGTTGGTACACCTATATTTTTTTCTCTGGGGTTTATACTCTATATTTTAATTTTATGGTAAGGCTGAATGCTTCCTTTTAAACTGAAATTTTGTAAATGGACATTTAGTTTCATGCTATAGAGGAGTCACAAGGATAATAAGATGCAATGAATGAGATAGTAAATATTTCTATGTCATACATAAAATATATATATTTAAGTATATCATATATATTTCAACATATATAATAAATAAAAATATAATATATATTTCAATAATTATCTTTTAGTCTGGAATATAACTCACCCTGTTTAGGTTGTAATTGATAGTAGTATTTGTATCTGTTTATTTTTTATTTGAAGCATAGTTGAATTACAATGTTATGTTAATCACTTCTGTACAGCAAAGGGCCTCAGTTATACATATATATACATTTTTATTCATATTCTTTTCTTTTTTAATTAATTTATTTATTTTGGGCTGCACTGGGTCTTCGTTGCTGCGTGCGGGCTGTTCTCTAGTTGCGGTGAGCGGGGGCTACTCTTCGTTGCGGTGCACGGGCTTCTCATTGCAGTGGCTTCTCTTGTTGTGGAGCACGGGCTCTAGGAACACAGGCTTCAGTAGTTGTGGCACATGGGTTTAGTTGCTCCACAGCATGTGGGATCTTCCAGGACCAGAGCTCGAACCAGTGTCCCCTGTACTGGCAGGCGGGTTCTCAACCTCAGGGGCACCAGCGAAGCCCTTCTTTTCCATTATGGTTTATCACAGGATATTGAATATAGTTCCCTGTGTTATACAGTAGGACATTGTTGTTTATAGTCATTTGTATCTTGTGGCACTTACTCAACTCAGCAATGGACCGAGTTTGGGAAGTTTTTTGGATTTTTTTAAATATCTATTTATTTGGCTGCACCAGGCCTTAGCTGTGATGTGCAGGATCTTTTAGTTGTGGCATGTGAACTCTTAGTTGTGGTATGTGAGATCTAGTTCCCTGACCAGAGATTGAAGCCGGGACCCCTGCATTGGGAACATAGAGTCTTAGCCACTGGACCATCAGGGAAGTCCCAGTAATGGACCAAGTTTTAAAGTTGGAATGAGCTCAGGTTGTGCTTGGAAAACTTTTTGCACAAGACGGACCCTTATAAGTCATATGGAATCAGAAATCAGTTTGGCAAGCACTTCACTAAAAGCTCTAGTTGTATTAACTCACTTAATCGTCACAAACTCTCCAGTGAAGTTGACGTTACTGCCATTACATATTTAAGTGCTTTATGAACATTATTGCATTTAATCTTTACAGTAAACCTCATGGATATTATTATCCCTTTTTGGAAATAAGAAAACTGATATTGAGAGAAGTTGAAGCAATTGAGCAAGATTCCTTACGTAAAAAGAATTCAAACTCAGATCTGACTTTCCCACGACACCAAATCACAGCATTTGGGCAGAAATAGGTATGCAGATATTTTAGAATTGATGGTATAAGCTGAAGTGCCAGAATAGAAGCATTTCATGCATTTAAAGGGGAAATCACCTAATAACATCTCAGTAAAAGCAATTTGCATTTATCTAGTAACAACTCTTCATCCTTTGCCTAGAGAAGTTTCATACTCCCTAAGCACCATCACAGTATTACACAGTGAGAAAGAGAAATGAACTTGTGGAACTGATGAAATAAAAAGAACGTGAAGTAGGAGGAAGAACATGGGAACAAAAGGAGAAAAAAATAGGAGAAAAAGAAAAAAATGATAAAATCATTTTCTGAATGACATTATGACAGGAACACAGAATGATTACTATGGCATATGAAACCCATGTTAGGATAACTACAGCATATTCTTACTTCAGAAGGTAAACAATACATATAATTAAAGTCCCTGAAAGAATCAAAACATTGGATCAAAAGTAATATTTAAATATTTGAAAATTCAGAATTAAATACTAAACTCTGTCTACAAAATGATTTGTAGTAGAAATAAAATAGACCACTTCTATACAAAACAACTTTAAGAATTAAACATTTTAAGTAATGAAAACAAACCATTTGGATAATGAAAATTTTCCTCTCAAATCAACCAAAAAATTTAAGAAACCAATAAATCACTTTATTAATTTGATATGGTTTCTATAATAAACTACCACAAACTTAGTGACTTAAAAGAACACAGTTTTTATTACCTTATAGTTCTCCAGGCCAGAAGTCCAAAGTCCTTTCTCTGAGTTAACTTCAAGATGTTGGTAGGGTTGGTTTCCTCTAGAGACTCTAGTGATGAATCCATTTCCATGCCTTTCCTAAGAGTTTCCAGACCTGCCTACATACCTTGGCTTGTGATCCCTCCCTCTTATCACTCCAAGCTCTTGCTTCCACCATCACATCTCTTACCTCCTCTTCTGTAGTCAGATCTTCCTTTGCTTCCATTTTATAAGTTTACCTATAATTACAATAGGGTCAATCCAGATAATCCAGGATAATCTCCCCATCTCAAGATCCATAATGTAATCACATCAGCAAGGCTCCTTTTGTGATATAGAGTAACATTCTCAAGTTCCAGGGATTAGGCCATGTATATTTTGGGGGATTATTATTCACTTTACCACAGTCACTCTCTAAACTAAATTAAATATCCTAATACATGCCTGTGGAATATGCAAAAAATTTTGAATCTGTTATTTGAAACTTAAACACAGAAATGTACAAAAGTAGGAAGCAATCAAATATGTTGACTGGATTTAAAAAGACATAGAAGAAAAGTACAAAATCATATGTGAAAAGAAGATAAAATTATAAGGTACTCAAGGAAGAATAAATGTAAAAGAAAATAAATAAGAAACGTTATAAACAGACAAGAGAATGAAAATGTTAAAAAAAAGAGTCAGACAGAAAATGGCTGGAATGGAAAAAAGGGAAAAAGCGCCATGATACATGCTAAAAAAGAAGATGAAAACATTAGGACAGAACAGTTGTGTAAAACTATGATCCAAGAAAAATTTCTAGATGTAATAGGAAACCTGAAAGATTCCACCAACTTACTGTAAATATGGGTGGGCAAGAATCAGTTTTGAGGTATATGCTAGTAAAATGATTGGAATTCAAAGGTAAGGAATATGTCCTCAGTGTTTCCAGGCAAAATGATTAAATAACCTCAAAGGACAAGATAATTACATGGGCATCAGAGTCTTCAAAACAACATACAAATCGAGGCACGATGGAGCAGCATTTCCAAAAACAAATTAAAGAAAGAGTGAATGACAGATTTCTCTATTAAGTACCAAGGCTTTTGGAAAACAATTTTAAACATGCAGGCACTAAGAATGCTGCACACATGTCCTCCCTGTGGAGTCTACTAGAAATAAGCTTGAACCAACCAGGAGATGCCTGGGAAAACTTTAGCCAACAGACCAATAGTGAGTGTTTCATATATTTAATTTTATCACTGAGTCTAAAACAAAAAGTGGAAGGATAATATGTACACGTTATATGCTCTGGTAAAATAAAGAGAGTGCAACTAAAAAATGGGAGAATGTGAGAGAGGGAAAAATAGTAGAGTAAGTCATAGATTATTGTGTAGGAATACCAATTAAGACTGGCCAGATAGTAATAGGTGAATAAAAAGTATGAGAAAGAGGCATTAAGTACACTTTAAAAATGTACAACAATAAAGTTATCTCTAGCAAACAACAAAAGCAAAAACCGAAATTGTCATAAATACCAAAAGAAATTTTTAAAGCAGAGAAAACACACCAAATGCAGAAACACAGTAAATATGACATAATACACACAGGAGTCATTAAATAATAATACAGTTGAGCCCAAGTATATCAGTCACAACAAAAGTCTGTAGGCCTAACCCATCTTTTAAAAGAAAGACATTTCCAAATTGGCTCAGAAAGCAAAATTTACCTCGATGTGAATACTTGAAACACAGTGATTCAAAAAGGTTAAAAATAAAGGGAAGGACAAACACAGGAAAAATATATGAAAGTGGTGATTACAATCCTGATAGCCAGATAAAGTCAAATTTAGACACCAAAAAAAAAAATTAAAAGAGACCAGAAAGGCTGTATAATGCTGAGTGCATGCTTGGGAGAAAACAGCATTGAGTTCTACTTCTAGTTCTTCTCATAAGTTTGAGATCATAGGTAAGGAAATTGAGCCCCAATTTTCTCACATATGAAATGGTAATGATAACTTTATCACACAGACAGTACCTTCCTTTTGCAATGAATAGAATTCACCTTCTAATAATGGGGAAGCAATTCCTGGCACCAAGCAAATGTTTTGATGCTGAATGGGATATACATGCTCTATCAGCTCCAGCATCCAGAATATTCTTAAGTGCTCCTCTAGATTATTTTTTAAGCATCTCATTTAAAACTAAGAACTTCCTGACCCTTTTGGATTTCCAAGAAGACTGAACGATATTCTGGCTATGGGTCTCCAAAGGAAGTATCCTATAATCTCCTGTGGTAATAGGTAGAGAAATAATTGACCAAAGCCCATCCAGCTTTTAGCAAAATCCATTGCTTTTTCCTCCTTTGGAGTCAATATATGTTTATTGAATCCTACTATGTACCTTGTACATATGGTTTTTTTTCTTGTATCGGGATTTATTTTGATTTCACAAATTTTTATTGGGGGACTGCTCTGCCATGCACTAGGAGTTGTCAGGGTTGTAGATGAGACACACAATTCTCAGGGACCTCACAAAGTGTCCTGAGTTTCCCATCTCCCTAATCTAAGGAATTCTCATACTCCTGCCCTATAGATTCTGAAAATGATTCCTTGTCTGCAACCCAATCTGGAAGACCAGTGAACATTACTGTGTGGAGGTGATGGACGCACACACAAGACATCTTACAGGACTATCCAGTGTGGGTCAGTAAAGGAACCCCTGACTTTCACAGATTGGATTGGGTTCCAAAGTTATTGAGCGAAAAAAATCAGAGAGATTTTCCCTGCCACCATATAAACAGAAAATTTTCATCCAAGCACTAAAAGAAAGAAGGATGAAAGAAAGGGAGAGTGTGAGAGATAAAAGAAGAAAGAAAGAAAGAAAAGGAGAGAAGTTGCCTGTATATACTTACAGATTTTCAAATGCCACATAATTTGTCCTTTGAATATCATAGAATGTACCTACTTTTGACTTCAGCTTTTGCATTATGTATTTATGTAAAATACATTTAGCCAGGAGGAACCTTTGAAATTCTCATTACTATTCCATGGGGGAAACTTATAAACTTGTTCCTGCTCATACAAACTCAGAGAGAGTTGTCTGAGGTACTCTGCAATTTAGTTATTTAATTTAATTATTAAACTGAACCTGACTGTAATATGTCTCTTTTCTTTCCTTCCATCTGATTGATTGACATGAAATTATCCTGTGGTTATTGTGTTTCATTAATACCATTTTCATTAATTTCCATTTTGTTCTGACATCATTCGATTATAAATGCCTTAGGTAGGATCGGTTTAATCCCAGCTATATTATATCTAATAGTTTGCCACCTACAAAATTTCCACGTGTATTTTCAGTTTGCAGAATACACAGAGAATTGGGAACATCAGTCCTGACTGAAAATTGGAGCTATTTATTGGAATAGTAGAAACTGAAAGCACAGGCATTCAAAGATGTGAGCTGTTTTCATTTTGCAAGAGTTGAAGATTTGAGGACAATTTTGGGCATATAGTTTATCAGATATTACAAAACCACCTGAATGACCCATGTTTTTATGCAAACATAAAGCTAAGTCCATAATAGAAATGCATATGTTGGGGTATTTGTGGCTGTAAGGCCTCCACAATGTAACAATATAAAAATAAAGCTTAAGTGTATTGTAACCATGAGTTTTAACAGTCATCTTTGACTTTGCCTGTAGATTAACTGCTGTGCTTTTTTTTATCAAGATAATGCAAATTTAATTTTTAACATTGTAAATATTGTGATCATGTTTCCTAAGAGTTTAAATCATGAAAATGAGAACAATTCCAATCCCAATGCTAGCATGACCCAGATAACACCAAAAAGAAGGCTAAGTGCCTGTATTAATAACAGGTGGAAATACAACTGGATGAAGAAGGAAAATGATCAAAACAGAGTGTTTGGAAATGAGCTGGGTGGAAAAGGAGACAATCTCACAAGTTTGAGATGAGATATGCAAGTTCTTCTAAACCAATTAAAAGCTTTCATCTCCCCAAAAGATATCGATGCTCAGCAAAAAGCAGCCACTGAATCAGCTTGGCATTCCTCACAAATGAACACACGTGTCTGCTGTGACTTTGTCAAATTAACATTTGGTAAGTAGAGCCCCAAGTCTACTGTTGGATGGTGAGCCTTGATTCAACAAAAGACCACAAAGGAAAGTGAAATAGAGAAGCTTAAGACTCATAGGTCCTGGAGGAAGTAGGTGGCATGACTTGAGGGGCCACATAGGGAGGTCAAGGCAGGGCGAAGACAGAGAGAGATCCAGGAACTGGGGCACATGCCTTTATTAGTGTTAGTGCGTGGGGTGATTTGGAGTACCGAGGCTAAGGCTGGATGGGTCAATTCAAACCAAAAGTGTGGGGCTTTAGTAAGCTCCATGAGGGTCTTATCTAAGGAACACACAAGGGAGGGCCCTGGGAAAAGGGGGAGACTTCTCCCATCACAAGGGCCAATGGCAAGGTCATATCAGAAACGTACCTTTGCTTGTGACTCTGCAGACTGTTATCTAAATGTGAAAGGATTTCAATATAAAATGGAACCAGAGGATATGAAATGGAGAATCCCACACATGTGCCTGGGGTGGGGGGGACCTTAAGAACTGAGAGACTTATTTCCCCTAAATGCTGGATTTACAGAAAACTGGAATTAATCTCCTGACCAATGAACATCTGCCAATAATCTCTCCCCCTCCTCAAGCCAATTAACATACTGCATGGACTCTTGGCTGGACATCCCCACCTCCAGCCTGTCTTTGCACTCCTTGCGCATAAATACAACCCACCCCAAACCCTCACCAGACTCACCTGTAGCTTCCTGCAATTTGCATTTCCTGATTTACTGATACAATTCCTCTGCTATTCCCAAATAAACTCAATGTCTGGTAATTTGAGCTTGCCCCAGTTTACCTCTTTACCTAGATTGACAAGGTTGTGCATTTGCAAGAGAGGCCCCCCACTTGGCCCAACACAATGGAGGCCAAGACAGTACCAAGCAGTGACTCAGCTAAACTCTGAACAATATCATATCGCTCCTTTCTCTTTTTCTTATTCTATGAAAATGAGTTAAGTTACATTTCCTGGTTCAGAGATTGAAACTAAAATGTCTTCTGGGTAAACAAAAGGAGAAATTTTGAAAATCTCTTGGCTCCTTCCAGTGTACAGATCAAAGATTTTACAGGTCTTATCAAAGATCATACTTTTTATAGTATCTCAAGTGATAAGCTGAATCATAGAAAAAACAAACGAATGAAAATGTTATCCCTAGCTATTTAGGTACTTTGATTTGAAGAAGGTAGTTGGAAATTACTTTCTAAATTTCTATGAAGAATTTAATGAAACATGTAAAATAAAAGATTGTTGATATCCTGTCCAAATATCCTCTAAACTCTGCTCATCAATCTGCAGATTTGGCCAACAGAGCAAATGTAAATTTTGGAAAATTCCACTCAGTTTATAAACTTCTAACAAAAGAAAATGTAAGGATTTTACCTTGTGAAATTTTCTGCAAAACTTTATACAACAGTGCTAAAAAGGGATGTGATTTGCTTATCTGTGATAGTGAGGATTTTGTAATGAATTTTTTTTTATCACTTTTCAGTTTCCTCAGAATGTGCAGAAGCCCTTAATGATATTTTAGACTTTACTGAAATAAAAGAACATAGCCTTTCACATGTCTAGAGGATAGCTCTCAGTGATGTCAGCTATAGGAAAGATAAAATGTTGGCCTATTGTAAACTCATATTTTCAAGGTTTGGGACAAGAAAAATTTAGAAATATATTGAAGATAAAAAATGGGAAAAGAATTACAATAAAACAGAAACTTAAATGCTGTTTCCCTAAAACTGTTTGATGATCTTCAAAGGGCCATAATGAGTTGAGAAAAGGATGAAATCTCTGTACCTGGATTATTTGATGCTTATGTGTAGGGTGCAACAAAAATTCATGAAAATGAAAAACATGACTCATTTTATGGAAATCCAAAAGCATGTCTACAGAAAAGGGAAGCCAAGTTTAATAGAACTTCCTCAATATCTTTACTAAAACTGTAATTTAAAATTTGGAATCCAATTTTGGTTTCGCAAGTTCAAATTATCTCTGTGCATTAAAACCATTGACCTGAAGAAATTTGAATTATGATGCAATCCATTGAATTTCTGAATGCTTAAAAATTATGGGTATTTTAGACATGGCTAGTCTATATGGTGATTTTATAGATGCAAAAGACCTGATGACAAGCAGCTCGTCTACCAAAACAAGCATATGTATACAAAGTGGATGACATTATAGTCAGTGTTTTTTATTTTAGGCATTGTAATAGGTATGTAGTTGTATCTCATTGTTTTAATTTGCAGTTCCTTAATGATGTTGAGCATCTTCTCATATGCTTATTAGCCATCTGTACATCTTCTTTGTTGAGTTTCAAATATTTTGTACATTTTATAATTGAGCTTTTTGTTTCTTTTTTAATTGAAGTATAATTGACTTAGCATTATATTAGTTTCAGGTGTACCACACAGTGATTTGATATTTTTGTACATTATGTAATGATCACCACAATAAGTCTAGTTACCATCTGCCACCATACAAAGTTATTGCAATATTATTGACTGTATTCACTATGCTGTACATTATATTTCCATGACTTATTTATTCTATAATTGGAAGTTTGTACCTCTTAATCCCCTTCACCTATTCACCCATCCCCTCATCCCCCTCCCTTTTGGCAACCACCAGTTTGTTCTTTGTATCTATGTGTCTGTTTCTGTTTGTTATGTTTGTCCATATGTTTTGTTTTTTAGACTCCATATATAAGTGAAATCATGAAGCATTTGTCTTTCTCTGTTTGACTTATCTCACTTAACATAATATCCTCTAGGTCCATCCACGTTGTCACAAATGGCAAGATTTTATTCTTTTTTATGGCTGAGTAGTATTCCATGTGTGTGGGTGTGTGTCTGTGTGTCTGTGTGTAAAAAGTATATACACATCTTCTTTATCCATCCATCCATCAATGGATATTGAGATTGCTTTCATATTTTGTTTATTGTAAATAATGCTGGAATAAACATTGGGTTGCATATATCCTTTGGAATTAGTGTTGCTATTTTCTCTGAATAAACACCCAGAAGTAAAATTGCTGGATTTTTAATTTTTTGAGGAACCTGTATACTGTTTTCCATAGTGGCTTTACCAATTTATATTCCCATTTTTTTATTTGTTGTGTTTTCGATAATAGCCATTCTGACAGCTGTAAGGTGATATCTCATTGTGGTTTTGATTTGCATTTCCCTGATGATTAGTGATTTTGAGCATCTTTCCATGTGCCTGTTGACCATCTGTATGTCTTCTTTGGAAAAATGTCTATTCAAGTTCTCTGTCCATTTTTTAATCAGGTTGCTTGTTTTTTTAAATAATGAGTTGTATGAGTTATTATATATTTTGGATATTAACCCCTTATTAGATATACTGTTTGAAAATACCTTCTCCCATTCAGTAGGTTGTCTTTTCATTTTGTTGATGGTTTCCTTTGCTGTGCAAAGGTTTTTTCGTTTGATATAGTCCCATTTGTTTATTTTTGCTTTTATTGCCTTTGTCTGAGGAAACATATCCAAAAATATACTACTAAGACCCGGGTCAAAGAGCTTACTGCCTAAGTTTTTTCCAAGGAGTTTTATGGTTTCAGGTCTTACATTTGAGTCTTTAATCCATTTTAAGTTTATTTTTGTATATGATGCAAAAAAGTGATCTAGTTTCATTCTTTGCATGTGGTTGTCCAGTTTTCCCAACACCATTTTTTGAAGAAATTGTCTTTTGCCCAATGTATGTTCTTGCCTCTTTTGTTGTAGATTAATTGATGATGTAAGTTTGGGTTTATTTCTGGCCTATATTCTTTTCTATTGACCCTTGTGTCAGTTTTTGTGCCATTATCATTCTGTTTTGATTACTGTAGCTTAGTAGTATAGCTTGAAATCAGGGCATGTGATACCTTGAACTTTGTTCTTTTTTCTCAAGATTGCTTTAGATATTCTGGATCTTTTATGGCTTCATACAAATTTTAGGATTATTTGTTCCAGTTCTGTGAAATATGTCATTGGAATTTTGATAGAGTTTGCATTGAATCTGTAGATTGCTTTGGTAGCATGGACATTTTAATAATATTAATTCTTCCAATCCATGATCATGGCATTTCTTTTCATTTATTTGGGTTGTCTTCAATTTCTTTCATCAGTGTCTTATAGTTTTCAGAGTACAGGTCTTTCACCTCCTTGGCTAAATTTGTTCTTAGGGTTTTTATTCTTTTTGATGCAATCATAAGATTGCTTTCTTAATTTCTCTTTGATAGTACATTACTCGTGTGTAGAAATGCAACAGATTCCTGTCTATTGATTTTGTATCCTGCAACTATACTCAATTCATTTATTAGTTCTAACAGTTTTTTGGTGGAGTCTTTAGGGTTTTCTATATATAATAGCATGTCATCTGCAACTAGTGACAGTTTTACTTCTTTCTTTCCAAATTGGATTCCTTTTATTTCTTTTTCTTGCCTTATTGTTATGGCTAGGACTTCCTATGTTGAATACTATAAGCAAGAGTATGTTGAATAATAGTGGAAAGAGTGGGCACCCTTGTCTTTTTTCTGATATTTGAGGAAAACTTTAAACTTTTCAACATTGCATATGATGTCAGTTGTGGGCTTGTCATATATGGCCTTTATTATGTTGAAGTATGTTCTCTGTATACCCACTTTGTTGAGTTTGTTTCTTTATGGTTGAGCTTTGAATTCTTCATATATTTTGGATGCAAGTTCTTTTTCTGATATGATTTTAGCAAATATCTTCTCTCAATCAGTAACTTATCTTTTCATTCTCTTAACTGTCTTCACAGAGTTTTTAATTTCAATGTTGTTCCACTTATCAGTTTTTTCTTCATTGATTGTGCTTTTGGTGCTATATCTGAAAACTCATTCCCTAACCCAAGGTCACCTAAATTTGCTCCTATGTTATCTTTGGGGAATGTTATAATTTTTCATTTTACACTTAGGTGTATGATGCATTTTTAGTTAATTTTCAAGAAGGGTGTAAAGTCTGTGTCTAGGATTCTCTTTTTTTTCCTTCTTCTTTTCTTTTGTTTTTTTCTTTTTTGGAATCTGGATGTCTGGCTGTTCTAGCAGCATTATTTATTGAAAAGATTGTGCATTTTCCATTGACTCTTCCTTGCTTCTTTGCTAAATATTAGTCTACTGTATTTGTATGGATATATTCCTTGGTTCTGTAGTCTGTTCCATTGATCTATTTTTCTGTTCTTTCACCAACACAACACTATCATGATCACTGTGACTTTGTAGTAAGTGAACTCCAGTAGTATCAGTCCTACAGTTTTGTTCTTCAATATCATGTTGGCTATTCTGAGTCTTTTGCCTTTTCATATGTCATTTTGAATAAGTTTGCTGATATCCACAAAATAATAACTTCCTGGGATTTGGAATAGGGTTGTATTGAATCTATAGATCAAGTTGGAAAGAACAGACATCTTAATAATATTGCTTCTTCCTACCCATAAACATGGAATATCTCTCCATTTACTTAGTTCTTTTATTTCTTTTATAGGAGTTTTATAATTTTCTTCATATAGCTCTTTACATATTTTGTTAGATTCATATTTGTTAGATTCCTATCTAAATATTTAATTTTGGGGGTGCTAACATAAGTGATGCTGTGTTTTTTATTTCAACTTCCAATTGTTTATTGCTCATATATATGAAAGAATTCGCTTTTGTGTTTAACCTTGTATCCTGAATCCTTGCTATAATCACTGTTTAGTTCCAGGAGTTTTTGTTGTAGTTTTTGAGTATTTGGGATATTCTACATAGACAATCATGATATTTGTGAACAAAGACAATTTTATTTCCTCCTTCACAGTCTGGTTACATTTTATTTCTTTTTCTTATCTTATTGCATTAGTTAGAACATTCTGTACAATGTTGAATAGCCATGATGAGAAGAGACATCTTTGCTTTATTTCTAATTTTAGGAAGAAAGCATCTAGTTTCTCGCAATTAGTATGATGTTACCTGTAGGTTATTTTTACTGTCTTCCTTAGCTGTGAGTTTCAGAAGCTAAAATTTCTAGAGTCCCTTTTTGTCCCAAAGTCCACAGTAGTCCCTGCTACTGTGGACTTTGGATTGTCCTAGAGACACCTTAAGTAGGTCCTGAGGCTTGTCATTGTTTCAGCTATAATCTGTAATTATACAAGGGCCCACATTGACATGTGGTGGTAAGGAGGAGGAGAAGCATTCTATAGTTTTACAATTATGTCTCAGTCTTTTAGAGAGCCTGTGCCCCTGGGTTGTGACATTGTCTGCCTGTATTTTTATCCTCTTAGATGAGACAGTAAGGCTAGAGGGGATATCAGTTGGATATTTTACTTCCTCCAGATCAATTAGGCTCTGATAAAATCCAAGTCACTCGGCTCTGATCAAATAATTGCCCTCGAGGATAGACTTTTGTTAAGGAGAATGGAATATTATGAGCTTACTTCAAAATTGTTAATTCCTTGCCCCCGCCCCCAATTCCAAAAGCCTTAGTGGATTTTTTTTTGATCTTTACCTAGAATCTAATGGGCTCTTGGACATGAAACTCACAAAAGTGTGGGACACCCCCCCGCCCAGAACGGAGGTCCCTGGAGCTTTTAACTCTTAAGCTGGTCAGTGCTAAACCTCCAGCAATTATCCTTTAAGTGTTCCTGCTGGTAATGGCTTCAATCGTGTGCTTCTGATCCAAGTAAGCTGTGAATCCCTTTAGTTAACTGTCTCTTCAGTATTAGGGTAGGGTCTTGATCTATAACCTCAGTTCTTTGATAGATCAAAGAATAGTTGGAGATTTTCAGTTTGTTTAGCCCTTTTTTTGTATTTTAAGGGCAGGAGTCACAACTTCCAACTTCTTTACATGTCAGACTAGAAACTAGAGGTCTCTGGATGATATTGCTGGCAACTGAAAATTAATCCCTACAAATGAAAAGCGCTGCTGTTGCTGGTAGGTAAAATCTATGTTGCTGGTAGGTATTCTATGCCTTCACACTGTTGTTGAAAAACTATTTAGTTTGATGTTATCATATTAGACTGGCACCAAGAATCAATGTAGTGTAGCTTTGATAAGAGCAAAACTGCAAGTCAGTGTGAATTTTGCCTTTAACTATATTCAATTTTGCCACTACATAAGAGAATAAAAGGATATCCTAAAGGTAAAAAGAAGTTCAGAGAAGTATTATTGGAAAAAAAAAACAGAAAGAGTAAAAGTATCCTACTCTATCATGGAATAGAAAAAAAATGTCATTACTATTTTTAAATTAAATATAAGTAATATTGGTTTAATTAGTTCTATTATATTTATGTTCTCCTTTTAAAAGTCCTTAAAGTTATGTATCTTTAGAATACCAAATAATGAAACCTGCAAAATATAAATATCTAATAAAGAATTTTAAAAGTTAAAGTGCTGAATCAGAGGACAGAAAGGAGCAAAAAATTA
The DNA here is from genome assembly GCF_011762595.2 of Tursiops truncatus. NCBI lineage: Eukaryota > Metazoa > Chordata > Mammalia > Artiodactyla > Delphinidae > Tursiops > Tursiops truncatus. Next base: position 5,602,336 of record NC_047037.1, on the reverse strand, counting down.
TTGTTATATTTTTCATACACATTTTTTATTTTATTAGACTACTGTTAATTATTATTTATTGCCACTGTTACTAGTCCTATTGGTGTTTTGCTTAAATAATAACATTTATGTAACAGAAAGTTAGATAAAAAAGAGGAATACAGAATTTCAAACACCTATTTTTCATATTTGTATGTTAAAGTAATGACTCACATTATTTAATATATGGACAATTATTTAATATATATTACATTATTACGGTATTTTTGTCTTATATGGCTTTGTCATGGGCTGACTTTCTAAAACCTGGTCACCCTATTTAACCTTCACTCTAAGAAGTATAGGCTTTCTTAAGGCAACTTGGGAGCCCGAGGCAATGCCTAGGAGCCAGTCAAGGAAGCACCTATAGTAGATCCCAAGATGAAATGTCAAGAGCTCTCCAAGCCCATGAAGGATATATCACTCATTCTTTAATAAAATCATTAAATATTATCAGCCTTCTGCAGTACCACAGGAAATAGAGGGAACAGGTTTGTGCACATGTTTGGAAATGGGTGGACAAGAGGAGAACATATACTCTACATACCAGTTTTGCCCCGGGATGAAAATCAGGAAGATGTATACGTAAGCCCTGTGGCTCAGAGGAAATGATAAGAACAGGTTGCAGAAAACAGGTTGGTGTTAAGAAGTTGATCACAGGTGAAGCACTGAGTCTAGAGTATATCCCAACTGGAATGACAAAAGAAGCCTTCTACATACCTAGGGTGGCAGAAGAAACAATAGCTTAAAAATTACCTGTGAACATGTAAGACCTCTATAGACACCTAGAACTATTGGAAGGAATAGGAAAACCTAAAGAACTTGCATAGGTGGGGGCAGGGTATAATGACAGAGAATCGACTGCTATGAAGGTGGGAGCTGCAAGCTAGCAAAAGCATGATTCATGTATTAATATGACCTTATTTGCACCTATGGAGCATGAAGCTTGATGACATTCAGGTGTCTGTATCTGTAAGGTTAACCTTATTAATTGTATCATTCAAATCCTTATAGTGGACCAACATTGCTTGTTCCTGCCCAGCTTCCTTTTTCTCTTTGGAAACTAATAACTTAATATTCCTTTGTGAACCATGCTATCCGTATGGTTTAAGTGAGATTGAACCTATTGAGACCCCAGAGTTAAGCATGTGACCCAGGACTAGGCAATCAGAACATCCGATATCTGGTCACAGAGATTGCATCACAGTTCAGTTGACTCATAACAAGCAAATACAGCCACATGTATTTTCTAGAACTGTTAGGAAGATAAGGTCTCTTTATATTTGTATTGCCATTTATGCAGATGATGTAAATATATAGCTGCTTGTAGAGCACCAAAGCCAAAATACAAGAATGCAGAACCTAGTGGTGGAGAAAAAAACTGTAACAGAACAAGAGAAAGAGCAAGAGATGAGAGACACACACAGACACACACACACACACACACACACAGTGGGTGGTGAGGAATGGTCAGTTAATAATAATATCATTGAAAAAGAGCACTGAACTATCTCTGGACTTTCACCAATAGATCCCTTACTTGGAGGACTAAGTTTTAGTACTTAGAATAATCAAGGACTAATAACGATATCAAAGTCTTGCAAATTTAATGTATTTCTTTTAATTTATTGTTATGCTTTATTTTTTTTTTTTTTTTGCTTTATATATTTGATTGCATGGTGCCTAATGGTTTATGATTATAATATAAACCTCCTGCTAGGTGTTCTTTAATTATTTTAACCTGAAACTTTTTTATGCAATATTCATAGGAATCCCAATAACTTTTTTTACATATTAATGTTATAATTTTGCTCATCCTTTTTGTATGCCTTGTTAAATAGATTTTTCATTAGTCTCTTATAGATAGTTCAAGACTGGATTTTATTTTGTAATGCAAACTAATATTGTGTGTGTTTGCAGTTATTGATTACATTGGTTCTATTCTCAATTATTTCATGACCTACTTATGGTCCTATTTGTGACATCTAGCTCTGTTTTCTTTTCCCACACTGATGTGATATAAATTATTTTTATAATGCTGAATTCTTGCTAGTATTTTGTTAAGAATTTTCAGACCTCTATTCAAGAGAAATATTAGTTTCTACTTTTCCTTCATTTTTTTTTTTTTGTACTAACTTTGCCTCATTTTGTTATTAAGGTAACATTAACTTCACAAAATTAAGTGCGATGTTTTCTCTCCATTTTAACATTCTGGAAGAGATTGTGAAGAATTGTTGTTATTTCTTTAACATTTGGTAAAATTCTCCAATGAAACCATCTGAACTTGGAGATATTCTTTTGGGAAATTTATTAATTACGAATTTTAATTTGGGGCATCCCTGGTGGCTCAGTAGTTAAGAACCTGCCTGCCAATGCAGGCAACATGGGTTCGAGCCCTGGTCCAGGAAGATACCACCTGCCACGGAGCAACTAAGCCTGTGTCAGAACTACTGATGCTGCACTCTAAAGCCCACGATCCACAACTATTGAGCCCATGCACCACAACTACTGAAGCCCACCTGCCTACAGCCCGTGCTCTGCAACAAGAGAAGCCACTACAATGAGAAGCCTGCACACCACAACGAAGAGCACTTGGCAGTCTCTGCAACTAGAGAAAGCCGAGGTGCAGCAACGAAGACCCAACATAGCCAAAAATAAATTAATTAATTAATTTAAAAAAATTAAATTTCTAAATCATTGCAGCATATTTCAAATGATGTATTTCATGTTGTATGAGTTGTAATATTTTGTGTTTTTTGAGAAATTGGTTCATTATTTATTAATTTATTTTTAACATCTTTGAGGGAGAATAATTGTTTTACAATGTTGTGTTAGTTTCTGCTGTATAACAAAGTGATTCAGCTATATGCACGTGTATATCCCCATATCCCCTCTCTCTTGCGTCTCCTTTCCACCCTCCTTAGCCCACCCATCTAGGTGGTCACAAAGCACTGAGCTGATCTCCCTGTGCTATGCAACTGCTTCTCACTAACTATCTGTTTTATATTTGGTAGTGTATATATGTAAATGCAACTCTCTCACTTTCTCTCAGTTTACACTTCACCCCCTCCCCGTGTCCTCAAGTCCACTCTCTACATCTGCATCTTTATTCCTATCCTGGTCCTAGTTTCATCAGAAACTTTTTCTTTTTAAGATTCCATATATATGTGTTAGCATATGGTATTTGTTTTTCTCTTTCTCACTTACTTCACTATCTATGACAGACTCTATGTCCATCCACCTCACTACAAATAACTCAATTTCATTTATTTTTATGGCTGAGTAATATTCCATTGTACATATGTGCCACATCTTCTTTATCCGTTCATCTGTCGATGGACATTTAGGTTGGTTCCATGTCCTGCCTATTGTAAATAGAGTTGCAATGAACATTGTGGTACACGACTCTTTTTGAATTATGGTTTTCTCAGGGTATATGCCCAGTAAGTGGGATTGCTGGGGCATATGGTAGTTCTATTTGTAGTTTTTTTGGAACCTCCATACTGTTCTCCATAGTGGCTGTATCCATTTACATTCCCACCAACAGTGCAAGAGGGTTCCCTTTTCTCCACATGCTCTCCAGCATTTATTGTTTGTAGATTTTTTGATGATGACCATTCTGAATGGTGTGCAGTGATACCACATTGTGGTTTTGATGTGAATTTCTCTAATGATTAGTGATGTTGAGCATCCTTTCATGTGTTTGTTGGCAATCTGTATATCTTCTTTGGAGAAATGTCTATTTACGTCTTCTGCCCATTTTTGGATTGGGTTGTTTGTTTTTTTGATATTAAGCTGCATGAGCTGCTTGTGTATGTTGGAGATTAAGCCTTTGTCACTTGCTTCATTTGCAAATATTTTCTCCCATTCTGAGGATTGTCTTTTCTTCTTGTTTATGGTTTCCTTTGCTGTGCAAAAGCTTTTAAGTTTCATTAAGCCCATTTGTTTATTGTTGTTTTTATTTCCATTTCTCTAGGAGATGGGTCAAAAGTCCCTTGCTGTGATTTATGTCATAGAGTGACATATTTCTTCCTATGTTTTCCTCTAAGAGTTTTATAATGTCTGGCCTTACATTTATGTCTTTAATCCATTTTGAGTTTATTTTTGTGTATGGCATTAGGGAGTGTTCTAATTTCATTCTTTTACCTGTAGCTGTCCAGTTTTCCCAGCACTACTTACTGAAGAGGCTGTCTTTTTTCCATTGTATATTCTTGCCTCCTTTGTCATAGATTAGTTGACCATAGGTGCATGGATTTATCTCTGGGCTTTCTATCCTGTTCTACTGATCGATATTTCTGTTTTTGTGTCAGTACCATCCTGTCTTGATTACTGTAGCTTTGTAGTATAGTCTGAGTCCAGGAGCCTGATTCCTCCAGCTCTGTTTTTCTTTCTCAAGATTGCTTTGGCTATTCAGGCTCTTTTGTGTTTTCATACAAATTGTAAAGTTTTTTGTTCTAGATCTGTGTAAAATGTCATTGATCATTTGATAGGGATTGCATTGAATTTGTAGATTGCTTTGGGTAGTATAGTCATTTTCCCAATGTTGATTCTTCCAATCTGAGAACATGGTATAACTCTCCATCTGTTTGTATCATCTTTAATTCCTTTCATCAGTGTCTTATAGTTTTCTTCTTCTTTTTTTCTTTTTGCAGTATGTGGGCCTCTCACTGTTGTGGCCTCTCCCGTTACACAGCACATGATCTGGACGTGCAGGCTCAGCAGCCATGGCTCATGGGCCTAGCTGCCCTGTGGCCTGTGGGATCTCCCGGACCGGGGCACGAACCTGTGTCCCCTGCATCGGCAGGTGGACTCTCAACAACTGCACCACCAGGGAAGCCCCTGTGTCTTATCATTTTCTGCATACAGCTCTTTTGTCGACTTAGGTAGGTTTATTCCTTGGTATTTTATTCTTTTTGTTGCAATGATAAATGGGAATATTTCCTTAATCTCTCATTTAGATTTTTCATTATTAGTGTATAGGGATACAAGTGATTTCTGTGCATTAATTTTGTATCCTGCTTTACCAAAGTCATTGACTAGCTCTAGTAGTTTTCTGGTAACATCTTTAGGATTCCCTAAGTATAATATCATGTCATCTGCAAACAGTGACAGCTTTACTTCTTATTTTCTGATTTGCATTCCTTTTATTTCTTTTTCTTCTCTAATTGCTATGGCTAAAACTTCCCAACTATGTTGAATAATAGTGTTGTGAGTGGGCAGCCTTGTCTTATTCCTTAACTTAGAGGAAATGGTTCAGTTTTCACCATTGAGAATGATGTTGGCTGTGGGTTTGTCATATATGTCTTTTACCATATTGAGGTAGGTTCCCTCTGTGCCCACTTTCTGCAGAATTTTTACCATAAATGGGTGTTGAATTTTGTTGAAAGCTTTTTCTGCATCTATTGAGACGATCATGTGGTTTTTATCCTTCACTTTGTTAATATGGTGTATCATATTGATTGATTTTGGTATATTGAAAAATCCTTGCATTCTTGGGATAAACTCCACTTGATCATGGTGTATGATCCTTTCAATGAGTGGTTGGATTCTATTTGTAAGTATTTTATTGAGGATTTTTGTACCTATTTTCATCAGTGATATTGGCCTGTAGTATTTTCTTTTGTTATATCTTTGTCTGGTGTTGGTATCAAGGTGATGGTGGCCTCGTAGAATGAGTTTGGGAGTGTTCCTCCCTCTGCAATATTTTGGAAGAGTTTGAGAAGGATAGATGTTAGCTATTCTCTAAAAGTTTGATAGAATTCACCTGTGAAGCCATCTGGTCCTGAGCTTTTCTTTGTTGGAAGATATTTAATCATGGTTTCAATATCAGTGCTTGTGATTATTCTGTTCTTATTTTCTATTTCTTCCTGGTTCAGTCTCAGAAGGTTGTGTTTTCTAAGAATTTGCCCATTTCTTCCAGCTTGTCTATTTTATTGGCATATAGTTGCATGTAGTAGTCTCTCATGATGCTTTGTATTTCTGCGGTGTCCGTTGTTACTTCTCCTTTTTCAATTATAATTCTGTTTATTTGAGTTCTCCCTTTTTTTTTAATGAGTCTGTCTAATGATTTATCATTTTTGTTTATCTTCTTAAAGAACAAGCTTTTTGTTTTATTGACATTTGTTATCATTTCCTTTATTTGTTTTTCTTTTATTTCTGATCTGACCATTATGATTTCTTTCCTTCTGCTAACTTTGAGGGTTTTTTTGTTCTTCTTTCTCTAATTGCTTTAGGTGTGAGGTTAGGTTGTTTATCTGAGATTTTTCTTGTTTCTTAATGTAGGAGTGTGTTGCTATAAACTTTCTTCTTAGAACTGTTTTTGCTGCATCCCATACATTTTGAGGCGTTGTGTTTTCATTGCCATTTGTTTCTAGGTATTTTTTTATTTCTTCTTTGATTTCTTCAGTGAACTCTTAGTTGTTTAGTAGTGTATTGTTTAGTCTTGTTGTGTTTCTATTTCTTACATTTTTTTCCTGTATTTGATATCTAATCTCATAACATGGTCAGAAAAGATACTTGACATGATTTCAATCTTCTTCAATTTACTGAGGCTTGATTTGTGACACAAGATATGATCTATCCTGGAGAATGCTCCATGGGCACTTGAGAAGAAAGTGTATTCTGTTGTTTTTGGATGGAATGTCCTATAAATATCAATTAAGTCCATCTTACTTAATGTATCATTTAAAGATTGTGTTTCCTTATTTATTTTCCTTTTGGATGTTCTGTCCATTAGTGCAAGAGGTGTGTTAAAGTCCCCTGCCGTGATTGTGTTACTGTCGATTTCCCCTTTTATGGCTGTTAGCATTTGCCTATGAATTGAGGTGCTCCTATATTGGGTGCATAAATATTTACAGTTGTTATATATTCTTCTTGGATATATTACTTGATCATTATGTAGTGTCCTCTTTGTCTCTTGTATTAGTCTTTATTTTAAAGTCTATTTTGTCTGATATGAGAATTGTTATTCCAGCTTTCTTTTGATTTCCATTTGCATGGAATATCTTTTTCCATCCTCTCACTTTCAGTGTGTATGTGTCCCTAGGTCTGAAGTGGGTCTCTTGTAGACAGCATATATACAGGTCTTGTTTTTGTATCCATTCAGCCAGTCTATGCCTTTTGGTTGGAGCATTTAATCCATATACATTTAAGGTAATTATCGATATGTATGTTCCTATTACCATTTTCTTAATTGTTTTGTATTTGCTTTTGTAGGTCTTCTCCTTCTCTTGTGTTTTCTGCATAGAGAAGTTCTTTTAGCATTTGTTGCAAAGCTGGTTTGCTGGTGCTGAATTCTCTTAACTTTTGCTTGTCTGTAAAGTTTTTAATTTCACCATCATAACTGAATGAGATCCTTGCAGTTTAGAGTAGTCTTGGTTGTAGGTCTTTCCCTTTCATCACTTTAAATATGTTTGGCCACTCCTGTCTAGCTTGCAGAGTTTCTGCTGAAAGATCAGCTGTTAACCTTATAGGAATTCCCCACTATAATATTTATTGCCTTTCCCTTGCTGCTTTTAATATTTTTTCTTTGTATTTAATTTTTGATAGTTTGATTAGTATGTGTCTTGGCGTGTTTCTTCTTGGATTTACCCTGTATTGGAGTCTTTGTGCTTTCTGTGCTTGATTGACTATTTCCTTTCCCATATTAGGGAAGTCTTCAACTATAATCTCTTGAAATATTTTCTCAGTCCCTTTCTTTTTGTCTTCTTCTTCTTGGACCCCTATAATTTGAATGTTGGTGTGTTTAATGTTGTTCCAGAGGTCTCTGAGACTGTCCTCAATTCTTTTCATTCTTTTCTCTTCATTCTGCTCTGCAGCAGTTATTTCCACTATTTTATTTCCAGGTCACTTTTCCGTTCTTCTGCCTCAGTTATTCTGCTATGGACTCCTTCTAGAGAAGTTTTTGTTTCATTTAATGTGTTGTTCATCATTGTTTGTTTGCTCTTTAGTTCTTCTAGTTCCTTGTTAAACTTTTCTTGTGTGTTCTTCATTCTATTTCCAAAATTTTGGATCATCTTTACTATCCATCTTTACTATCTGAATTCTTTTTCAGGTCCACTTCATTTGTATGGTCTGGTGGGTTTTTACCTTGTTGCTTCATCAGCTGCTTATTTCTCTCTTCTCATTTTGTTTAACTTACTGTGTTTGAGGTCTCCTTTTTGCAGGCTGCATGTTCGTAGTTCCCATTATTTTTGGTGTCTGCTCCCAGTGGGTGTGGTTGGTTCAGTGAGTTGTGTATGCTTCCTGGTGGAGGGTACTGGGGCCTGTGTTCTAGTGGGTGGGCCTGGATCTTTTCTTTCTGGTGGGCAGGGCCAGATCCAGTGGTCTCTTTTGGGATGTCTTTGAACTTAGAACTTATGACTTTAGGTAGCCTCTCTTCTAATGGGTGGGGTTATGTTCCTGTCTTGCTAGTTTTTTGGCATGGGGCATCCCATCCTGGAGCTTGTTAGCCATTGGGTAGAACTGGGTCTTAGTGTTGAGACAGAGTTTTCTGGGAGAGCTCTCTCTGATTGATATTATGTGGGACCTTGAGGTCTCTGGTGGTCCAATGTCTTGGACTAGGCTCTCCCACCTTGGAGGCTCAGACCTGACACCTGTCCAGAGCACCAAGACCTTTCCAGCCACATGGCTATATCCAGTGAGGATCCAGGGCATTGGGTGTGGATGCTGAGGCTACAGCAGGTCCCTGATATGGGCTTCACAGCCTGGTGATGCAGACACACCACTTTAATTGGTCCATTTTCTTTATGTTGTCAAATCTATGCATGTAGAATTGCTAATAGTATTCCTTTATTATCCTTTTTATGTCTGTACAGTCTGTAGTGATATTTCCTGCTTCATTTTTGTATTGATAATTTGTGTTCACTCTCTCTTTCTTTTTCAGTCTTGCTAGATGTTTGACAATTCTGTTATTTCAAAGAGAAGACCTTTGTTTCACTGATTTTATTCACTGTTTTTATCTGTTTTAAATTTCATTGATTTTTCCTATTATCTTTATTATTTTCTTCCTTCTAATCACTGGAATTATTTTTCCCTTTTTTTCCAGGTCCTTGAGGTCTGAGATTAGATTACTGATTTGAGGCTTTTCCTCTTTTGTAATGTAATATTTAACACTGTAAATTTCCTTCTCAACACAGCTACAGTTATGTCCACAAATTTTATGCTGTATCTTTCTTTTTATTCAAGTTCAACGTATTTTTAATTTTCCTTGAGGCTTCCTCTTTTACTCGAGTTATTTAGAAGTGTTTTATTTAGTTTCCAAGTATTCAGAGATTTTCCACCTATATTTTTGTTATTCCTTTCTACTTTGATTCCAATGTGCTCCAAGAACATAATTTTTATGATTATAAGTCTTTTAACTTTGTGTTTTGGTGCAGGATACAGCTTATCTTGAAAACTGTTGCACTTGGAAAGAATGTATATTCTGCTGTTGTTGAGTAGAATCTTTTTAAGAATATAATTTAGATTCTTTTGGTTGATGGTTTTGAGTTCTTTTAAAATTTGCTGATTACCTGTTTAGCTGTTCTGTCAGTTGTTGTGAGAGGGATGTTAAATCTACAATGAAAATTTTGGATTTTTCTATTTGTCTTTCTACTTCTATCAGTTTTTGCTTCACACATTTGACAGTTATCTTGTTTGGTTCTTAGAGTTGCTATTGCTGCATGATGGACTGGCCTTTTATTGTTGTATAATGTGCTTCTATTTCTCTTGTTTTTCTTTTGCTGTAAAGACTACATTATTTAATATTAATATAGTCACTCCTGCTTTCCTTTGAAAAATGTTGATACACCAACTTCCAACCTTTTATTTTTAACCTACCTTTGGTTAAAGTGAGTTTCTTATAGACAACATAGAGTTGGGTTGTGTCATGTTTTTTAAATACATTAGGAGATTGTTTTCCTTTTCTGGAAATTGTCCCCATCACCACAATGGACCAGCCATGTTAGTAAGATGTTGGTTTCAAAAACACTTTTGTGATTTATTGACATTAGGTTTGGTAAGGACACACACTTATTTCATCCTATGAAGATACTTTTACAACTGTTAGGTTGGAAGTGTGAAATGATAATAATTTGCTTTGTCTCTATTTCCTCTGGTTTCTCCTAACTTCTAGACCATGTTGTCTCATATTTAGAAGTTATCCCTAACATTAGAAGGAACTGGTATAACTTGCTACTAAGAACTGTAAATTATAGAAAACTGCACAATTACAGTTTCTCTTCTAATTCTGTAAATACAAGTTTGATGTATGTCAATCATATTGCAGTCTCAGGGCCTCTGCTCTTGCTGCTCCTGTAATTTGCTCCTTTTTAATATTTACATGGCTTACTTGCTCATTTTATTCCAAGCCATGCTGAATGGTCACTTACTCAGAGATTCCTTCTTCATTATTTCTTTCTGTAAGATTTTCTCTCCCTTCTACCTTCTTGGACTATGTCATTTTTATTCATTGAATAATCACTACCCAGCATTTTAGCTTATCAATCTATTGGTTTATTTCCCCCTTTTTTGTCTCCCCTCTAAAATGTAAGGTCTGCTGGAGCCTGGGCTCTGTCTACCTTGATCACTGGGTGTCACTGATGCTTCAATACTGTGCCTGACTCAGAAGAGGCACTTATTTGTCAGAATGTGTCCAGAAAGGGGATTCAGAATAGTTGCCTCTTAGTTTCTCTAGAATCTTTCAGCATATGTATTTGAATTATGGCATTTTATTATGTTTTACTCAAACTATGCGACTATGACAATAACTTATCATACTCTTGGAGGAAAAGCCATGCTTTTGCCCTTGATAGTTACTTTCAGAACAATCTAATCGGTTCTATATATAGCAGAAATTCCTCTAGATTTCTGATAAGAGGTTTGGGCCATTCATTAGATACAGTAACAATTAAATTAATTTTCCCCAACTTTTCTTTTTTAATTCTTTTGTCTAGTTGCTATACAGTGTGGTGGTTATGGGGGAAGGATTAGCAACCTGATCTCATCCCACCAGTTTTCCTGGGAGTCATAAATATTTTCTTTTCAGTAGCCAGATGTCACATGAACCATATAGAGCCCTGAGTATCTACCACCTAGGGATGTTGAAGTCTTGTGAGATGTCCTCAAACCATGTATATATCAAACATTGCAATAAAGTAATAATCCACATCTACTAGTCAAATGTCTATGTGGATATTCTTAGAAGGAAAGAAATAATTTACTTTTAAAAATTACTTTTTTCATTACTTGTTCATTTAATGTATAACATATGAATATATTTCCTTATATGTATATATTTTTCTATCAGACAGAAAAATTCAGCCTTTATTGTATGAAGATCCTGAATATTCTATAAACAGTTTTAAGTTTATATACATAATATGTTAAAATATATGATAATTTTGCTGTCCTCACTGAAGAATTGTGGTTTTGGCAATGTGATAGGCTTCAGACGAGTTTGTGGACTTTCCATTCACTTGGTTCTGAGACTTTGGGCATGTTAAAAAACTTATTTAGAATTCCAGGGGTTTTCTCCATGTATAAAATTCAGATAAAAATCTCTACTACCGCTCTAAAAATTAGAACTATCTATAAAACCTGTATAAAAATCTTTAGTGCACAATAAATAAATGTAAGGATTATGATTATTGAAGACAATTTAATTATACAATTAAATGCTTATTGCTTTGCATTTCTAAATTTTTAATGTAAATAAAATCATAATTAGGAAAACTAATTATTTGTCAGACTAAACATATTGAGTTTTCATTTGTTGTTTTGGGTAGAATGTCCCCTGGGGTATTCTATCTGCTTTGGGATATTAAAAATATTTAACAGTCAGCTATGAGAATGTAATTTACTTTATTATAATATTATTGGGTTGCACAACAAAGGACTTGAGCCAAGAATGGGGAAGGGACTTGCTGAAAAAGACCAAAAAAAAAAAAAAAAACAGGCGGGAAAGTATTAAGATGTTATCTGTAGAGACACAGGAAACTCCTGGACTGAATGCCTAAGAGTTTAACACATCTCCTTAGCAATTTATTGAGGGTTGTACGCTTAAGAAAGAAGTCACCACTTTCTAATTTCTACTAATGGGTAGATTCAGATAAGACTGAGACAATTTCCCAAAGCTTTATAAGTCAATGAAGTGTGTGTTATACATAGTCCTAACACAGGATTTCAGAACTGTTAGTGAGATTGACAACAATAACTAAGATATATCAAGTTCCCATTATGTGTCAGTTATCTGCTATGGGATTTGTACCAAGAGTTTATTCTAAATATGACTGGTGTAAAATGTCTTAAAATCTGATTTGGATTTTCTTGTTTAAAAAAAATTTATTATGGGAAATGTCAAATGCAAGTAAAATAGAACAGTATAACAAACCCCCAGGTATCCATCACTTTTATTAACTTCAACCAATATTTTTTTCATCCATAGACCCACATACTTAACCTTTTCAGATTATTTTGAAGAAAATCTCAAATATATTATTGTTTCAGTCACAAATATTTCACTATGTACCTCTAAAAAAGAAGAAATCTTGTTTATAATATAAGTGCAATTGTATTATTTCTTCTGATAACAGGTTGTCTGTAACTTCTTAATAGTATCAAATACCCCTTCAGTATCCAGATATCTCAAGGCAAATATGGAGGGCAAAAGGGAAGAAAACAAATAGAAAAAAACCCCAAAAAACAGAAAATAAGTAACAAAGTAATAAATGTAAACAGAATAATATTATAGTCACATTAAATGTAAGTTGTCTGAACACTCAACTAAAAAGCAGAGAATGTGGGCTTGGATAAAAGAATAATACTCACCGCTATATTTAAAATGGATAACAAACAAGAACCTACTGTATAGCACAGGGAACTCTGCTCAATATTATGTGACAACCTAAATGGGAAAAGAATTTGAAAAAGAATAGGTACATGTATATGTATAATTGAATCACTTTTTTGTACACCTGAAACTGTCACAACATTTTTAATCAACTATACTCCAGTATAAAATGAAAAGTTAAAAAAAAGAAAACAGAAAATGGAATGTGGGAGGATAGGGGGAGAGTAATGGATCATGAGGTCAGATAATCTTTTTAATTTTGAAGTTGTTTTCCATGGAGAAGGGGCCTCATGAGAGGTGTTTCACATTTGTATGGCTAGTGGCAAATATACCTGGGCAGCACAGCTCTGTGAAGACCTGGATTTCCCACCCCAGGGAACTCTGCAGCTAAAGTGTTTGATCTGCCCCAGTAGCACTGACTTAAAGGGAAAGAGAAGTAATGGGGTGCACACCATTAATGTGCCCTGAAATGTTGCCTTATTACCAGTCCCATTTCCCTGCATTCTCCTCCTCCCCATGGGAGCACCTGGGATACACACAAGGACTGAAATCACAGGGAGAAGAAGGGAGCAACAGGCTGTTTTGCAGGGCAATGAAACTGAAAATAGTGAAGGCAAGGGGAATGTGTTTGCTGTTTATAGCCAAAACATGAAAACAACATAAAAAACATATAAAAAGCAGTGTTTAACTTCAAGTCCATTTTGTAAATGATTGATTCTTCAGTCTTTTTTTAACTAAAAAGCCAAACTCTTGCAAAAAAAAAAAAAGAAGAAGAATACTCAACTATATGCTGCCTGGAAGAGACCCACTTTAAAAATAACACAAATAGATTAAAAATAAAGAGTGGAAAATGCACCATGATTACAATAATAAAAGTGAATGGCTATATTAATAATAAAAAAGTAGATCTTAGAGCAAAGAACATTACCATGGATAAAGAGTCATTTCATGACCAAGGGGTCAATTCTCCAAGCAAGGGTAACAATCTTAAATGTTTATTTGTCAATTTTCCAAGTGAGGGTAACAATCCTAAATGTTTATTTCACTTTACAATGGAGCTTAAAAATAGATAAAGCAAAAACTGATAGAACTGAGAAAAGAAATAGGCATATCCATCATTATCATCAGAGATTTCAATAAGCCTCTTTCAATAATTAATAAAAGTAAACAGAAACTCAGTTAAGATACAGGGTAGTAGAACAAGACTATTAATCACCTCACCCTAATTGACATTTATTGAACACTTCAACCAAAACCAGCAGCATACGTATTCTTTTCAAGTGTACATAGGCCTTTCAACAAATTAGACTATATTTTTGGTCATAAAACAAATCCTAGTGCATTTAAAAATTTCTAATAATGCAAAGTATGTTCTCTAATCAAAATGGAATTTATTTATATATCAATAACACAAGGATATTTGGGAAATCCACATATATTTTGAAATTAAACAACAGACTTCTAAATAATTAAATAGCCCATGGTCTAAGAAGAAATCACAGGAAGTTAGAAAATATTTTGAACTGAATAAAAATACAAACAATATATCATAATGTGTGAGGTACAGTTAATAGGGTACTGAAAGAGAGATATATAGCACTAAATGCTCATATAGAAAAAAAAAAGGCAAGAAAAAAGGTCTCAAATCAAAGAGCAGAGCTTCCACCTTTTAAAAAAAACAAAGTAAACAAAGAGGGAAATAATAAAGGTCAGAGCAGAAATCAATAGAAATTAGGGAAATAAAAGAGAAAAAACAATGAAATCACTTGAGATCAATAAAACTGATAAATGTTGGTCAGATTGATCATGAAAAAAGAGAGACACACTGTAAATATCAAATATGAGATGACATCAAAACAGATTGTGTGGATATTAAAAAGATAATAAATGAATAATAGAAACCATTTTATGCCAACATATTTGATAACTAGGTGAAATGAGTAAATTCCTTAAAGATATAAACTTCTAAAGTTCATTCACAAAGAATTAGGTTACATGAATAGTCCCACATCTATTACTGAAATTGAACTTGCAGTTAAAATTCTTCCCACAAAGAAAACTCCAAGATCAGATGGCTTCACTTGAGAATTTTACCAAACACTTAAGGAATATATAATATCCCTTTTACAAAAATTTCCAGATAATTCAAGAGGAAGGTATACCTCCCATTTCATTCTATGAGGAAGGAATGAGTCTGATACAAAACACAAAATATAGCAAAACATTGTCATGCTATAAAAGGAAAACTATATTATCATCTCAATAGATTCAGAAAAAGCATTTGATAAAATGAAATATCTATTCATGATAAAAATTCTGCACAAACTGAGAAGAAAAGGGAACTTTCTCAACCTAATAAAAGGCATCTACAAAAAAAAAAAAAACCCTTCAGTTAATATTATACTTAATCATGAAATACTAAATAATTTTCTTCTAAAATAAGAAATGAGAAAGTTTTATTTTTAATAGCACCAAACTGGAAGCAATCCTTCTGTTAAACATTGTACTGGAATTTCTTGCTAGTGCAATCACGCAAGAAAAAAAAAAGTTCAGACAGGAAGGAAGGAAGCAAAATGATCATATTGTCTATGTAGAAAACCTAATGGCATCTTAAAAGAAAATATTACAATTAATAAGTGAGCTTATCAAGATCTTAGGATATGAGTATAAGAAAACCAATTCTATTTATATTAACAGCAAATAATCAGATATTTTAAAGATTTTAAAGATTCAATTTAAATCTTCATTTGAAATCTTCATTTAAATCTTTTTTGAATCTTCACTTTAAAGATTCAATTTCAAATAGCATTGAAATACAAGCATAAGGACAATTTTGACAAAAATATGAAAGACTGTAGCTGAAAACTTCCCAACATTGCTGAGAGAAATTAAAGAAAACCAAAATAAATGAGTGAAACACTGGCTTCATACAAATTCTCCCCCAGTGTAGTTATAGATTCAACGTAATTTCAATCAAACTCCAGCATAATGTTTTGTAGAAATTAGCAAGCTGAATTTAAAATCCATATGGAAATGCAAAGAGCCTTTTAAATAATCAAAGTTGGAGGACTAAAACTACCAGATGTTAAGGCAATGTAAAACTACAGTAATGAAAATAGTATGATATTGACACGAAGACAGATGAAAAGGGCGATGAAGCAGAATATATAGCCCAGAAATAGACCCACACATATACAGTCAACTGATTTTCAGCAAGTGTGCAAAGACAATTATAAGGGGGAAATCACCGTATTTTCAACAAACACTCCTGAAACATTTGACTGTAAATATGCAACAAACAAACAAACAAAACCTTTTGGATATCTTGCACTATATATGAAAATTTACACAATTGGTTCAAAGATCCAAATTGTAAACTTAAAGCTATAACACTTCTGGAAGAAATACAAGAGAAAAAGTTTGTGACCATGGTTAGGCAAATATTACTTAGATTTGATGTCAAAAACATGATGCATATAAGAAAAAAATGAATAAATTAGAAATAATTAAAATTAACTACTTCTGCATTTTTGAATGACATTCTTTTTTTTTTTTTTTCGGTACACGGGCGTCTCACTGTTGTGGCCTCTCCTGTTGCAGAGCACAGGCTCCGGACACGCAGGCTCAGCGGCCATGGCTCACGGGCCTAGCTGCTCCACGGCATGTGGGATCTTCCCGGACCGGGGCACGAACCCGTGTCCCCTGCATCGGCAGGCGGACTCTCAACCACTGTGCCACCAGGGAAGCCCTTGAATGACATTCTTAACAGCATGAAAAGAGAAGCCATAGATTGGGAAAAAACAATCTTTGCAAAGCAAATATCTGATAAAGGATTTGATTCCAGAATATGTAAATATTATTTAGACTTCAATAATTAGAAAAGAAGAAACTCAGTTAAAAGGGGTGACAGTGTAAGGGGATGCTTTGGGGTTCTTGGACACAATTTCAATCCATGAATGGGGGGTGGTTTCCCACACCTTCCAACAAGCAATTCTGGACATCAGCTGGATGTCTGAGAATTCAACTCAATTCTAACACTATCTACCTGGGGACAGCATTAGATTCCACAGGTAGAGGGCTCAGTCCTACCAGTCCACTCACCCACCCCTATTTCAGAGACCAATTATAAGTCCAGGTGCTTCTGACCCCACCGGCTATAGGTTGGAAGTTCCAATGACCTCCATCTTGGGGTTCAGATGCCAGTCACAAGTCTAAGTTGTTACCTGTCCTTCTGACCTACTGGCTCCCATGATACCCTTCTTGGGTTTGATTAATTTGCTAGAGCATCTCACAGAACTCAGAGAAACATTATACTTACTAGATCACCTGTTTATTATAAAAGGATATAAGTTGGGAACTGCCAGATGCCTAGAGCAAGGTACGGTGAGAGGGCACAGAGCTTCCTTGTCCCCTTGGAGAGCACCATTATCCCCAAAACTCCAGGTGTCCACAAAACCAGAAGCTCTCTGAACCCAGCCCTTTAGGGTATTTATGGAGGCTTCATTACTTAGGGCATGGTTGATTAAATCATCGGCCATTTATGATTGATTTAACCTCTAGCCCTTCATTCCTCCCTGGAGGTCAGGGATGGGACTGAAAGTTCCAACCCCCTAATCATGTGGTCTGGTTTACTGGAAATGAGCCACCATCCTCTGGTGCTTTCCAAAAGTCTCCTCATTAACATAACAAAAGACACCTTTTATTACTTTCAACACTTAGGAAATTCCAAGGGTTTTAGGAGCTGTGAGCCTGGAACTATGAAGGAAGGCCAAATATATATGAGAACTGTATTTTGGTCTTCTGAATGACCAAATGTATATTTTTCTTATAAATTACAACATTGCAGGGGCAAAATATTTGAAGATACACTTCACCAAGAAGATGTATGGGTGACATATACAATTGAATATTGTTCAGCCATAAAAAGGAACAAAATAGTGCCATTTGCAGAGACGTGGATAGAATTAGAGACTGTCATACAGAGTGAAGTAAGTAAAAAAGAGAGAAACAAATATCGTCCACTATTGCTCATATGTGGAATCTAGAAAAATGGTACAGGTGAACTTATTTGCAAAGCCAAAATAGATACACAGGTGTAGAGAGCAAACTTATGGATATCAAGGGGGGAAGGGGGGTGGGATGAACTGGGAGACTGGGATTGACATATATACACTACTATGTATAACATAGATAACTAATGAGAACCTACTGTATAGCACAGGAAACTCTACTCAGTGCTCTGTAGCAACCTAAATGGGAAGGAAATCTAAAAAAGAGGGGATATATGTACATGTATAATTGATTCACTTTGCTGTACAGCATAAACTAACACAACATTGTAAAGCAACTATACTCCAATAAAAACTAAAACAACAATAATAACAACAAATACCGGTGCTAAGGGCACCAGAATGTTGCAAAAAAAAAAAAATACACAAAATTCTTACATCATTAGTCTTTAGAACAAGCTAATTAAACCACAATAAGATATCACACATCTATTAGAATGGCTAAAATTAAAAGAACTGACCATGCTATATATCACCATAGCAGGGCTGAGAAGGTAGAGAAATTGGGAACTCTCATAAACTGCTGGTGGTACAACTACTTTGAAAAACAGTCTGGCAATTTCTTAAAAAGTGAAACATAAATGAAACCATATGTCAATACAAAGTGCACAAATGTTTATACTAACTTCATTTGCAGTAGCCAAAAACTTGAAGCAAGTCAAATTTCAATCAATAGGTGAATCATTAAATAAACCAGTATGCCAATGCCGATACAATCCAATACTACCCAGAAATAAAAAGAAATGACTTATTGATCTATGAAACAACATAAATTGTATCTCAAAATACTTATCCTGAGTGAGAAAAGCCAAACAAAACAAGAGTACATACTGTGTGATTCCATTTAAATGAAATTCTGGATAATTGGGACTTCCCTGGTGGTCCAGTGGTAAAGAATCTGCCTTCCAATGCAGGGGACGTGGGTTTGATCCCTGGTCAGGGAACTAAGATCCCACATGCCACTGGGCAACTAAGCCTACGCACCACAACTACTGAGCTCCTGCACCTCAACTAGAGAGCCTGTGTGCCACAAACTACAGAGCCCACGTGGTCTGGAGCCCGCACACCAAAACTAGAGAGAAGCCCTTGTACCACAACAAAAGATCCTGCATGCCACAACTAAAAAGACCCAATGCAGCCAAAAATGAATATAAATAAATAAATAAATAAATCTTTAAAAAAATAAATAAAATTCTAGAAAACTGAAAAAAATCTGTAGTGTCAGAAAACATGTTAGAGGTGGTCATATGGAGATGTAAAGGGCATTTAAATGGAGAGGGGAAGGGGGTAGAAATTACGAATGAAACTTTGGAGAGTGATGAATGACTATTACCATAATTATGGTGATGGTTTAATGGATGTATACATGTCAAAACTTAGTAAATTGTACATTTAAATATATACAGTTTAGTGGATGTCAATTGTATCTCAAAAATGCTTTTTTTTAAACTACAGAAAAATGCATTTTTATAAACACTGCTTTTTCCCTGTTTCTTCCACCCTATGTTCCCTTTCTCTTATAGACATTGAACATTTTTATGTAATTTATATAATTTCTTAAATAAATAATAGCATTCCATACCGAATTTATTCCACCTTGGTTTTTCATGTAATTATATATCCTAAGACATAGTAGTATATAGATATATTCCTCATTCCTTTTTTCAGCTGCATAATTCTCTATTGCGTGAATACAGCATACTTTAACTGTTACATATTGATGTTTGGGGGTTATTTTCAGTATTTCAGTATTAGTAAAATAATAATATAAAATAGTGGTGCAATGGGTTAGCATGCTCATTTTTTCATACCTTTTGATAATACATTTTTGGAACATGTTCTTAGAAGTGATATTTCTGGGTGAAAGAGAAAATGCAATGTAAGTTTGCTAGAGATTACCAAATTCTCCTTCATTGGGGTTGTACCACTTAATATTTCCACTGTTAATGTATGAAGTACCTGTATTCCAACTGAGTATATTGTCCTGAGTATACACCCTGAACAGCAGAGTATAATGTCTAACATTGGATCTTTGCCTGTACCTGAAAGATGGAAATTTTTGCCTTAGCTATTTGACTAAATGATTAGACACTAGTGTCAATAATTGGGCAATTTGGGAAAAATAGAGTACCCCCTGTTTTACTGCTGTCATACACCAAAAACTTAACACTTCATAGTAACCTTAAATTGGCAAATTTATGGGGTGAATTATATCTCTCCAAAATTCATGTATTGAAGTCCCAAGACCTAGTGATTCAGAATGTAACCATATTTGGAGATAGAGCCTTTAAAGTGATAACTGAGTTGAAATCAGGTCATACAGGTGAGCTCTAATCCATGCAACTATATTTGGAAATAAGACCTTCAAAGAGGTATTTAAATTAAAATGAGGTCCACAAGGTGAGGTCTTAGTATGACTAGTGTTCTTACAAGAAGACAAAGAAATACCAGGGGCGCACACACAGAGATTTAAGGTCATGTGAGGACACAGCAAGAAGCTGGTCATCTGCAAGCCAAGGGAAAAGGCCTCAGAAGAGACCAAATCTGTCAACACCTTGATCTTGGACTTTTGGCCTCCAGAATTGGGAGAATATAAATTTCTGTTGTTTAAACTATGTAGTCTGGTATTTTGTTATGGCAGCCCTAGGAAACCATCACAGCATATGTACCATGTAGTAATTACTTAAGTGTATTGTTCCAATTGGTAGTAACTAGCAACCAAAAAAAGTCTCATAGACATTTTATTATTCAGAAAATAGAGTTAAAAAGGTGGTATTCTAACCGTGGGGCAGGGAATATGATATTATGTACTTACTATTTATTATCTCAGAGTATCAATGACTTCCCACCCAAATAAGAATATTTCAATTTTAATCAGTAATTCTCAAAATGTGTGTGAAACATCTCCTGGGAACTTGTTAGAAACCCATATATTGGCTCTCACTCCAGAGCCACCGAACCAGAAACTTTGGTGGTACACTCCAGCTGTTTGTGGATTAATAAACTTTCCAGGGGAGTCCAGAGCACACTCAAATTTGAGAACCACTCTACTGATTCACCTCCACCAACCACCAGAGTGACCTATAGACCTAGAATGCAGGTTTCCTTGTGTAACCCCTTCCCCTGCTCAACATGGTTCAATAAGCTACCCATAACCAATACGATCTACTAGGATCTTCTACCAGAAGTGCTCAAATGCTTATAGGATTTGGAGTTCATAGCCTGGGTTTGAATCCCAGCTCTATCACTTATTCATTCTGTATTTGTGGACAAATTATTTAATTTCTTCACCCATGTCACGTGGATAATTATGCCTGCCTCATAGGATTGCTGAGGATCAAATTACTTAATACATATAAAATGCTTAGAACAGGGCCTGGTGTTTAATAAGTGGTCAATAAATATTAGCTGTTATTATGTTATTGTTATTATCAGTGTTATTATTATTCCACCCCTTCCTCATTACCTATTACACTCCGTCTCACATTTTGCTCCAGTAATACTGAACTGCTCATGGTATCCTGCTTATACTACGCTGTTCATTCTATTATTTGACTTATTCTAAGGCTTTACTTACATTGTTTCCACTGATAAGACTTTACTTATATTGTTTCCACCACTACAAGCCCCCCTCTCATGTCTTTTGTTACCTAGATAATGCTTACTTATTTTTCAACAAAATTCAATGATCCTTTCTTCCAGGAAGTCTTTTCCCACACCCTCTCCACCACCCACCTTAGATTGAAGTCTGTGGTCCTATTTGGTGTTTCCTTCATATCTGTGCTTAATTCTGGGTTGCAGAGGCTGTCCAGATGCTCATAAACCACTTCCTTATTCCTGGGCTCAAAGCTAGCTGGCCTTTCCCAGTCTCCCTTGCAGGTAAGTGTGGCTTTGTAATTGGTTTCTAGCCAATGGAATTCAAGCAGAAGTGATATGTGACTCTTCCAGGTCTGGCCTTGGAGAACCTCTCCAGGATAATCCTCCATCCTCTCTGTCTGCCACACTGAAGATTAAGCAGATGTTTTCAGAAGAGGATGGAATCATCAGACGAAAGGATTCTGGGTTCTATGTGAACACAGGAAGCCCATCAACCTAACTATTAGGCACACATATGTTAAAATCATTAGTAAAAATTGTTAAACTGCTAAGACTTAGAGATTTATCTGTTACAGTAGTTAGCCTTACCTCAACAAATATTCTCCATAATCATACTGAAAACATAGTATTGAAATTATATTTTTATTTATCTGAATCATTTACTAGACTGCTGTAACAATTCTGAGTTTCAAGACTGTGCCATGTCTTATTCATATTTGTATCCCTAAATAAATGCAGATGTTCAATGAAGGCTTGAATTCAATGAATGATGACTTGAAGTGTTGGGAGATACATATGGAAACTACATATATTAGGTGATTAATAAATGTTATTTAATTATCACAACAATGCTTGTGGTATATGTCATGTTCTTTATTTTATAAGCAAGGGAAGGAAAACAAGAGGACAAGCAATTTGGGCAAGGTTGACAGCCCACCTATTGAGATTGAGAAATGATACCCAGATCTGCCTAACTTTAAAGCCCATGTGACTTTCTTGAAACATGTGTCACAGAGTCTATGGAAATCTACAATTCATATCCATAACCTTGTCTCTTATTTTTTTTTTTTTAGAAACAAGCCATATTTTGGTTCCACGGTTCTCTGATGGAGAAGAAAATTTTCAAAAATCTCAGAAATTAATTTTCTTTCTAGGGAACCTTATTAGAAGTTACTATTTTCCAAAATATTTTTGGTCTATCATGTTCACCTATTTCATTTTTAAAAAGTCTTATACTTACACTTTGAATAAGTGCTCTAAGTTTTTATTTAATGGGAGGAAGAAGATGATTTTTCTTCAAACAATGAGGTAGTTTATGATTTAATCGAAAATAAGATACCAGCAACTTGATCTTCCAACAGGAACTCTGCAGTCCTTTGCTTGCACACTCCTTATTAGTCTCCTTGGCAACGGGTAATCACTTGTTTCCCTTAAATAGATGAGATGCCAACAAATATGTAATAGTGGTTTGATACATCAGCAAAGAAAAGTGCTATAATGACAGCATAATCAATCTGAACATGAAAAGTTAATAGCCACATTAGTGACAGCCTAACTATAGTGTGAGAAGCACATGGAGCCTGAATTTTCGGCTTCTGTTTCATTCTCTTTGTGTTATCAGTCCTCCCTAGAATGGTCTCCTCCCACCCTCTCTCCCTTTGCATAGCCTGAAACCTGTAAAAGGATAGAAACGCTTAAAAATAAAATAGACCTGTTAATAATTTCTTCTTTCTTCCCATACAAGAAGGACGTTAAATTATTCAGGATCCAGGTAAATATTTTTATAAAAAAATATGAGTTTGGGGCCATCCTTGAAGAGTTAAATGTGTAATTTGAACCCAAGATGTTTACCTAAATATGTTGCATTTGCGGGTATTCACCTTGATTTGTTCCCATCACAGTCATTCATCTCTGTTAGGATATCCTCTTTGTTCTCTGATTAAATATCACAGCTCTGTCGTAGAAGCCAGCACAGAACTCACCATGGTTCTTTCACAGTGGAGCCAGGGGTGTCTGAGGTGGGCTTAGAGTCACTGTCTTTGAAGATGAAACTAGGTCCAGTGAGCCTGCTTGACCCATGTGGGGCCATCCTCTCTTGTCATTGTTGCTGGGGACATATGGGCTTTTTCAGGGACCAAGGGATAGCCATTGCTTTCATTCATCTTCAGAACTAACTGTGCTTAGCAGTGGCACCAGATTTAGGCTAAAATGAGAAGTCAGCCACACAGATCTCCTACATCTCCTCCTTTCTTTGTTTTCAATGCCACTTCCTCCACTTCCAATGGTTTCTTCTAGTTTTTTCCATCTTCCTTTAACCTTGGGTACCCAATTCTGCCTTTTCCTTTGACAGAGTAACAGAACCATCTGAAAAATGTGTCTCCTCTAAGACATTAAGTAGTCCAACATGAAAAGGTGAGACTAGAGAATAAAACAGATTGAAGAAGTAACAAACTAATCAGTATAAATATTCTGATAATAGAAATTACTGCTATCACCTGCCAAGTACTTACCATGTATCAAGCAGTGTGTGAAATTCTAGGCACATGATTTCCACTGAATCCTTACAATATGGATATTACTGTTGTGATTTCATGGGCAACTGAGGTTTTTCATTGATGTCAAACATCTTGTCCAGGGTCACATAACTAGAAAGTGGCAGAATCAGAATTTTTTAAGTTAATTTTTATTGGAGTATATTTTCTTTACAATGTTGTGTTAGTTTCTATTATAGAGCAAAATGAGTCAGCTATACATATATCCCGTCTTTTAAAAAAAGTTTTTAATAGATCTTTATTGGAGTATAACTGCTTCACAATACTGTGTTAGTTTCTGTTGTACAACAAAGTGAATCAGCCATATGCATACATATATCCCCATATCCCCTCCCTCTTGAGCCTCCCTCCCACCTTCCCTATCCCACCCCTCTAGGTCATCGCAAAGCACCAAGCTGATCTCCCTGTGCTATGCAGCTGCTTCCCAACAGCCAGCCAGCTATCTTACATTCGGTAGTGCATATATGTCGATGCTAGTCTCACTATCCCTTCTTTTTTGGATTTCCATTCCATTTAGGTTACCACAGTGCATTAAGTAGAGTTCCCTGTGCTATACAGTATGCTCTCATTTATTAACTATTTTAAACATACTATCAATAGTGTATGTATATCAATCCCAATCTCCCGATTCCTCCCACCTCCCCTTCCCCCTTGGTATCCATACATTTGTTCTCTATGTCTGTGTCCCTATTTCTGCTTTGCAAATAAGATCATCTCTACCATTTTTCTAGATTCCACAATCAGGACTTTAATCCACATCAGCTTGTTTCCAAAGCCAATGCAGAGTTGAAAGGGTCATTTCAGGCCAATTCATAATTTTCTACAAACTGTAGTCATCCTTCATTCAGAATTCTTTGAGAGTGATGAACCAAACTCTGAATAGTTCCAGGTCTCTGCCTTCCAAGGCATCTACTCCATCTTTAATAATAAGAGAAAGAATAGCTACTATTTATGTAATGCTTGCAATGTGCCAGGCACATTCCGAAATCCAAACATGATCAGTGGTTTTAACCACGGGCTCTGGAGTCACTGCTGGGGTTTGAATCCTTATTCTACCCTTGTGAGACCTTGGACCTCTGTACCTCACTTAACGCCTTAGTTTTCTCATTTCTAAGGTGGGGAATAATAAGATTCCCTATAATGTAGGGTTATTGTGAGAATAAAATGAGGTCATACACACAAAACTCTTGGGACTGACAGCACATAGAGACATTTAGTAAATGTTAAGTAGATTGTAAGTTGTTTTTCTTGTTCTTGTATGCAGGGCACTCTGCTAAGCCATTCACATACATTATTTCACCTGATCTTCTTAATAATTCTGTACTTTCTGCACTATGGTTATCCTCATTTTACAAATAAGAAAGATGAGGTATGGAGGGGTGATGTAAATTTCCTGAGGATACAAGAGTGAGTAGTGGCTCAGCCAGAATTCTAACCCAGGCATTACATCTCCAAAGCCTGTTTTCTCAGCAGCTGGCACCCTGACTCTTGATTGTGAGATAACATTGTGAGTTAGAAAGCATGTTTCTATGTGAAGCCAAACTGTGTCCATGAAACTTTAACCCCTTCGTCTTAGGTTTTGTTATTAATATTTTGCACACATCACTGAACCATGAGAATGTTCTCTTTCCTTCCATCTAAGGCTCATCATTCCTCCTCACCCACCCAACCCCACCCAGCCACCCTGCTTCACTTACTTTACATCACAAGTCATTTATTAAAGATACTCTGGGGGGAAATTCACAAAACAAATATATGTCACTGAAAGCAAACAGATAGTTCACAATGTGTTTCACCAAAAGTCTGTCTAAAATTTAACAAAATACAGATTTAAATAGGGATCAAGGTTTTTCTTATGACGGAAAATTGTAATAGAGGCAATCCATTGAATCCGGGGATTTGTCAGCCAATTCTCTGAGACGAGTCAGTTCTGTATCCCTCTTGGCCACCAGGAGAGGGGAATGATGTCCAGACTTCACTCTGGCCGGGGGGGGACAGAGGGTTTGGTTTGGCAGTCCAGGGTACCACACACCCACAGTGCACCACCCTCCAGGAAGCAGCAATTTTAAGCAAAGTTCTGTGCCTGTTGCAAACTTGTATCATAGCAACACACACATTTTTAATAAATAAATCGTTCTCCAAATAACTTTATTCACTGAGGAGAGATTTCAGGATTTTGCTTCTCCATCTGAATAGCAATTGATGTTCAGTTCTTCCTGTGTTGAATCTAAAAACCACACAAACTCTCTTCCCTCTCTGTAAATTATTCTCACAAGTGGAAAATGCTTTGGTTTTCAGGAGATGGTAAAAAATTGTTTTTCAAAACTCTCTGGAGTTACGGGGGAAACAATGTTAGGGATGAGAGTTTTGATTTAAAAGGATGAATCTTTGTCAGATGTCATTTCCAAATCCACCACTAGAACCCTGACTTGGCTGAGGATTTGTCCTGATTTCATTTCCACTGGATTTGCACTGTGCTCCTCTCAAGAATCTTGCAGTTTGCTGGGGAAAGGGGATGGTGGAGTGAAGAAAGAGAAAAAATACAAGATAAAACATTAAATAATTTTTTACACACATAGTTTTGCAATAGAATTATGCAATTGAACCGATGAAATCAGCTCCAAGTAAGCTCTATTGAAATGCCAAACAGTTCCATTTTCACTCACCCCCTCATCATCCCCCACTTCTGTCCTCCAATGTCTATGGTGAGTGGATCTAACATAGGCTAAAGCGTCCTGTTATCAAATGTCTCTAGCTGTCTGAAAAGCATTCATCCAACCTCTGTAGAACAGAACTTCATCCTTTAGAAAGATCGCGGAATCCCTTCCTGTTTGGCTCTAGACTAATTTCAGCTCCTCTTTCAGCTTTCTGAAATGCTCTCTCATCTGGAAGCCTTTCTTCACCTCCCGTCTCCTCTTAGGTACCTCTCTTTTGGTTCTCATGACATTTTGTGTACTTCCCTAGCATAATCTACATTTATTCATCTGCATGTCCATTTACTTCCTAAAGTGTGAAATTCTCAAAGTGGATGCTAGGTCTTAAGTTTTATTTTAAAATCCCAATTGCTTAGCAAATTGTTTTTTCAAGAAATGTTTGTTGGATGGGTGGATGAGTAGATGACCGAACTAAATGATAAGACCTAACGGAAATCTTGGCATCACTACCTTTAAAGCTCATTAATTAAACATTCGTTAATTTAGGATGATTAAATAGAGTGAAAAGAGGAATTGGTTTTAAAGAAAAAAGACTTGGGATGGTGAAAATGTTCTAAAATTTTATTATGTTGATAGTTGTACAATTCTGAAAATAAATGAAAAATCATTGAAAAAAAAGAAAAAAGACTTGGGCTTAAATGTCTACTATAGCACTTACTTGCTATGTGGTCTGATTGGTTAACTTCTGAGACCATGAAATATCTCTTTTATAAAGGGATTTTTACAAAAATGAAACAAAGTTACGTATAGAAAGAGTCTGGTCAATTATAAGTGACCAATAAGTGGTAGCTCTTTTTATTTCTAAACCTAAGGACCTATCTACACTTTAAAACATATTTTTGTTTCTAAATAAAGATAATTGAAGCTCTCCCAGCACACACAAATGCATGCACAAACATGTTCTCCTTAACACTAAAGTTTGAACAAATAGATGATTTATCACACATGCATACATGCTCACACACACACACACACATACACACACACACACAATCAGGAGTATAAAATATCTGTTGTTCCCTAAAAATACAAGTTTTGGCCAAAGAACTCTTGCTTATTTGTACAAGGCAAACTAAGGGATAATAATAATATAATAATAATGGTAATATTTATATAGTGCTTATTATGTGCCAGGTGCTGTTTCAAGCACTTCACCTCTGTTAAGTTAGCTAACTGACACAAGAACACTATGAAGTGGATGAACTATTCGTATGCCCATTTAACAAGTAGGGAAACTTAGCACAGAGTTATTCAATAACTGGTTCAAGCTCGTGCAGTTAGTAAATAGCATAATTGTTGGGCAAGTTCCTTAAGGTTGCAGTGATATGAAGTTACCTCACTATGAAACAGATGTCTGTCAGAAACCAGTCCATGTTTCCAGAACAGAATATACCCAACCTTATCAAGCTAAACATCTTAGAAAGGATTTACAGAAACATATACGTAAGTCCAAAATATGTGTGGTGGTTGGATCAGAAGGCTTCAGATTCTCACCCTAGTGAATGGTGTCTTTGATTGTTTGTTATCTGCTGGCACCTCAAGTTGCAAGACTCTCAGGCACGGTGGGTGGCAGGCAGGGGTATACAGTGCAGGTGCCCAGGATGCCATTTGGATTTGGAGCTCAAAATACTTTGTGTGTGTTTTGTACTTGAAGTGGAAAGCGGTGATAGCTGGGACATGTGAACTCTCCATAAGCTGCCTCTGCTACGTAATCATATCAGCTGATATCTAAACCTTCCCATTTTTATTCTGGTCCATCTGCATAATGCTTATATCTATGAAAAACAATTCACCTGCCCTTTATTACAGAGACTTAGGAAGTCATCATGGAAAATGAAAACTACATACACATATTCCCAATTGTTTGTTTTATCTATGGAAGAGGCATGGCATAAATGAATAGCAAATTCCAAAATCATGCATTCTTTGCCTAAATAATGTACTGTTACAGAAGATTTATGCCAAAGTGGAAAAATTCCTTTTGTGAAAGAAGTCCAACCATTGTGGTGACAGCATTCCAATGTTTTGTATTATTCCAAAGATGTAAAGAAAGACTACTAAAAGATGTCAGAACTAGTATCTCCTTTAGATAGGGGTTTAGTGTACATAAGAATCATCAGGAGAGCTGTAAACAGCAAAGGCATTGTCTTTTGACTCTCCTATTAGGTACATAATGAGTTTTCCTGGTGATTTGACAAACACTGCTCAAGGGCATCTTTAGCTGTTTAATAGTTAATACTATTTGTTTTAAATGCTCCCAAAACTGTAAAGAATTACAGAAATGATCTCTTAACCCTTATGTCATTAGATCCTAAGATATGTAGGTATCCTTGTATAGGAAATTGGAAGGCAAATTTGGCCTTGTAAATTTTTCTACCATATTTAAGATGTCCATTCCCTGTCATATATTTCACTTGTGTTGGCTGGAGCCCTTGTTCTTACATAGAGGGGACAGGGAAATCCCTTGTCCAGAAGTCCAGGGTTTCATGCTTTCTAACTGCTGGTAAAGAATTCATTAGAGTTTTGTCTGGATATACACCCTGGAGTGGAATTCAAAATAATGCCATGGATGGACCTAGAGATTATCATACTAAGTGAAGTCAGTCAGACAGAGAAAGACAAATACCATATGATATTACTTACATATGAAATCTAAAATATGACAAAAACCAACCTATCTATGAAACAGAAACAGACTCACAGACATAGACAAAAGGCTGTGGTTGCCAAGAGGAAGGGGGTTGGGGGAGGAAAGCATTGGGCATTTGGTATTAGCAGAAGCAAACTATTATATATAGGATGGATAAACAACAAGGTCCTACTATATAGCACTGGGAACTATATTCAATATCCCGTGATAGACCATAATGGAAAAGAATATAAAAAACGGGAGAAAATGACAGCCTCCAGGAGAGCTCATGCAGAGGAATAGTCTCTGGGGCTTCTGCGACTAGTGTCTTTGTCCCCACGGTGAGTGACAGCCACCCCGCCTCCCCAGGAGACCTTCCAAGACCCACAGCCATGTGGCTGACAGGGTCTTCATGTTCTGGCCGGGTGTCAGGTCTGTGCCTCTGAAGTAGGAGAGCCGAGTTCAGGACATTAGTCCACCAGAGACTTCCCAGCTCCACGTAATATCAAACAACGAAAGCTCTCCAAGAGCTCTCCAGAGATCTCCATCTCAACACTAAAACCCAGCTCCACTCAATGACCAGCAATCTCGAGGGTTGGACACCCCATGCCAAACAACTAGCAAGACAGGAACAAAACACAACCTATTAGCAGGGAGGCTGCCTACAATCATAATAAGGTCACAGACACCTCCAAAAAACACCACCGGATATGGTCCTGTTCACCAGAAAGACAAGATCCAGTCTCATCCACCAGAACACAGGCACTAGTGCCCTCCACCAGGAAGCCTACACAACCCACTGAACCAATCCTAGCCACTGGGGACAGACACCAAAAACAATGGAAACTACAAACCTGCAGCCTGCAAAAAGGAGACCCCAAACACAGTAAGTTAAGCAAATTGAGAAGACAGAGAAACACACAGCAGATGAAGGAGCGAGGTAAAAACCCACCAGACCAAACAAATGAAGAGGAAATAGGCAGTATACCAGAATAACTGAGGCAGAAGAATGGATAAGTGACCTGGAAGATAAAATAGTGGAAATAACTACTGCAGAGCAGAATAAAGAAAAGAGAATGAAAAGAATTGAGGACAGTCTCAGAGACCTCTGGGACAACATTAAATGCACCAACATTCGAATTATAGGGGTCCCAGAAGAAGAAGAGAAAAAGAAAGGGATTGAGAAAATATTTGAAGAGATTATAGTTCAAAACTTCCTTAATATGGGAAAGGAAATAGTCAATCAAGCCCAGGAAGTGCAGAGAGTCCTATACAGGATAAACCCAAGGAGAAACACACCAAGATACATATTAGTCGAACTATCAAAAATTAAATACAAAGAAAAAACTTTAAAAACAGCAAGGGAAAAACAACAAATAACACACAAGGGAATCCCCATATGGTTAACAGCTGATCTTTCAGCAGAAACTCTGCAAGGCAGAAGGGAGTGGCAGGACATATTTAAAGTGATGAAAGGGAAAAATGAAAAACCAAGATTACTCTACCAAGCAAGGATCTCATTCCGATTCGATGGAGAAATTAAAACACTTACAGACAAGCAAAAGCTAAGAGAATACAGCACCATCAAACCAGCTTTACAACAAATTCTAATTGAACTTCTCTAAGCAGGAAACACAAGAGAAGGAAAAGACCTACAATAACAAACCCAAAGCAATTAAGAACATGGTAATAGGAACATACATATTGATAACTACCTTAAATATAAATGGATTAAATGCTACAACCAAAAGACACAGACTGGCTGAATGGACACAAAAACAAGACCCGTATATATGCTGTCTACAAGATACCCACTTCAGACCTAAGGACACATACAGACTGAAAGTGAGGGGATGGAAAAAAGATATGCCATGTAAATGGAAATCAAAAGAAAGCTGGCGTAACAATTCTCATATCAGACAAAATAGATTTTAAAATAAAGACTACTACAAGAGACAAAGAAGGACCCTACATAATGATCAAGAGACAAATCCAAGAAGAAGATGAAACAATTGTAAATACTTATGCACTCAATATAGGAGCACCTCAATACATAAGGCAAATGCTGACAGCCATAAAAGGGGAAATCGACAGTAACACAATCATAGAAGGGAACTTTAAACCCCACTTTCACCAACTGACAGATCATCCAAAATGAAAATAAGTAAGGATACACAGCTTTAAATGATACATTAAACAAGATGGATTTAATTGATACTTATAGGGCATTCCATCCAAAAACAAAAGAATACACTTTCTTCTCAAGTGCTCATGGAACACTCTCCAGGATAGATCATATCTTAGGTAACAAATCAAGCCTTGGTAAATTTAAGAAAATTGAAATCATATCAAGTATCTTTTCCGATCACAACCCTATGAGACTAAATATCAATTACAGGAAAAAATCTATAAAAAATACAAACACATGGAGGATAAAGAATACACTACTAAATAACCAAGAGATCACTGAAGAATTCAAAGAGGAAATCAAAAAATACTTATAAACAAATGACAATGAAACCACAACAGCCCAAAACCAATGGGATGCAGCAAAAGCAGTTCTAAGAGGGAAGTATATAGAAATACAATCTTACCTCAAGAAACAAGAAACACCTCAAATAAACAACCTAACCTTACACCTAAAGCAATTAGACAAAGGAGAACCAAAAAAAAAACCCCAAAGTTAGCAGAAGGAAAGAAATCATGATGATCAGATCAGAAATAAATTAAAAAGAAATGAAGGAAACAATAGCAAAGATCAATAAAACTAAAAGCTGGTTCTTTGAGAAGATAAACAAAATTGGTATCATTAGCCAGACTCATCAAGAAAAAAAGGGAGAAGACTCAAATCAATAGAATTAGAAATGAAAAAGAAGTAACAACTGACACTGCAGAAATACAAAGGATCATGAGAGAGTACTACAAGCAAATATATGCTAATCAAATGGACAACCTGGAAGAAATGGACAAAGTCTTAGAAAAGCACAACCTTCTGAGAATCAGGAAGATTCAGGAAGAAATAGAAAATATAAACAGACCAATCAGAAGCACTGTAATTGAAACTATGATTAAAAATCTTCCAACAAACAAAAGCCAAGGACCAGATGGCTTCACAGGTGAATTCTGTCAAATATTTAGAGAAGAGCTAACACCTATCCTTCTCAAACTCTTCCAAAATATAACAGAGGGAGGAAAATTCCAAAATTCATTCTACAAGGCCACCATCACACTGACACCAAAACCAGACAAAGATGTCACAAAGAAAGACAACAACAGGCCAATATCACTGATGAACATAGACGCAAAAATCCTCAAAAAAAATACTAGCAAACAGAATCCAACAACATATTAAAAGGATCAGACATCATGATCAAGTGAAGTTTATCCCAGGAATGCAAGGATTCTTCAATATACGCAAATCAATCCATGTGATAAACCATATTAACAAATTGAAGGAGAAAAATATTATGATCATCTCAATAGAGGCAGAAAAACTTTAGACAAAATTCAACACCCATTTATTAAAAAAACCCTCCAGAAAGTAGGTATAGAGGGAACTTACCTCAACATAATAATGGTCATATATGACAAATCCACAGCTAACATTGTTCTCAATGGTGAAAAACTGAAACCATTTCCACTAAGATCAGGAACAAGACAAGGTTCTCCACTCTCACCACTATTATTTAATATAGTTTTGGAAGTTTTAGCCACAGCAATCAGAGAAGAAAAAGAAATAAAAGGAATCCAAATCGGAAAAGAAGTAAAGCTGTCAGTGTTTGCAGATAACATGATACTATACATAGAGAATTCTAAAGATGCTACCAGAAAACTACTAGAGCTAATCAATGACTTTGGTAAAGTAGCAGGATACAAAATTAATGCACAGAAATCTCTTGTATTCCTATACACTAATGATGAAAAATCTGAATGAGAAATTAAGGAAACACTCCCATTTACCATTGCAACAAAAGAATAAAATACCAAGGAATAAACCTACCTAAGGAGACAAAGGAGCTGCATGCAGAAAACTATAAGCCACTGATGAAAGAAATTAAAGAGGATACAAACAGACAGAGAGATGTACCATGCTCTTGGATTGGAAGAAGCAACATTGTGAAAATGACTATACTACCCAAAGCAATCTACAGATTCAATGCCATTCCTATGAAACTACCACTGGCATTTTTCACAAAACTAGAACAAAAAAATTCACAATTTGTATGGAAACACAAAAGGCCCCCTAATAGCCAAAGCAATCTTGAGAAAGAAAAACGGAGCTGGAGGAATCAGGCTCCCTGACTTCAGACTATACTTCAAAGCTACAGTAATCAAGACAGTATGGTACTGGCACAGAAACAGAAGTATAGATCAATGGAACAGGATAGAAAGCCCAAAGATAAACCCACGCACATATGGTCACCTTGTTTTTGATAAAGGAGGCAAGAATATACAATGGAGAAATGACAGCCTCTTCAATTAGTGGTGCTGAGAAAACTGGACAGCTACATGTGAAAGAATGAAATTAGAATACTCCCTAACACCATACACAAAAATAAACTCAAAATGGATTAAAGACCTAAATGTAACGCCAGACACTATCAAATTCTTAGAGGAAAACAATGGCAGAACACTCTATGACAAAAATCACAGCAAGATCCTTGTTGACCTACCTCCTATAGAAATGGAAATAAAAACAAAAATAAACAAATGGAACCTAATGAAACTTGAAAGCTTTTGCACAGCAAAGGAAAAGATAAACAAGATGAAAAGACAACCCTCAGAATGGGAGAAATATTTGCAAATGAAGCAAGTGGCAAAGAATTATTCTCCAAAATATACAAGCAGCTCATGCAGCTCAATATAAAAAAAAAACAACCCAATCCAAAAATGGGCAGAAGACCTAAATAGAAATTTTTCCAAAGAAGATATACAGCCTGCCAACAAACACATGAAAGGTTGCTCAGCATCACTAATCATTAGAAAAATGCAAATCAAAACTACAATGAGGTATCACCTCACACCTTTCAGAATGGTCATCATCAAAAAATCTACAAACAATAAATGCTGGAGAGGGTGTGGAGAAAAGGGAACCCTCTTGCACTGTTGGTGGGAATGTAAATCGATACAGCCACTATGGAGAACAGTATGGAGGTTCCTTAAAAAACTAAAAATGGAACTACCATATGACCCAACAATCTCACTACTGGGCATATACCCTGAGAAAACCATAATTCAAAAAGAGTCATGTACCACAATGTTCATTACAGCTCTATTTACAATAGCCAGGACATGGAAGCAACCTAAGTGTCCATTGACAGATGCATGGATAAAGAAAATGTGGCACATATATTACAATATTACAATGGAATATTACTCAGCCATAAAAAGAATCAAAATTGAGTTATTTGTAGTGAGGTGGATGGACCTAGAGTCTGTCATAGAGAGTGAAGTAAGTCAGAAAGAAAAACAGATACCATATGCTAACAGATATATATGGAATCTAAAAAAAAAAAAAAAATAGTTCTGAAGAACCTAGGGACAGGCCAGGAATAAAGACGTAGATGTAGAGGATGGACTTGAGGACACAGGGAGGGGGAAGGGTAAGCTGGTATGAAGTGAGAGAGTGTCATGGACATATATACACTACCACATGTAAAATAGATTCCTAGTGGGAAGCAGCCACATAGCACAGGGAAATCATCTCAGTGCTTGCTGACCACCTAGAGGGGTAGGATAGGGAGTTTGGGAGGGAGATGCAAGAAGGAGGAGATATGAGGATATATGTAAATGTATAGCTTTTTCACTTTGTTATACAGCAGAAACTAACACACCATTGTAAAATAATTATACTCCAATAAAGGTGTTAAAAAAGGATATAAAAAATGAATGTGTATATAAATGTATAAATGAATCACTTTGCTGTACAGCAAAAATTAACACAACTTTGTAATGCAATTATACTGCAATTAAAAAAAAAGTGAATACTTTAAAAAAATGAATTCATTAGTCCAGCAGGGCCTCTCCTTGATGCTGAGTAATCGATGACCCTTCTAACATCAATCTTATCATTGTAATAAAGCAACTGCAACACACTGCCGACTAAATAAAAACAATCTGTGATCTGAATACAACAGGTATTGGCCAAGAGCAGTAGAAGTGTTGATGACTGGGCATAGATTTTGCAATTTGATGTGAACATCTTAGATCATTGTTCTGTAAAAGGAAATATGGTAAACAAACGGTGAAGTGCTCTGAATCTGAACTAATCTCGGCGTCATCAGCACAATCATGTCACTATCATTGTGATCACTGCCAACATTATTATTAGTCAACCAATTTGATTAAAAACTGTGCCCTTTACCTGTACTACAAATGTTTTCCATTTATCTATTCTTTAACTAGATTCTATGAAATTTTGTCATTCTCTCTATGAAAGAGCCTGATTAAAATTTTTGCATTGTATGGTAGAAAAAAATTTAGGCATTGGAATTCTTGATCTAAATATTGTCTCCAAAGCTCGCTTACTGTTTATTTTGGGGCAGCTGGTCCATCTCTCTGGTCTTATTTATTTTACATTTGTCATATGTTGTTAGAAATAGTTCACCCGTGTGATCATTGACAAGATGAATTTTTTTTAAAAAGCATAGGATTTGGTATAGAGACTGTTACTGAATATGTTTTAGTTATATTCCCCTCACTTAGCTGATATAGTATAGGGTATATTATAACTGCACACTAATAAAGAATACATGGATGGGGAATAGAAGGATGAACAAATAAAAAATACAATAACTTTATTTATAAGGTAAAAGATCAACTACTCTTTTGAAGGAAGCATTCTGTCTTTTTCCCAAGTAGATTTCCTGGAAAAACATGTTTTATTTAATAGAATGTACCACGCAGAAAATTTTATTATTGGAAGGGTCCTTATATGTCATCATTTCAACACACTCATTTTGTAAATTGGGAAAAGGAGAGTCAAAAATAAACTGCCCGTACTATTTATCAACCAAACCAGGACATTTCTGAGCTTAAAATGGAGCACTATTAATGATTTCATCAGTGCCACAGGTGTTAATTGGAAGTGTTCCAGGCAAACTAGGGTTACTAATCAGCTTACCCAAAGATGGCCCATGACTTGCCAATGGTCCTAAGAACTGATGTTAGTCATCTCTTTCTTCCTCAGTTCAGCATTTTTTCTGACCACACCTGTCTCTTTTAATACATTACCTTTAGGTTATATTATGCATCAAATAATATTTTAAAGAATTATTAAAAATATTCAGAGCTTCCCATGAAATCAGTCTGAAGCCTTAGCTTTCTTCTCTGGCCCTATTCTACTTCCTTCATTCCTTTTCCACCAAGAATACACCCTCTGAATAAAACAACTTTCATGAGAGTGCCATTTCAGGCTCTGCTTCTGGAGGACCCAACTGAAAACAACAGGATGGGTTGTGGACAGCAAGGGGCAGAATGTTCAAGAAAAAAGAAGAGTTGGGGAAAAGATAGTTTGGGGGTCCCTGTTCTGCTTCCCTGTACCTCAAACTTCAAGGATAAAGATGTAAGCCTTGATGGTGCTGGTTGGGCTCAAGAACTAGGAAAGTCCTAAGATTGTAAATAACCCATTAAAGGTAAGGGTACAAATTTTGTGCATAAGCTCCCTGGGAAAGGTGAGGTGAGCCCAAAGGGGGTTTATCTGTGTCCCCAAAACAGGTGTGTTGAAGACCTACCTCTAGTACGTGAGAACGTGACCCTACTTGGAAATAGGATTTTGGTAGATGTAATCCGTTAAGATGAGGTCCTACATCCAGTGTGAATGGTGTCCTTATAAGAAAAGGAGAAGAGACACAGCCCTGTAGAGAAAGGTGATGAGAAGACACACAACGAGAACTCCACTGTGAAAACAAAGGCAGAGATGAGATTGTGCATTGTATCTACAGTCAAGGACTGAAGGCAACACCCAGAAAACTAGGAGAAGGCATGGAATGGATTTTCACTCTGAGCCCCAGTGAAGAAACCTAACCTGCTATCACCTGGACTTTGGACTTCTAGCCTCCAGAACTGGGAGAGAATGACTTTCTGCTGTTTTAAGCCATCGAAGTTTATAGTCATCTGTTTCGGCAGCCCTAGGAAATAAATATACCTAAGTATACAATAGCAGTAAGTTAGCACAAGCTAGGCTTTTGTTCATAAATCTGGCAGAACAAATCTGTACCAGTGTGGCTGGCAATTGAGCCCTGCTTCTCCCACTTCTCACCTAGAAAGAATCCTGAGAAAAGAAAACTGTGCAAAAGAGGCTTTGTTTTGTCCTACGCTGTAAAGCATTTTGCTTCCATTGAGTCCTGCATCTTCATGTAAATACATCACAAACATGCAGCGGGTATGTTTATGTAGTCTTTCCCATCATAACCCAACCCACCTGAAATTCTCTGACACTCTTGAAAATAATTCTGATTAATGAATAAAACATGATCAACTAATAATTAGCACTTGAAGATGAACTCTTTAACAGGAGGGTAATTCAGTACTGTTCTAATTGTTTTCCCCAGCATCAGACCTTAGCTGACATTTGGTTTTAGCTTCAGCATAACAATTCCCAGGCTATGTTTAGAAAGACCATGAGCAGTTTCCTAGGACTTGGCCAGAAATTATTCACGATGCCTGGATTACACACTTTGAAAAATGTGAAGTTGTATGTTAGTCAAGATTCCAAATCTAGGTTTGGCTTAGGCTCCTGGCTTGGAATATTCAACAGAAACTTATGATCAGCCATAGTGTTCTATTTCTAAGCAAAACAACATGAAAGAGACCTTTGCTATTAGATAGTTAGCAACTTAAAAATTCTGGAGGTTAATCAATGTCACTGTGTCAGTTTATTGACCAGGCAGATAATAAGGATAGGTATTTTTGCACTCTATGGCTAATTCTATATTTTGCATGCTGTTCCTAAGTATGGGAAGGAAGGGGGGTTATTTCAAATGTTAATAATAAAAATACTTTTGTATGGATTTTTTTCAAACTAATAATCTGGCAGCTTCCAGGTATTTGGGGGAAAGTTGTATGTGGCTCCCTCGCCCGCACCATAAAAAGAACCAAAATCGAGCAAAGTTATGTTCAGAAACTTTACTATTTCTGAATTTTTCATCATGTTTTAACTTGAAGAAAGACTAGAAGAGAGAAGGATTTATTTTTCGTGTGTAAGATACTTTGTTTCTGAAATCTAATTTCTGCTATTAGCCAAAGCTAAATTCACCTGAAGGAAAATGCAAAGAAAATGACAGAATCCCTTTTTGAATATAGTTACCCACACCTGAATCAAATCATTCCTCGGTGTCAACTCCAAGAAATCACATACACACTCCAATCCTTAATTTCTTGTAGGTCATATTCTAGTGAAGGGAGACTGGACTGAAATTGATGTTGGCAAAACATTGTCCCTTATGAAACCGCCTATCCAAAATGAGAATCAAAAGCACTATAGGATGAAACCAGCAACAATGAACTTGGGGACGGGGGTGGGGGGAAGATGCAGGGATGCAGAAGACCCTGAAGATCGGCTGGCAAAAGAGTATGTGGTAGCTGAAAACCAATAAGCTGTACTGGGGTTTGCAAACCCAGTGATTACAGGGGCCTGGCAGGAAGCAGTTACTGGGATCTCTGAGTCTAGATCATAATAACTTGTACTTCCCCGCTTTGTCCACAGGGGGCAGTCAGTTCAATAGCGGCCAATAATTGCCTAGTGGGAATGGAGCACTAGGGTTCTTAGCTTTTTCTGAATTTTCAAGAGAAATCAGAAGTTCCAACTTAAAAAATTTTTCTTTTTTTAAAGATATTTGGGAGCTAATTAAAATTTGTGTAAAAAACAATGTTCAGGCAAAACAAACCAACAAACAAAAAAGACACTTTTTGTGCCCTATGGAAACATAGGCTATTATCTTGCAACCTCCTCTCTGCACAGAATTTAATTTCAGCGAGGGCCAAGCACTGAGTTTCAAACTTATAAATGAAATGATTGTTCTGTCTTACACTTAATTGAAATATCCTAAGTGAAAAGTCTTAAGATGAGAATTCTTGTCTTTCTAACATGGGAGAAAGAAGCGACCATGGAACAGAGTCCAGCAGAGATGAATAAACACAATATATTTTCCATTTTTTTACCTGTAAACAACAGATTTATTTTTTTAACATATTTATTGGAGTATAATTGCTTTACAATGTTGTGTTAGTTTCTGCTGTATAACAAAGTGAATCAGCTATGTGTATACATATATCCCCATAGCCCCTCCCTCTTGCATCTCCCTCCCAATCTCCCCATCCCACCCCTCTAGGTGGACACAAAGCACTGAGCTGATCTCCCTGTGCTATGTGGCTGCTTCCCACTAGCTATCTATTTTACATTAGGTAGTGTATATATGTCAATGCTACTCTCTCACTTCATCCCAGCTTACACTTCCCCCTCCGTGTATCCTCAAGTCCATTCTCTTTGTCTGCATCTTTATTCCTGTCCTCTCCCTAGGTTCATCAGAACTTTTTTTTTTTTAGCTTCCATATATATGTGTTAGTGTACAGTATTCGTTTTTCTCTTTCTCACTTACTTCACTATCTATGACAGACTCTAGGTCCATCCACCTCACTACAAATAACTCAATTTCGTTTCTTTTTATGGCTGAGTAATATTCCATTGTATATATGTGCCACATCTTCTTTATCCATTCATCTGTTGATGGACACCTCAGTTGTTTCCATGTCTTGGCTATTGTAAATAGTGCTGCAATGAACATTATGGTACATGTCTCTTTTTGAATTATGTTTTCATCAGGGTATATGCCCAGTAGTGGGATTGCTGGGTCATATGGTAGTTCTATTTTTAGCTTTGTAAGGAACCTCCATACTGTTCTCCATAGTGGCTGTATCGATTTACATTCCCACCAACAGTGCAAGAGGGTTCCCTTTCCTCCACACCCTCTCCAGCATTTATTGTTTGTAGATTTTTTGATGATGGCCATTCTGAATGGGGTGAGGTTTGCATTTCTCTAATAATTAGTGATGTTGAGCATCCTTTCATGTGTTTCTTGGCAATCTGTATATCTTCTTTGAAGAAATATCTATTTAGGTCTTCTGCCCATTTTTGGATTGGGTTGTTTGTTTTTAGGTTATTGAGCTGCATGAGCTGCTTGTATATTTTGGAGATTAATCCTTTGTCAGTTGCTTCATTTGTTACTATTTTCTCCCATTCTGAGGGTTGTGTTTTCATCTTGTTTATGGTTTCCTTTGCTGTGCAAAAGCTTTTAAGTTTCATTAGGTCCCATTTGTTTATTTTTGTTTTTATTTCCATTTCTTAGGAGGTGGGTCAAAAAGTATCTTGCTGTGATTTATGTCATAGAGTGTTCTGCCATTGTTTTCCTCTAAAAGTTTTATAGTGTATGCCCTTACATTTAGGTCTTTAATCCATTTTGAGTTTATTTTTGTATGCAGTATTAGGAAGTCTTCTAATCTCATTCTTTTATATGTAGCTGTCCAGTTTTCCCAGCACCACTTATTGAAGAAGCTGTCATTTCTCCATTGTATATTCTTGCCTCCTTTGTCAAAGATAAGGTGACCATATGTGCATGGGTTTATCTCTGGGCTTTCTATCCTGTTCCATTGATCTATATTTCTATTTTTGTGCCAGTACCATACTGTCTTGATTACTGTAACTTTGTAGTATAGTCTGAAGTCAGAGAGCCTGTTTCTTCCATTTCCGTTTCCCTTTCTCAAGATTACAATGGGTATTTGGGATCTTTTGTGTTTCTATACAAATTGTGAAATTTTATGTTCTAGTTCTGTGTAAAATGTCATTGGTAGTTTGATAGGGATTGCATTGAATCGTTAGATTGCTTTGGGTAGTATAGTCATTTTCACAATGTTGCTTCTTCCAATCCAAGAACATGGTATATCTCTCCATCTCTTTGTATCCTCTTTAATTTCTTTCATCAGTGTCTCAGAGTTTTGTACATACAGGTCTTTTGTCTTCTTAGGTAGGTTTATTCCTAGGAATTTTGTTCTTTTTGCTGCAGTGGTAAAGGGGAGTGTTTCCTTAATTT
This sequence comes from Tursiops truncatus, assembly GCF_011762595.2. NCBI lineage: Eukaryota > Metazoa > Chordata > Mammalia > Artiodactyla > Delphinidae > Tursiops > Tursiops truncatus. The sequence goes on along the minus strand of NC_047037.1, from coordinate 5,560,842 downwards.
CTCTTTCAGAATTTTCATTGTTAGTGTATAAGATTGCAAGAGATTTCTGTGCATTAATTTTGTATCCTGCTACTTTACCAAATTCATTGATTAGCTCTAGTAGTTTTCTGGTAGCATCTTTAGGATTCTTTATGTATAGTATCATGTCATCAGCAAACAGTGACAGTTTTCCTTCTTTCTTGATTTAGATTCCTTTTATTTCCTTTTATTCTCTGATTGCTATGGCTAAAACTTCCCAACTATGTTGAATAATAGCAGTGAGAGTGGGCAACCTTGTCTTTTTCCTGATCATAGAAGAAATGGTTCAGTTTTTCAACATTGAGAATGATGTTGGCTGTCGGTTTCTCATATATGTCTCTTATTATGTAGAGTTAGGTTCCCTCTGTGCCCACTTTCTGGAGAGTTTTCATCATGAATCGGTGTTGAATTTTGTTGAAAGCTTTTTCTGCATCTATTGAGAATATCATATGGTTTTTACCCTTCAATTTGTTAATATGGTGTATCACATTGATTGATTTACGTATATTGAAGAATCTTTGTATTCCTGGGATAAACCCCACTTCATCATGGTGTATGATCCTTTCAGTGTGCTGTTGGATTCTGTTTGCTAGTATTTTGTTTATGATTTTTACATCTATGTTCATCAGTTATACTGGTCCGTAGTTTTCTTTTTTTGTGACATCTTTCTCTAGTTTTGGTACCAGGATGATGGTGGCCTCATAGAATGAGTTTGGGACTCTTTCTCCCTCTGCTATATTTTGGAAGAATTTGAGAACGATTGGTGTTAGCTCTTCTCTAAATGTTTGATAGAATTCACCTGTGAAGCCATCTTGTACTGGACATTTGTTTGTTGGAAGATTTTTAATCACAGTTTCAATTTCAGTGCTTGTGATTTATCTGTTCATATTTTCTATTTCTTCCTGGTTCAATCTCAGAAGGTGGTACTTTTATAAGAATTTGTCCATTTCTTCCAGGTTGTCCATTTTATTGGGATATAGTTCCTTGTAGTAGTCTTTCATGATCCTTGGTATTACTGCAGTTTCAGTTATTACTTTTCCTGTGTCATTTCTAATTCTTAATTTGAGTCTTCTCCCTTTTTTTCTTGATGAGTCTGGCTAATGGTTTATTAGCTTTGTTTATCTTCTCAGAGAACCAGATTTTAGTTTTATTGGGATTTGCTATTGTTTCCTTCATTTCTTTTTCATTTATTTCTGATGTGATCTTTATGATTTCTTTTCTTCTGCAGACTTTGGTGTTTTTTTGTTCTTCTTTCCCCAATTGCTTTAGGTGTGAGGTTTGGTCATTTATTTGAGATTTTTCTCATTTCTTGAGGTAGATTGTATTGCTATAAACTTCCCTCTTAGAACTGTTTTTGCAGTATCCCATAGGTTTTGGGTCATCATGTTTTCATTGTCATTTGTTTCTAGGTATTTTTTGCTTTCCTCCTTAGTTTCTTCAGTGATCTCTTTGTTATTTAGTAGCATATTGTTTAGCCTCCATATGTTTGTATTTTTTACAGTTTTTTTTCCTGTAATTGATATCTATCTCATAGTATTGTGGTCAGAATAGATACTTGATATGATTTCAATTTTCTTAAGGTTACCAAGGCTTGATTTGTGACCCAAGATATAATCTATCCTGGAGAATGCTCCATGAGCACTTGAGAAGAAAGTGTATTCTGTTGTTTTTGGATGGAATATCTTATAAATATAAATTAGGTCCATCTAGTCTAATATGTCATTTAAAGCTCTGTATCCTTATTTATTTTCATTTTGGATGATCTATCCATTGATGAAAGTGGGGTGTAAAATTCCCCTACTATGATTGTGTTTCTGTCGATTTCACCTTTTATGGCTGTTAGCATTTGCCTAAGGTGCTCCTATGTTGGGTGCATAAATATTTCAATTGTTGTATCTTCTTCTTGGATTGATCCCTTGATCACTATGTAGTGTCCTCTTTGTCTCTTGTAATAGTCTTTATTTCAAAATCTATTTTGTCTGATATGAGTATTGTTACTCCAGCTTTCTTTTGATTTCCATTTGCATGGCATATCTTTTTCCATCCTCTCACTTTCAGTCTGTATGTGTCCCTAGGTCTGAAATGGGTCTCTTGCAGACAGCATGTATACGGGTCTTGCTTTTGTATCCATTCAGCCAATCTATGACTTTTGGTTGGAACATTTAATCCATTTACATTTAAAGTAATTATTGATATGTATATTCATATTACCATTTTCTTAATTGTTTTGGTTTGTTTTTTGCAGGTCTTCTCCTTCTCTTGTGTTTCCTGCCTAGAGCAATTACTTTATCACTTGTTGTAAAGCTGGTTTGGTGGTGCTGAATTCTGTTAACTTTTGCTTGTCTGTAAGGTTTTAATTTCTCCATCAAATCTGAATGAGATCCTTGCTGGGTAGAGTGATCTTGGTTTTTGGTTTTTCCCTTTCATCACTTTAAATATGTCCTGCCAATCCCTTCTGGCTTCCAGAGTTTCTGCTTAAAAACAGTTGTTAACCTTATGGGGATTCCCTTGTGTGTTATTTGTTGCTTTTCCCTTGCTGCTTTTAATATTTTTTTCTTTGTTTTTAATTTTTGATAGTTTGATTAATATGTGTCTTGGCGTGTTTCTCCTTGGACTTATCCCTGTGGGACTCTCTGTACTTTCTGGACTTGATTGACTCTTTCCTTTCCCATGTTAGGAAAGTTTTCCACTATAATCTCTTCAAATGTTTTCTCAGACCCTTTCTTATTCCTCTTCTTTTTCTGGGGCCCCTATAATTCGAATGTTGGTGTGTTTAATGTTGTGTCAGATGTCTCTGAGACTGTCCTTAATTCTTTTCATTCTTTTTCTTTATTCTGCTCTGCAGTAGCTATTTCCACTATTTTATCTTCCAGGTCACTTATCTGTTCTTCTGCCTCAGTTATTCTGCTATTGATTCCTTCTAGAGTATTTTTAATTTCATTTAGTGTGTTGTTCATCATTGTTTGTTGGCTCTGCAGTTCTTCTAGGTCCTTGTTAAATGTTTCTCTTATTTCCTCAATTTTAGATCATCTTTACTATCATTACTCTGAATTCTTTTTCAGGTAGCCTGCCTATTTTCTCTTCGTTTGTTTGGTCTGGCGGGTTTTTACCTTGCTCCTTTGTCTGCTGTGTTGTTCTCTGTCTTTTCATTTTGTTTAACTTACTGTGTTTGGTGTCTCCTTTTCACAGGCTGCAGGTTTGTAGTTCTCATTATTTTTGGTGTCTGCCCCCAGTGGGTGAGATTGGTTCAGTGGCTTCTGTAGGCTTCCTGGTGTAGGGAACTGGTGCCTATGTTCTGGTGGGTGGGGTTGGATCTTGTCCTTGGGGTGGGCAGAGCCCCGTCTGGTGCTGTGTTTTGTGAACTTGGTATGACTTTAGGCAGCCTCTCTGCTAATGGGTGGGTTTGTGTTCCTGTCTTGCCAGTTGTTTGGTATGGGGTGTCCAGCACTTGAGTTTGCTGGCCATTGGGTGGAGCTGGGTCTTAGTGTTGAGATGGAGTTCTCTGGGAGAGCTCTCACTGATTGATATTACATGGGGCCAGGAGGGATTTTTGGTCCAATATCCTGGACTAGGCTCTCCCACCTCGGAATCTCAGGCCCGATTCCTGACCAGAACATCAACTCCCTGTCAGACACAGGGCTCAGAACAAAAGGAAGGGAAAATAAAAACAAAATAACCTGAATAGATAGAATTTCAAACTAAATGGTAATAAGAATATTAAACAGACAAAATCACACAAAGAAACATACACACACCCTAATAAAAAGAAAACAAACAAGTGAAAAAAAAAAAAAGAACAGTCACAATCCTAGGACAAATTGTAAACTCAAACCTAAACAGACAAGATCACCCAAAGAAACATACATATATGCACTCACAAAAAGAGAAAAAAGGCAAAAATATATATATAATAAAAAATGAAAAAATAAAATAAATAAAATTAAAAAATAAGAATAGTGAAAAAATTAAAAAGTTAAATTAAATTAATAAAAGGAAGACAGCAGCCAAACCAATCCACCAATAATAACAAGCACTAAAAACTAAACTAAGATAAACATAAAACCAGAAACCAATCAGATGCAGAAAGCAAACCCCATGTCTACAGTTGCTCCCAAAGCAGTTGGTCCCAAAGCAACCACCTCAATTTTTGGTACCTTCATTGTCTAACCAGGTATTCTTCAAATAGAGAGTTTTCAAATTGATTGTGGGGATTTAATCTGCTGCTCCTGAAACTGCACAAAGAAACTTCCCTTTCTCTTCTTTGTTTGCACAGCTCCCAGGGCTCAGCTTTGGATTTGGCCCCACCTCTGTGTGTAGGTCACCCGCAGGCTTCTGTTCCCCTCCCAGACAAGAGGCGGTTAAAGCAGAGGCTGATTAGGGCGCTCATGCTCACTCAAGCTGGGGAGAAGGAGGGATAAGGTAGTCATAATTGGAATGCAGAGTGAGCCTGAGGCGGAAGAGGCCAGCATGAAATTGTAACAGCTTGAGGTGCACTGTGTGTTCTCCTGGGGAAGTTGTCCCTGGATCACAGAACCCTGGCAGTGGTGGGCTGCACAGGCTCCTGGAGCATTGTGGGTAGCTACCTGTGCTTGCACACAGGATTCTTGGTGGCAGTGATGGTGGCGTTAGTGGTTCATGCCCCTCTCTGGGGTCCGAGCTGATAGCCCATCTCTGGAGCTCACTTAGGTGGTGCGCTGCCTTCTGTGGGCACATGGAGTGGGAATCCCCTCTCCTTGTGCACCCCGAAACAAAGGTCTCTTGCCTCTTCGGCAGGTCCAGAATTTTCCCCAGACTCCCTCCCAGCTAACTGTGCCACACTAGCCCCCTTCAGACTGTGTTCATGCAGCCAACCCAGTCTTCTCCCTGGGCTCTGACCTCAGAAGCCCAAGCCTCAGCTCCCAGCCCCCACCTGCCCCAGCAGGTGAGCAGACAAGCCTCTCAGGCTGGTGAGTGCTGGTCAGCACCGATCTTCTGTGCGGGAATCTCTCCACTTTGCCCTCTGCACCCCTGTTGTTGTGCTCTCCTCCATGGCTCTGAAGCTTCCCCCCCTGCCCAGCCCCTGTCTCCACCAGTGAAGGGGCTTCCTAGTGTGTGGAAACTTTTCCTCCTTCACAGCTCCCTCCCCAAGGTGCAGGTCCCGTCCCTATTCTTTTGTCCCTGTTTTTTCTTTGGCCCTACCCAGGTACGTGGGGAGTTTCTTGCCTTTTGGGAAGTCTGAGGTGTTCTGCCAGTGTTCAATAGGTGTTCTGTAGGAGTTGTTCCACGTGTAGATGTATTTCTGTTGTATTTGTGGGGAGGGAGGTGATCTCCACGTCTTACTCCTCTGCCATCTTAAAGGTCCTCCAACACATTTCTTTTGAGAAACAGTCATGAGACACACATCCTGTGAGTCACTAAATGTCTTAGTTTGTACTTGGAACAATAGTGTTATATGTTTTTTTCTGTACTTCTTGGAATGGTAAGATGTTACAAACAAGTAAAGTAGAACATGTAGTTTACAAATTTAATTTGTGCTAAGGATCCTCTTCCAAAGAGCCTTAAAACTTAAACTAAGAAGAAAAATATTTCCCAAATTAGATACATTGCCTATGGGTTATTTATGGATGAAAGAAAAATAAGCAACCATCTTTATTTCATGAACTAAGTGAATAATAAAGATGTAGATGAACAAATTTCCTGAAACCACCAGTAATGTTACATTTACCTGGACAATTTTACAATTGTCAAAGAGAGAGGAGACAATGGCTATGGATGTTTCTAGAGCTGCTGAGGGAATTAGGGAGCTTTCATCCCATAAAAATACCACTAGTGACTTTCTTTTATTGAAACTGAAAAGTTCTTCTTAAAGAATTCCTGATTATTTGTTCACAGCTGCAAGTTTGAGTACAGGACCAGAGTCAGGATAGAATATGTTACATTTTACATTTCTCTGTCAATAATATTTATAGCAGCTTCATTTCATATTGTGGAAAATGTTGGCATATGAGGGGATTTTACTGTATGATTTAAAACAGAAAATGGCATGATATGAGTGATATGAGTTGTTCTGATTATTATTAGTATCTTAGGACTTTACTGGCACACCAAGGGCCATTCTTTGGGTCTGCAATTAAAATAAATAATAACATCAACACAAACAATCACCATTCAGCTATCAAGATGTAAAACACATGCAAAAAATTCCATCTCAATGGTCCAAGTCTACCTGGGGACATCTATAACCTTTGATGAAAGGTTAATCAGCATGATTTGGCAAGATGAAAAGAGCAAAGCCATTTACTGAACACGTGGGCTGAGAAGGTGGCACAAATTTGCAAACTGAGCATTTTGGCTTCTGCAGCTCATGCCATGTTCCCAACGTGAGGAGATGAAGCTGCTTTCCCCCAGTAGTTCCACCCCAGTGAAGCATTATTGTAGCTGAGTGATGAATCAGAGACCCCTGTCTGACTAGCAAGTCAATTTCTTTAATCTTCGGTTCCATTCTTCTTTTTCCTTTTCCTGTAAAAATCAAGCTAGCCACGTCCACTGTACCTCTTCAGTATTTGTGGTAATGTTCTTTTGAATATGAGGTATTCTTGTTATCAAGTAAAACCTTACAAAACTTTTTGCCAGGTGGTTGATATTGGACAAAGCCCTGCTTGTATTCTCTAAGCTATGAGAATATAAGGAGAGAAAAATCACATAAAATTTTTTCCCTTAAGCAGTTTTTTTTTCTTCTTTTGGCTGGGTTACACAAATGTAGGGCAAACCATAGACTATTGTTTAAAATTTGAAAATATTATTCAATTTTTTAAAATGTTAATGCCAGAGTTTCCCATCAGAAGTCTGGTTGTCACAAACAAATACAGCCTCTAATTTGTGGTCACTAAATGCATTTGGATTAGGCTATTTTTAGATCTTGAGATTAAGGCTCCAATTGGCTTCTGTCATTAAATAGCCATACTGTCATCACTCAATTCATTCCACAGGGTCTGTTTGTAGTTCTATTGTTAAGAATCACCATTTAAAAATAGCCGAACTGGAAACTCTACTCAATATTTTGTAATAACCTATAAGGGAAAAAAAATCTAAAAAAAAATATAGATATATATGTATGTATAATTCATCACATTGTTGTACACCTGAAACTAACACAATATTGTAAATCAACTATACTTCAATAAAAAATAAAAACAATAAAAATAGCCAAATCTCCAATTTTTGTGAGTTGACTATCTCATCATACATTGGTTAATACTAAATTTTCCTTTGATTGACCAGTATAAGGAGACAATTTAAAATTAATTGTAAAATTACAGTAAATATTACTAGCAGAAATGCTTGTCTACAGTTACATAAGGAAACTTCAGTTGAACTGACATAAGATTTAAACTTATAAAAGAAATTTTAAAAAATAGGAGTAATGGGCTTCCCTGGTGGAGTAGTGGTTGAGAGTCCGCCTGCCGATGCAGGAGACACGGGTTCGTGCCCTGGTCCGGGAGGATCCCACATGCCGTGGAGCGGCTGGGCCCGTGAGCCATGGCAACTGAGCCTACGCATCCGGAGCCTGTGCTCCACAACGGGAGAGGTCACAACAATGAGAGGCCCGCGTACTGCAAAAAAAAAAAAAAAGGACTAACAAATTTCCCAAGAAAAGCAATGTTCCCCTCAAAGACTTAGAGAACAAACTTACGGTAACCCGTGGGGGGTGGCGGGGGGGGGGGGGAGGAGATGGGGGAAGGGAGTTTGAGACTGACATATGTTTAAACTGGATGACCACCAAGGACCTACTGTACAGCACAGGGAAAGCTGCTCAATATTATATAACAACCTAAATGGGAAAAGAATAGATACGTGTATATGTATAACTGATTCACTTTGCTGTACACCTGAAACTAACACAGCATTGTTAGTTGATTATACTCCAATATAAAATAAAAATTAAAAAAAAGAAAAGGAAAGCAATGTTCCTAGCCTATAGCTCCATGTGTGTGTAAGGCAATATTTCTTGAAACAATCCATCAAGTTTTTTTTTTCAGGACAAAATTGAGTATCTAATAGAGCTACATATGATGTTGCTTTGGCATCAGATCAGTTCCATTTCAAACAGTATGTAGGAATATGAACACTGTAAATATAAGATGCATTTTAAAACAATTTTAGTGAAATTTAGAGGAATTAGGCTTAGATTTTGGGGCCAATTTGAAGAGGCAAATGACCTGCTTTTACTAAATACTGCCTTTTTTGAAGCATATCTCTATAAAGTAATTTCATTATTATTCCTATTTTTTCCAGAAGGAAATCATCAAAATACTGAGTTGGCTCAGTTTCCTCATAGATAATTTGTGTTGAAGCTGGAAACCACTCTTTGTTCTGTGATGGTCAATCTTGTGCCCAGATCCCTTGGCCACAAGACTTTTCCCCAATATCAAACACTTCCACACGTTTCCATAATCCCTTTAAAAAAACAGATGGCATCCCGTGAAATTCTTCTTGACTATTTCATGAAAACTAAACTTTCTAGAACTTTGAGAACTTTATTTCTTTTCTTGCTCTAATAATATTAGCTCAGTCAACAAGAGACACAAAGCATTTGGTGGAGGGTCTTCACCCAGTATGAACCTCCTTTAGCCCTAGCGTCAGATGCTAAAATTATACAATAATATATTTTAAACTGAGTTGAAAAATATCCAATGATACCCACATTATTATTTGTGGTTAATAAAATTCCATACCCTCTCACCATGGCTTAAAACTCCATAACATCATTTCTCAATGGATTCATGCCTCACAGATTTGGACAATCAAACAGCAGAGTAACTTTTTTTAAAAATGTGTTTGCTGGGAAAAAAATGCAATCTGGGCCTCCAATAAAGGATTATCTCTTTGTCAGTTTTTTTAGCCTTGTTTTACCATGTCTTGCACACTACCTGGATTGGAAGATCTGATGAGGGTTCAACTCCTATAGTCAAAATCAGTAGCTTTTATGAAACGATACAAAGTGGTAGCAGAAGAGCCTCGCTAGAGAGCATAGTACCTTGATATTATATATGCTTCTCAGCCTCTGCAATGCCCTAAAATGATTAGGATTCCCAAGTGTGAAATTAGAGTTCCTGTTCTTAAAAGTAAAATCAACCTACTCACTAAAAAAAAAAAAAAAAATTTTTTGAAAAATGGTAACAGGTAAAAGAGGTATTAAGGCTCATATTTTACAAAAATACATGTATCTCTATCTCTATCCATATCCACATAGATATAGATGTAGTGACTTATGACCTGGCCACTGTACAAGTATTTATGTTTAGTTATAATTTTGCTCACAAATCATGTTAGCTCTACTCTTTGGGAATTGCTTTTAGAGCTGACTTGTCAGTCATGAAGAGAACATGACTTCATTCTCTATTGATCCCATTCTCAACTGGGTCATCTATATTAGTCATCAGATTTGACTTCAAATTTTGGCAATTTCTAGAGTCAACCATCTAGGAAGGATGGCTTTCCATCACTGAGAAGAGGTGACAGAAGATGACCAGATTCAAGGCAATTCTTGGTCCTTTCACATCTGAGCATTGATGACACAACCAGAGAATTCTTTAAACTCTGTGACTCTTTGGAACCCGTATGGACTTCTAATCAAGTAGCACATAGGTAGGAGGTTTTCCCAGTGTAGAACCTGTCTTTCGTCACCATTCATAATTCTGGTAAGCTATAAGTCCATTTCTGGAAGTAACAACCATGTAGGCCACATGAAGATGATATATCAACATATCCATCTTTCACTGGAAGCTCTGATACCCATCTCAGCACAAGGAAGTAGGCAATGGAGACTTGCCATACTTGCCATACACATGATCCATTTCACTTCTTGATAGTAACTGTTGTCGTTATTGAAGATACCATAGAAAGACCAGAAAAGATGCTCCAGAAATAAATCTGCTCTCTTAATGAAAACCAACAGCAATCAGTTTGTAAAACAGCAATCAGTTTGTAAAATATTCACTGTCAGGACTAAGTCCAAAAAAATTCTTGCTATATCAATAACGAGAGGGCATAACCGATATCCTTTGGCTGTGGAGGAAGTGATCTGAATAAGGTGGTCATTAGCTAAAACACATGCAAACCCAGGACTGGATTAGTAATGGCTCAGGTGGGGGTCCCTTTCTATTGAAGGGAGATTACACAACAAAAAGAACGAGGATGAGACATTCAAATACCTGTTGCCCCCTTCACACTCACACAGTCAATATTCTCTTGCTTTTATATGGGTTGGTTTTATTTAGAATTTACAGTAAGCCCCCTACATATGAATCTTCAAGTTATGAAATTTCAAAGATGCGAACGTGTGTTTGTATGTTCAATCATGTTAGTTCACATGTCTGGCGTACACTGTCATGGGTGCACCTCCTCTACAAGTGGTTGTGCCTTTGTGTACTTTACTGTACAGTACTGTATAGAGTACAGTAGTACAGTATCTTTGTTTCAAGCCCAGGATGTCCGGAAGCACTATATTATTTGTGTGAAAAGTATTATAAGCCCATTGCAGTACAGTACTATATAGCCGATTGTGTTTGTTGGGTACCTAGGCTAACTTTGTTGGACTTATGAACAAATTGGACTAACGAACGTGCTCTCGGAATGCAACAGGTCCATATGTAGGGGACTTAGTGTATTACGTTTTGGACTGAGAAAACAGATGTGGTATATCCTAAACGACTTTGTTATAAATCCAATGTGAATTAGCAACTCCTCTGATAACTGTTGGTGAGGTCTACATCTGACTGATCAGATGAATGACCTACTACCTTGTGATGTATCCTTAGGAAGGAAAAGAATACAGAACACTTTTCTGAGAAAATGCAAATATTTGAGTAGCTGTATGGTTCACTACAAGAAAGCACTTCTTCGAGGGAGAGAAAAGTGTTTTTTTTAATGCAAAAATAGGTAACCAGTTTAGCCTTTACTCACTCTCACCCACACTGCTGATGAAGAGAGTAAGGACAAAGCATTCGTTGACTATTTAAATGTTACCCTGCTAGGCAGGGACAAAGTCTACAATAGGCTCTGATTTCTTTCAGGCTCATTGTTTTCCTCACCACTTTAAGATGCTTTCCTGTGTACAAAGAGATGTTAATACAATGTCATCCATGCAAATGTACAGAAAGGTAGTTTAGTTCTATAGATCAATTCAGATTTGAAGGAAGAGGTCTCTATACCAGAGTCATTTTTTAGCTTTACGATCTGATTTCTTCAGGAAAGTTGAAACATTCCATGGGTGTGGAGACAAAGATATTAATTTAAGCTATTAATTGTAAGTGAAATTTAATGCCCACCTCTACTGTGGGGTGGTTCTGTACCTTAAAAACATACATGAGCACATCCACAATAAACTCTGAATAATCTTTTTTTAAAACCTTTTCATTTTTACTCCTTTGTGTTGTGATTTCCTGCTCTTTTAATTTCCAAATGAGTATAAATGCTCTCTTGGCTAAATAGTTCCTTGGCAGCAAAATATGTAGCACCTTTCTAAAAACCAAATTATATCTCTGATGATAACGGCAATGAATTATTGCAAGAGAGGAACGGAAACCCAACGGTACCTGAAGATTGCATCATTTGAGATGAGTCAGTGATGATATAAATTGCCCAAAGCCAACTGTGTACACAACTGTGCTTAGGTGTACACAACAACCACTCTTCAAAGTTCAGGAGCAGTGAGAGGAGCGATTTGTCACTTGTAATCACCTGCTTTCTCGGAAGAGAAATACGGTGCCTTCCCAAAGACTGTTTCCAGTTGTCTGGGTAATCTGGATGAGGTGCAAGAATGCTTTTTCCAGAGGCATTTGACTCTTGCAATGCATTTATATTTGTTGCAAATGAAATCGGAGATGCTTTATCTATCCCATCCCTGCCATGGGTATGATGTATGGGAAGGAACGTATAACCATAAAGTAAGACCCCCCTCAGGGATGTTCAGAGCACCACTGCTGATCAATCGGAATTACTGATCTTTATTCATGAAAAGAAGTTCCCTAAGGGAAAGGATAGAGCTTTATAGCAGTCTGAACAATGGTAGATATGGATCTGGTGTTAATAAATACATGGAATGTTGGGAACCAATTCACAGAGAATCCACCATAAGTTCCATGGTTAGGCTTCATCCTTTATTAGGTAGTGAGTAAAAGACAACTGATGATTACAACTCCAATTTTAGAGACCATTTAAACAAAAATGGTTCCACAGTGAAGTGAGGCAGAAGGGGTTTAGGTATTTCTGAGGTTTCTCCTATGCCTGATGGAGAAAATATGGCTGATTTGTTTGTTTCCCAGCAAATCATTAAAGTTAGTAACGCCTTGTGATCCAGGACTCTTGTATCCCACCGGCCCTGACTTCTAGTGGACTGACTCTTTCACTTTGGTGAAAATGGGGAAGAACAGCAAAAGTACATTGTAGTAAGATTTCATCCATTGACACTAAGTTCTCCAACAGAAAGAGAGGTTTTTAGAGGTGTAAATGTAGTTGGATAGGGATTCAGGCTGACATAGTGAACGATGAAAATATTCGACAAAGCAGAAAGAGGAAACTGAAGTTCAAAACGGTCAGAAGCTGGTCACACAGGATATAGACAGCCCCAAACAACAGAATTCATGAGCTAACTCTCTCCCTGGCTGAACTAGCAGGGTCTGAGGGTGGAAAAAGGAAACACTAACACCAGAAAGTAGAGATACTGGCAGATGCAATATCACCAGATACTTTCAAAAACAAATTTCAATTGTAACAAACATGTTCAGGCAGAAGATGTATGGTTTGAAATTCCTCTTACCAAAGACTGATGGAATACTTTTTCTTTTCTTTTCCTTCCTTTCTTCCTCCCTTCCTTCCTTCCTTTTTTCTTTTGGTTGGTTGTTTAACAAAAGTTCTATAAAGTCAACTGCTTTAAAGATATATTTATATGACAAATGTCTTTAGCTAGATGGTGGAGAAGAACTCCAAAGACCATGTTTAACGTTGAGCACCAAGCACGTTATGGGTGTTTCTTAAATATAAAATGACAAATACTAAATACCCATCTCTCAAATCGTTTCACCTTGAGTCTTTAGACCTCTCAAAAGTCTACTACAGTTTAGATAAGAGCAGTTTCAGGAAGGCCATACGCAGCCTTTCCCTATATTTTTAAATAGTCTTTACAAAACCTTTCAAAAATATTTTTTTTTCTCTAAACCTAAATCTGGTAGGGTGGATTTGTACATGTTTTCATTGTTCTGAGTTTGAGTGTCATTATTCTTAATGCAACAGACTGGCTGCATCGAACCCCATCATAATGATAGGTATATGTTAGCTTTCTATGGGAAAAAGCAAATAGCCTTTATCACAAATTAAAGGCACAGCTATTTTTATGCCATTTGTTACCAACTTAATGATAACATGTAACACGGGATGGTTATATAATTATTTTATATAGATTTTCTTTTTATAAGTTATTCTCTTAATCTTTCTAACATATACACAATATACATATATTTATATATACCCCTGAAAAATCTTGTTTTAAAGGTAAAACATCAACTCCTTTCAGCCTTATGGTGAATATTGAAGGCTGTCAGTGTTTCACAACTCCACTAGAGAAATGATGGTCAAATGCATCTTACCAGTATTTTTTTAACTCTACATCCTTGGTCTGAAATTAATGCAGATTCATTTTTTTGTTTTACTAATATTTAAATATATATTAATTGTTTATATCATGTCAGTAGGAAATCTAAAAAAACAACAAAACCCCCCACAACAATAGCTAATGTCTACCATCATAGTCAAAGCAGAAACCTTTGCTGAAGAGACAACCCTACTGGTTTGATATAAAGGGGATATTGCAGAGATGCAATATTCTTTGTTTTTATTGGATATGCACTAAGAAAAATCTTTACTTTGCATTATCATGCTAGGTTAGGATCATCCATTATCCTTGAAACAGAATTGTTATACTGATTTCTTTCTGAACACCTATGATGCACGGGTTTACCTGTTTTCAGATATAGGTGCTTTACAAACACTTCCTATTTCCAGCAACACTGTTCCAGGGGGAGGGAAAAGTACTTTGTAAGAAACCATTTTTATTAATCTCTCCCACCTCTATGCTTAGCCCTGTTCTTTTATTCTGAACTTAAAGTCATCTCCAAGCTGGGTAGGATGGGAGAATGTGAACCAGGGACCTCCCCCACACCATCCAGTGGTGTTTAGTTTTTGACTGCTTACAGGCATGAAATAGTTGTTCGTTCTACCTTTTGCAATTCTTGAAAACCTAGTGGCATAGATTGAGACACAGCACTATTGTTTTTACAAGACGTCTACTGTATCTACTTTTGTTGGGATAAATACCCAGGAATTGCTGTCATAGCAAGAGGAACAGCACGGGTACTACTATTCACAGTGTTGCTTTTGTTTTTTGTGTTTTTTTCTTTTTCTTTTTTTTTTTGTATTATTTTAATCTACAGAGTAAATTGTTATATATACATTGGAACCAGTTAATGCCCTTAGACAATGTATAGCTGTCTCATAAAGCAGGAAAGACAATGCAGGGGGAAACAAGTGCCCAAAAGCACAGTCACAAAGGCTTCAGAAGTTCTAGATACCACTACAATTCAATGCTGGAGATCACTTCTAAAACACTCAATGTTCAAGAGGAATGCTTTAATTTGGAGAAAATACCAGCCCTCCCTCCCACCCGTAAACCTCCCTCCTTTTTTTTTTTTTTTTTTAATAATCTTTTCAATTCACTATCAAAAGTCCTGGCTCTTCAGGTATACTTTAAACTATAAATAAACACTGCATAGTTCTCTTTTTGTTTTGTGTTTTTTGAAAAATTATTGCAGTACAGTTACTTCCATTTGGAATTCAGTAAGGAGCAAACAGCACAGGAGTGTGGGCGGTCCGAATGGGTCCAGGAGCTGGCCGCAGGAGGGCTGGAGGGACTGCAGAAGTCTGGAACAGTGTGGCTGCTGGAGCAGTTCGGAGGCTGAAGGGGGAATTCACTGCCACAGCCGCAGCAGCCGCTGCAGCTGCCAGAGGGTTTGGTAGAATTCGTGGAGCCAAAGGCTTTGAAGGTTCTTTTGAAAATACTAATTTTACCTGCAAGGTAGGGGGGAAAAGAAAGAGTAGATGAACAAAAGTCTTAGAGTCTACAATGAGAATCCAAAAGGGTGAGCAGCTTTTAAAATACAGCAGTCAACAAATACAAAGATAAACTCACACCTGGGAACTGATGATAAAAATCACGCAAAGTGGGAAACCTATATTCAATATCCTGAGATAAACCAAAATGGAAAAGAACATGAAAAAGAATATATATATATATATATATATATATAATATATATATATATATAACTGAATCACTTTGCTTTACAGCAGAAATTAACACACCATTGTAAATCAACTGTATTTCAATAAAATAAATTTTAAAAAATAATGTAAAGTGTAGAACATCTTTCCTATTGGGAAAATTGGAAGATCCCGGAAAATGGCTTGACCTATGATGTTACAAAGTCCTCCAGAAAGTACTTTATTTTATTTTATTTTTTTAACATCTTTATTGGAGTATAATTTCTTTACAATGGTGTGTTACTTTCTGCTTTATAACAAAGTGAATCAGTTATACATATTCATAGGTCCCCATATCTGTTCCCTCTTGCGTCTCCCTCCCTCCCACCCTCCCTATCCCACCCCTCTAGGTGGTCACAAAGCACTGAGCTGATCTCCCTGTGCCATGTGGCTGCTTCCCACCAGCTATCTATTTTATGTTTGGTAGTGTATATATGTCCATGCCACTCTCTCACTTTGTCCAGCTTACCCTTCCCCCTCCCCCCTATACTCAAGTCCATTCTCTAGTAAATCTGCGTCTTTATTCCCGTATTGCCCTTAGGTCCTTCATGACCTTTTTTTTTAGATTCCATATGTATGTGTTAGCATACCGTATTTGTTTTTCTCTTTCTGACTTACTTCACTCTGTATGACAGACTCTAGGTCCATCCACCTCACTACAAATAATTCAATTTCATTTCTTCTTATGGCTGAGTAATATTCCATTGTATATATGTGCCATATCTTCTTTATCCATTCACCTGTTGATGGACACTTAGGCTGCTTCCATGTCCTGGCTATTGTAAATAGAGCTGCAATGAACATTGTGGTACATGACTCTTTTTGAATTATGGTTTTCTCAGGGAATATGTCCAGTAGTGGGATTGCTGGGTCATATGGTAGTTCTATTTTAAATTTTTTAAGAAACCTCCATATTGTTCTCCATAGTGGCTGCATCAATTTACATTCCCACCAGCAGTGCAACAGGGTTCCCTTTTCTCCACACCCTCTCCAGCATTTATTGTTTGTAGATTTTTTGATGATGGCCATTCTGAAAGGTGTGAGGTGATACATCATTGTAGTTTTGATTTGCATTTCTCTAATGATTAATGATGTTGAGAATTCTTTCATGTGTTTGTTGGCAATCTGAATATCTTCTTTGGAGAAATGTCTATTTACGTCTTCTCTGCATTTTTGGATTGGGGTGTTTGTTTTTTTGATCTTGAGCTGCATGAGCTGCTTGTAAATTCTGGAGAATAATCCTTTGTAAATTGCTTCATTTGCAAATATTTTCTCCCATTCTGAGGGTTGCCTTTTCGTTTTGTTTATGGTTTCCTTTGTTGTGCAAAAGCTTTTAAGTTTCATTAGGTTTCATTTGTATATTTTTGTTTTTATTTCCATTTCTCTAGGAGGTGGGTCAAAAAGGACCTTGCTGTGATTTATGTCCTAGAGTGTTCTGCCTACGTTTTCCTCTAAGAGTTTGATAGTGTCTGGCCTTACATTTAGGTATTTAATCCATTTTGAGTTTATTTTTGTGTATGGTGTTAGGGAATGTTCTAATTTCATTATTTTACATGTAGCTGTCCAGTTTTCCCAGCACCACTTATTGAAGAGGCTGTCCTTTCTCCACTGTGTATTCTTGTCTCCTTTATCAAAGATAAGGTGTCCATATGTGCATGGGTTTATCGCTGGGCTTTCTATCCTGTTCCATTGATCTATATTTCTGTTTTTGTGCCAGTACCATACTGTCTTGATTACTGTAGCTTTGTAGTATAGTCTGAAGTCAGGGAGCCTGATTCTTCCAGCTCCGTTTTTCTTTCTCAAGAGTGTTTTCACTATTCGGGGTCTTTTGTTTTTCCATGCAAATTGTGAAATTTTTTGTTCTAGTTCTGTGAAAAATGCCAGTGGTAGTTTGATAGAGATTGCATTAAATCTGTAGATTGCTTTGGGTAGTAAAGTCATTTTCATAATGTTGATTCTTCCAATCCAAGGACATGGTATATCTCTCCATCTTTTTGTATCATCTTTAATTTCTTTCATCAGTGTCTTATAATTTTCTGCATACAGGTCTTTTTTCTCCTTAGGTAGGTTTATTCCTAGATATTTTATTCTTTTTGTTGCAACGGTAAATGGGAATGTTTTCTTAATTTCACTTTCCGATTTTTCATCATTAGTGTATAAGAATGCCAGAGATTTCTGTGCACTAATTTTGTATCCTGCTACTTTACCAAATTCATTGATTAGCTCTAGTAGTTTTCTGGTAGCATCTTTAGGATTCTCTATGTATAGTGTCATGTCATCTGCACACAATGACAGCTTTACTCCTTCCTTTCCGATTTGGATTCCTTTTATATCTTTTTCTTCACTGATTTCTGTGGCTAAAACTTCCAAAACGATGTTGAATAAGAGTGGTGAGAGTGGGCAACCTTGTCTTGTCCCTGATCTTAGTGGAAATGGTTTCAGTTTTTCACCATTGAGGACAATGTTGGCTGTGGGTTTGTCATATATGGCCTTTATTATGTTGAGGAAAGTTCCCTCTAAGCCTACTTTCTGGAGGTTTTTTTAATCATAAATGGGTGTTGAATTTTGTCGAAAATTTTCTCTTCATCTATTGAGCTGATCATATGTTTTTTCTCCTTCAATTTGTTAATAAGGTGTATCACATTGATTGATTTGCATATATTGAAGAATCCTTGCATTCCTGGGATAAACCCCACTTGATCATGTTGTATGATTCTTTTAATGTGCTGTTGAATTCTGTTTGCTAGTATTTTGTTGAGGATTTTTGCGTCTATGTTCGTCAGTGATACTGGCCTATAAATTTCTTTCTTTGTGACATTTTGTCTGGTTTTGGTATCAGGGTGATTGTGGCCTCGTAGAATGAGTTTGGGAGCATTCCTCCGTCTGCTATATTTTGGAAGAGTTTGAGAAGGATAGGTGTTAGCTCTTCTCTAAATGTTTGATAGAGTTCGCCTGTGAAGCCATCTGGTCCTGGGCTTTTGTTTTTTTGGAAGATTTTTAATCACAGTTTCAATTTCAGTGCTTGTGATTGGTCTGTTCATATTTTGTATTTCCTCCTGGTTCAATCTCGGAAGGTTGTGCATTTCTACGAATTTGTCCGTTTCTTCCAGGTTGTCCATTCTATTGGCATATAGGTGCTTGAAGTAATCTCTCTTGATCCTTTGTATTTCTGCAGTGTCAATTGTTACTTCTCCTTTTTTCATTTCTAATTCCATTGATTTGAGTCTTCTCCCTTTTTTTTCTTGATGAGTTTGGCTAATGGTTTATCATTTTTGTTTATCTTCTCAAAGAACCAGATTTTAGTTTTATTGACCTTTGCTACAGTTTCCTTCATTTCTTTTTCATTTATGTCTGATCTGATTTTTATGATATCTTTCCTTCTGCTAACTTTGGGGGGTTTTTTGTTCTTCTTTCTCTAATTGCTTTAGGTGTAAGGTTAGGTTGTTTATTTGAGATATTTCTTGTTTCTTAAGGTAGGATTGTATTGCTATAAACTTTCCTCTTGGAACTGCTTTTGCTGCATCCCATAGGTTATGGATCATCGTGTTTCATTGTCATTTGTTTCTAGATTTTTTTGATTTCCTCTTTGATTTCTTCACTGATCTCTTGGTTATTAAGTAGTGTATTGTTTAGCCTCCATGTGGTTTTATTTTTTACAGCCTTTTTCCTGTAATTGATATTTAGTCTCACAGCGTTGTGGTCAGAAAAGATACTTGATACAATTTCAATTTTCTTAAATTTACCAAGGCTTGATTTGTGACCCAAAATATGATCTATCCGGAAGAATGTTCCATGAGCACTTGAGAAGAAAGTGTATTCTGTTGTTTTTGTATGGAATGTCCTATAAATATCAATTAAGTCCATCTTGTTTAATGTATCATTTAAAGCTTCTGTTTCCTTATTTAATTTCATTTTGGGTGATCTGTCCAATGGTGAAAGTGGGGTGTTAAAGTCCCCTACTATGATTGTGTTACTGTCGATTTCCCCTTTTATGGCTGTTAGTATTTGCCTTATGTATTGAGGTGCTCCTATGTTGGGTGCAGAAATAATTACAGTTGTTATATCTTCTTCTTGGATTGATCCCTTGATATTTATGTAGTGTCCTTCTTTGTCTCTCGTAATAGTCTTTGTTTTGAAGTCTATTTTGTCTGATATGAGAATTTCTACTCCAGTTTTCTTTTGATTTCCATTTGCATGGAATATCTTTTTCCATCCCCTCACTTTCAGTCTGTATGTGTCCTTAGGTCTGAGGTGGGTCTCTTGTAGGCAGCATATATACTGGTCTTGTTTTTGTATCCATTTAGCCATTCTATGTCTTTTGTTGGGAGTAATTAATCCATTTACATTTAAGGTAATTATTGATATGTATGTTCCTATTACCATTTTCTTAATTGTTTTGGGTTTGTTATTGTAGGTCTTTTACTTCTCTTGTGTTTTCTGTTTAGAGAAGTTCCTTTAGCATTTGTTGTAAAGCTGGTTTGGTGATGCTGAATTCTCTTAGCTTTGCTTGTCTGTTAAGGTTTCAATTTCTCAGTCAAATCTGCATGAGGTCCTTGCTGGGCAGAGTAATCTTGATTGTAGGTTTTCCCCTTTCGTCACTTTAAATATGTCCTGCCTGTCCCTTCTGGCTTGCAGAGTTTCTGCTGAAAGATCAGCTGTTAACCTTATGGGGATTCCCTTGTGTGTTATTTGATGTTTTTCCCTTGCTGCTTTTAATATTTTTTCTTTGTATTTAATTTTTGATAGTTTGATTAATATGTGTCTTGGCATGTTTCTCCTTGGATTTATCCTGTATGGGACTCTCTGCACTTTCTAGACTTGATTAACTATTTCCTTTCCCATATTAGGGACGTTTTCAACTATAATCTCTTGAAATATTTTCTCAGTCCCTTTCTTTTTCTCTTCTTCCTCTGAGAGCCCTATAATTTGAATGTTGGTGCGTTTAATGTTGTTCCAGATGTCTCTGAGACTGTCCTCAATTCTCTTCATTCTTTTTTCTTTATTTTCTCTGCAGTAGTCATTTCCACTATTTTATCTTCCAGGTCACTTATCTTTCTTCTGCCTCAGTTATTCTGCTATTGATCCCTTCTAGAGAATTTTTAATTTCATTTATTGTGTTGTTCATCACTGTTTGTTTGCTCTTTAATTCTCCTAAGTCCTTGTTAAACATTTCTTGTATTTTGTCCATTCTATTTCCAAGATTTTGGATCATCTTTACTATCATTATTCTGAATTCTTTTTCAGGAAGACTGCCTATTTCCTCTTCTTTTGTTAGGTCTGGTGGGTTTTTATGTTGCTCCTTTGTCTGCTGTGTGTTTTTCTGTCTTCTCATTTTGCTTAACTTACTGTGTTTGGGGGTCTCCTTTTTGCAGGCTGCAGGTTCCTAGTTCCCATTGTTTTTGGTGTCTGTCCCCAGTGGCTAAGATTGGTTCAGTGGGTTGTGTTGGCTTCCTGGTGGAGGGGACTAGTGCCTGTGTTCTGGTGGATAAGGCTGGATCTTGTCTTTCTGGTGGGCGGGTCCATGTCTGGTGGTGTGTTTTGGGGTGTCTGTGGCTTTTTTATGATTTTAGACAGCCTCTGTGCTAAAGGATGGGTTTGTGTTCCTGTCTTGCTAGTTGTTTGGCATAGGGTGTCCAGCACTGTAACTTGCTGGTCGTTGAGTGGAGCTGGGTCTTGGTGTCAAGATGGAGATCTCTGGGAGATTTTCGTCATTTGATATTATGTGGAGCTGGGAGGTCTCTTGTGGACCACTGTCCTGAACTTGGCTCTCCCACCTCAGAGGTACAGCCCTCATGCCTGGCTGGAGTGCCAAAAGCCTGTCATCTACACGGTCATGTGACTCTAGGTAGGAGGCCTCAGTTCATTGTTACATGGATCTCTCCTTAGGGCTGCTTGAGTGTCCTCATGACATGGCAGCTGGCTTACCCCAGGATGAGTGATCCGGCCCATGGTCCCCAGGACTGCTGCAGCTTTGGCTGCTGGGGCCCTTCCAGAGCTGGCAGCCTCAGTGAGGCCACCCTCCCTTTGGGCTCCAGGGCAGTTTAGTGATGGCGGAGGGAAGAGACCCCAAGTCAGGAGTTCCAGCTCTCTATTTTATTTTTGTGATAAATATACTTCGTGTGGAAAGTATTCATCTTGAGAAAAAACAGGGAATTTTTTACTGCACTCTTTACACACATTTTAACTAGCAGGGTATAGACATTTTTAAAGAGAGATTAATTAATGCTGTCAGCTACTATTAGACTATGCAAGTATGTCAAGTGAGTATCCTAGTAAGATGTGAGTACCAACAAGAGACATTATAAAAATAATGAAATTCCACTTTCAATAAAGAAGCAAAGAAAACTTATCTTCCCTAAAAGTTTGACGTGTTTTGCTTTCATTGGTAGCAACATTCTCTCAAACCTACTATATAAAATCAGTTCATTCTCTGACTAGTAGCATTAGTAAGATGGCTGTTCTCAGGAAGTGAATGGTCCCGTTTATGGAAATAGTAACAGTGACAGTTAAACAGGAGGTTTGGAAGCTAACATTAACACAATTTGACTTCTCTGTTTATTTAAGAACCATTCACTTGATTGTTGAAAGCTTCATCTACGTAGGTCAGAAAAAGCACTCAGGTTATGACTAGTGGTGCTGAAACATCAGTTCCATGCAGAATTCACAGCCACTCAATGCAGCTAAAATTGATTCTATGCAAGAGAGTAAAATGACTTCATTTGCATAAAAATGGGTGATGCTACAAAATTAATTGGGTCAACTCATTCTGAGGTCTCATAATGGATGACTACAGTTTTCCTTTAACTGTATTTTCACGTGTCAGCAGCACACAGTAGCACTGATTATTAATAAGATCTATTTTGAAGAAAACAGATTTCAAAATGCATAATTCAGCACATACTGTAGATCAATTGTTCTTCATCTTAATTTTTTTATGCACACAGTTATGGTTTATTACAGCTAAACAATGCAGAGCCCTGGGTCTCTTAGATGTAAGCTATCGTCATTTCAACCAGAACAAAAGCATATGCTTATAAATATTAGCTTAAGATTTCAGGAGGTTTACAGACTTCCCTTAAAATCCTACAAAAATTCTAGGCCAGGACATCAGTACTAATATGTTTACTAATCTAAAACAAGAGGGCATGTCTCAGGAAATATTTCCCAGGCCTTAGATAGTGTCCTTAGGTGAATAATTTTTAAAAGGAGCCATGTCTTTGAGAGTGTGTTATTCAAAAGACAAAATTGTTGAGAGAATCAACAATACTGGTGCTTTGTCTCCTGAAGACCTTAAAAAGGAGATGCAAGAATTTGTTTTCACCGACCTTTTCCTAATAGTATCCACTAACCTCAAGTCCAGATTTCATGCGATTACCTACCTGACACAAAAGAGTTTGGTTTTCCTCCTACCCCCATGCTCTGCTGTAAACCTGTGCCCAACTGAAAAGATAAGACGTCGGACTTTGGCTAATGGTGACAAAACACTCAAACAACTCACGAAACCAATGATTCTGTTGGTGGAGTAGGAGTTGGACTTTCAAATCAATTGTTTGTCTTTACTTAGGTATCTTCCATTCATTTCATTTAGTAACTGACAAAAAAAAATCCAAGTTCAGTGAGTAGACTGCAGGACATGAAAGGCTATTCTCAGGCTTCCCTAGTGGTACAGTGGCTAAGGATCCTCCTGCCAATGCAGGGGACACGGTTTGGAGCCCTGGTCCGGGAAGATCCCACATGCCACGGAGCAATGAAGCCCGTGTGCCACAACTACTGAGCCTGCGTGCCACAACTACTGAAGCCCGGGCACCTAGAGCCCATGCTCCACAACAAGAGAGGCCACCGCAGTGAGAAGCCCACGTTCCGCAACCATGAGTAGCCCCCGCTCACCACAACTAGAGAAAGCCTGTGTGCAGCAACGAAGACCCAATGCAGCCAAAAATAAAATATAGACAAATAAATAAATTTATTAAATAAAAAAAAAGAAAGAAAGGCTACTCTCTATTGGGAAGCAAAAAGGACACTCACCCCCAGCGGATGTGCTGCCTTCTGCAGTTTGTTGTAAGGACTGTATTTAGGTTTCGGGGGCTTCCCAGCAGCTCTGTCTTTGTGCCTTCTACTGCTAATATGCTATTAAAAGCAATTAAAAATGACAGCTTTAAAAAAATTATCCCCCAAACCCTTCATAAATATTGTTTTAACCTGGGGCAGGATATTAATTATTTCATGCAAGTTGAAGAAAGACAAAAATACAAGAGCGTGCACTTTTGTCCTCAGACGCTGATGCTTTGAGGAGAGATACCTTTGTGCTAGCCGTTTTAGTCTATTTTAAACAAATAGCAGGGTCTTCTTTTTCCCAGCATTTTTCCTTATTACTGCACAGATCTCGTTTTATGGACATTTACAAAGGAAATAAATGTCTGAAGGAATTTTATGTGCAAATAAACAAAGATGGCCAGGCGGGCATGAATTTATTTCCATATTAATATTTATCCTCACATTTGTACAGCCAAATGTCAACCCCTTAAATTCTAAAGATAAATAACTAAGGTGTGTAAAAATCAGTGCAAGAATGTACGTATGCATATAAAACACAACACTATATGAGGGCTGGGACTTCAACTACAAACGTAGAACTGATCTCTTTGGAAGGCTATTCAGAGTAAAAGTGAATGCAACAGGATTAGTCATCTTGTTAGCAGGTGGCTGCAGGATTTAGAAATACAGTACACCACCATGTAATAGAGTACATAAAAGAAAAGAAGAGCACAGCATAAAATTAGTGGTAGCATGTAAATATCTAAACAAGTAAAAATGGAACATTGAAATTTGACCTTTAAAGGAAATCAACACTTTTGAGTGGGAAACCTGGTAAAGAAAAGATCTACTACCCCCTTTCCTCCCACTCTTCATACACAAAAATAGCACAGACTCACTTCAGGCAATTTCGGAAAGATCTTAGAAGCCATTACATTTTAGTATTCCTTTAACCCACCAAAATATGCATAAATAAATAAGGAGAGTGAATAAGAAGCTAAGTGGATGGATGGATGGACGGATGGATGGATGGATGGATGGATGGATGGATAGATGGTTGGATGGGAGAGAAAAACAGAAAAGAAAGGGAACAGAGGAAGCACACAGTCTGCTCGTGCATGACCCCCATCTGTTTTCACTTCTAGAATGGGTACCGCCTACCTGTTTAAGCTGTGTTTCCGAGTTGACGTGCACATCACAGATTTCACAGTGAAACGTTTTGTTCTGCAGGCCTGTATTCCCCTTATTCACTGGTCCTTTGCCTTTCACACCTACCCTAGGGAAGGCTTTGATAGTCCCACTGCCGTTCCGAGCTTCTAGCATCGTTTTGTGCTTAGTACCTGCCAGGAATATTCAGAAAAGAAAAAAGAGGGGGAAAATCTTAGTTAGTAATCTCCTCCAGGAAACGATACAACAACACAACATGATGTGATGCCGAGTTTGAATGCAGTTCTTCCAGGGATTATGCTTGAAATATGCTTATGACATAGAAAACTGTAACAATGTGCTCTGATCACCTTATATAACATGACTTAATCACTCATCTTTTTATAATGTCCTGTTTTACAAATAAGCACCATCAGTACAGGAACTAAACTTAAAAGTCCTGAGATGAAATTAAATGGGTGTGACTTCTTTTCATTTCCTCTTGATGCTAACGAGACATAAATGATAGCTGATGAGGAAGAGTGATTTAGTTGCTACAGGTGTAGTTGGAGGTGAGGTGTAACAAGTGTAATCAGTTTAAACACGGTGTGTTTACAGAAGTGGCACTAATTAAATGCCCACTTTCTAAATAGAATACAAACAAGCTTTCCTGGCTATGGGGTTTAGGATCAAAGAGGGAGAGTAATTGTATAGAGATCTCAATGACTCTGGAAAAAAAAGTCCTATTAGAATAGCAAAGTTCACACTGATTGGCTATGAAATTTCAAATATAAACAAATGAGTAAAAAACGGGGGGATTCACCGGCTAAGCAGATACACTGTAAAGAAACCCTTCTTTTTATTAAACCAGTCACATCTTTTGGCTGTCCCACATAACTAATGTAATTCTACTTATCAAGATTTGCTTTTTTTAAACAATAAAATTCAGGATAGCAGTTTGCTTTCAAAAACTTTGCTCACAATTTCCTTCTCCTTGGAGTTGATAAGTATTCTTTACTTTTCTCATTTAGCCATATGTTTTTGCTATGAAATTTTCTCTTGTAATCATTGATGTCCTTTCTGCCATTCTGGTTTTCTAAATCCTGATTTAGGGGTTTTACCTTCCTAATTGTATTTATTAGATTGTTATCAGTTCTGGAAGCATAGAAAAAAAGAGAAATTCTTAACTTCTGGTTCTTGGGCCTGCCTCTCAGAATCATTCCATATCAATGAAGAAAAGATGCTGAGGGCCCTCCAGCTCCGTGTCAATCACCCATGTCTTCAATAAGAGACAATGCACACACGGAACAGGTTTAGAGCCATACGTTTCTCTCTTTAAAATGATACCTTTACTGAGTCCAATATTAAAAAATGCATATTTTTACCACTTAGGTTCCCCACTTTGAATCTCATTTTCTTATGCACAGCAATGAAAATGTTCATATCTCAACATATTAAGGAGAGAGAAAAAAGTCAACGTTTTGTGAGAAGACGGGAGAGGCTGAAATACGGAGTCAAAGAACCATGCGGTAGTGGTGGTGGTAGCAGTGAGGCTGCCCCGGGGTTCACTTTCACCCATGTCCACTGCAATATAGTGACCTAATGCTTTCTGCTTTGTATGAAGATACCATAAATGAGAGTAGGGCAAGCAATGTTCTGGTGAGCAATACATACCTACACAAATAATTAATGAATGAGTATATACATACACACACACACACACACACACACACACACACACACACACACACATTGTTTTCTCCTACCTTCATTTATACCATCTTCCTACAAATTCGAAGCTTTTGTGCCACTATGTGAGTAGAGGGTTATCCAACCTTCTCTATCCAAACAGGTGATTTTATCAAAATATTTTTTTCCCATGCAACCTCTATAGTCAAACTGAGAAGCTTTCCTGGGGCCGCTGTGGCTTAGGAATGTCTAAGTAGCAGTCAGTAAGAGACAAATTCTCATCCTGACTTCATTTTTTTTTGCGGTACGCGGGCGTCTCACTGTCGTGGCCTCTCCCGTTGCGGAGCACAGGCTCCAGACGCGCTGGCTCAACGGCCATGGCTCGCGGGCCCAGCCGCTCCGCGGCATGTGGGATCCTCCCGGACCGGGGCACGAACCCGTGTCCCCTGCATCGGCAGGCGGACTCGCAACCACTGCGCCACCAGGGAAGCCCCTCATCCTGACTTTCTTGAAGGCCCCTTGACTCACTCTGGTTAATATCCTATGTGATTTGAGCCGGCGTTTGATAGTGGCAACCAGAATGGTTCAGAAAACTGTTTCTACCTATTCACTGATATGGAAGTACTTCATCTTGCCTGGGAGGACGAAAAACAGTCAGGCGTGGGTGGCTTGCCTCAGGATTGAGTGACAGGTGGGTTAGGAGGAGAAGAAATTCAAAAAAGTTGCTCCCAATACTAAGTTGCTACCAATAGCAACAGTAAGTAAAAATCCAGAAAACAGACATTCTCCATATTATCTCTGGCAAGCTAAGACCCACCTATGTCCTGTCCCTAGGGGAAGGAAAGAAACAGAAGATACGTGAGCATTGGAGAATTACCCAACCTCAGAAAAATCACTGTGTCATTAGCATTATTATTTCAGTGTAGTCTCTCCACAAAAGCTAGTAAAGATAGGAAAGTTAAATATACACACTCATGCATGCCTTACACACACATGCACACACACACACACACCAAACACATGTGGTTAAAATTGTGCTGAGATTGGGTGAAAAACTTCAGCTAATAGCTTTGACTCTGGGGTTACTATTCATCATCACGTACAGTGGAACGTTTGTGCAATGTAACCTCCTGCATCTAGTAGCAGCTTGTCAGTCATAATTAAATAGATATTAGATCATTTTATAAGATCTTAAAGCTTGAACAGCCTGTAAAGGTAGCTGTTTTTCCTTCAAGTACAGCTACAATTAAGGAGAGATGTACTACTCTTAATTTTCAAGCATTTATATTTTTGAGAGATCAGATGTGCATGAATACTCTAAAATAGTGACTATTAGGAGAACTGATACTTATTTTATTTTTTAAACATTGCACATATTGTGATAAATTATTTACCTGCTCTTAGCCACCCACGAGTTTAGGTGCTATTATCATGCACTCAGATAACAAACTGAGACTCAGAAAGGTTAAGTTACTTGCCCAGCTCACAAAGCAAACACTACTTGAAGTTACTGGCAGGTAGAAAGTGGATTTCTAATTAAGTCCTTAGAGCTATGGGGATTTAGCTAGAAATCCACTAAGGATGTCTGAGCTAGCTGAATTCCAGTGACACAGGAATCTCTCATAGTACCTTTAATTTTTCTATTTTGTTAATGAAGTCTTTTCTAAACTCGGATTTTAATTTGAGTCTTTCAAATCCCCGTTCCCCTTGTTTTCTTGTAATGCTCCTTTCTGCTCAGCAGAGTACCCGGAACCAGGATGCTATAATAAATGACAGTGGCTTTGTGATGGCAGGTTTGAATACCTCAGATTCCAACAATGTGTAAACATCTTGCAAGGCTTGTGCCTTCCCCTGTGATTGCACAGTAGGGCCATTGCAAAGCTGCTTCTGTACTTTAAATGGACTATTTTCTTCCCATCGCTTTTAAAAGGCCATCACTGATAATGACATTCGTTTGAAGCTTCCATGATTCCTGAAATGTGAAGCCGTTCTCCAACCACAGTTTAAATGCAGCAAGTCATCGTGCTCCTAGAAATACTGATTTTGTTTGCTTTTTTTATTTGTTTGCTTTTGATTGCCTTGGGTCAAGATATTGTATTTGCAAAAATCAAAATAATATGTGCTGCAGAGTGAATAGAGGCTAGCCCTCCCTTTAATTCCTCATCATCTTTGCAACTTCCGTTTTTAGATGGCTCTTAAGTTAGGTACTGGCATAAAGGAAAGGTGGGTGAGCAAGAAAACTGGCAAATGACTTTTTAAAATTAAATCAATCATTCTTTAGGTCATCAGGAAAATTGGGGAAATTTCTTTAAAATGGAAAAAACCCCAGAATTCCATCAAGGAGAAGCATATCAAAATATTAATGGTGGTCATCATGTACCAGTCTTTTATTTTCCATTGGTATATGCGCATTTTAAAAAGTCTGGATAACTTAGTTAAAGTAATTTTGTATAGAACTTCCCTTGGACTTATACATACTTTTAAAAATGCACATGATTTTTAATGACAGCATAGGCTTACAATACATGAACGTTATATATTTAACCACTTATCTAATATTAGACATTTGGATTATTTTCTTTTTTTTCCCTGTATAATTATTGTGTAATGAACATCCTACTTGTTAATCTTTTAAACTCTATCCTAAGGTTATTTCCTTAGGATAGATTTTCATAAGGAGTATTATAGGTACAAAATACGGCTATTTTTAAGCCTCAAGTCAAGCTATCAGATTAACTGTCTAAACAGTACAAAGGAAGTTTCAGAGAGATTCATTTTATAGGGAAATGTATCCTGGTAGAGTCTGCAAAATTCACCTTTCTATAAAATACATTTCAATGCCTTAAAGTTCAATTTTCCAGAATGTCCATGAGATGAGATTTAATAGTGTTAGACTAGACCCTTAGCAAACCCACGTGACTGCCAGTGATCGTTTAGTTACCTTCTCATTGACAAGTTCAGATGATTCCAGCTTATAGATACATGGGCAGGAAAGTGGTCAGCCTCCATACAAACAGCAAAATGCAAAGGTGTTTTTTTTTGTTTTTTGTTTTTTTTTCGGTACTTGGGCCTCTCACTGTTGTGGCCTCTCCCATTGTGGAGCACGGGCTCCGGACGCGCAGGCCCAGCGGCCATGGCTCACGGGCCCAGCCGCTCCGCGGCATGTGGGATCTCCCCGGACCGGGGCACAAACCCGTGTCCCCTGCATCGGCAGGCGGACTCTCAACCACTGCGCCACCAGGGAAGCCCCAAAGGTGTGTTTTGATGTGTTTATTTATAACATTCAGTAAAATGGCATTATAGTCCGACTCTGTGTGTCCTAAGGAAAGAAAGTTGTTTTGAATCTCTACACCTGAAGGGTATAATTGGCATCAAGAGCTTCCATGTTCTCTCTTGTTTTTAATCCTCTAAATGTCAAATTAACCTTTTATTACCCTGACCTCATATATACTATGCATTTTCCATGTCAATCTTAATTTTATTTTGTCTTTGAAATGAAATCTTTGGTTTGTTTTATCAGCATATCAACAAACAGTAAGCACCCAGAATGGCATCCACGGTATCAGGTGACCAAGGAATGCCCCAAATGAGTAAAAAATTGTGTTATTTCTGTTAGCTCCCTGGTTGAAAGTAATTTGTTGACTCATCAGTAATGCATCCCAAGTCCAAATGGCAGAGGTGAAAGTAGACACAAGGGAAACAGAGGAGAGGAGAACTTTGCTTTTAGCATCAGAAACGTCTTCTGAGGAAGAGCTACGAAGTGGGAACAGAAGGGGAGGCAAGCCACACAGCACCAGTGGGGATGGACTCGGTGTCCAAAGACAGCTCAGGAAAGAGCTCTGCAGACCCTGGGAACCAGTAAGCGGAGCACTGGCTGGGTTTGATGGGGAGATAAACATGTGGAATTGATACGGCAGTAACCCTGGACATACCAGCACATGAGAATTTTCAGGCATCCAGAAAGCCTCTTTTACCTATAACAATGGACTACAAGGAGGATGGAGGATTTCCTGTGCTGCTTTAGACATGCACTTAACAATCCTTATTTGCACCCATCTCTGCTACTTAGAAACAAGGCCCTTAAAAGCATGGAAAAATGCTCCATTGCTTTCATAGCCATTAACCAAGAGAACCCGGCAAAAAGGTTTTCACATAATAAACACTCAATAAATGGAAAAATTAGACACTCCCATAGTATAACAGATATGATGTTGTCTTAGTTATTTATAAAAGCAGTGTTTTTGCTTACTTTTTGTGTAACTAGTTCAGTTTTCACTTTTTTAAATGAAAGTAACACTTTGTTAGAAAATTCAAAGAGCACAGAAAAGTATAAGGTGAAAAGCAAAAGCCCTCCCACTTTTCACCTTCAAGCCGCATGCCCTCAATAGGGAAACAGTTTCATGTGCAAACTTCCTGAAATGTTCTAAATATCAGTGACATTATATTAGGCTCGAGTAGAAAAAATAATGTAGGTTGAACATTCTACTTGGTTTGCGCATGAAACCACTCCTAAGAAGCACAGCACGTAAAAGTACACAGCAAGAAAACATATCTCAACACAACTCTGAAATCACTTATTCTGGTTGTTCACCCGTGAGATGTCACCAAACACGAAATAACTAAACCCTGAATGCTCACAGCTACATAACATTTTTCTATTAGGTAATATATCCCAAATCACCCATGTTGCAAACCCCAAAGTACATTATTTAAAAATTGTAAGAATGCAGGTGACTCTTCCTGTGGCAGTGCAGGTCTGAGGAGGTGGCTCACAGGGGTGAGGCATTTAGGGTGAGGTGACACCGACCTTGGAGCCAGATTGGCTGGGTTTGCATCACAGCCCCAACATTTAAGGGCTCTATGGCTTTGGGCAAGTCAAGTAGCAGGAATCTCATCAGCACAGAGAGAAAGCTTCACTGAAAACTGATGGCAGAGCAGCGGGGGAAGCTGGATTCCATGACAGCAACAGCAGGGTTCGTGGCAAGAATCACGGCTTTCAGGCCACCCTGGGCAGTCTCATCTTCCTTCAGCTTGTAGACCCTCAGGCTTAGGAGCAGTTTCAAGCACACAGCCTTGAGAGAGTAAGATGTTCTTGGGACCATCTGTACCAAATCCGTGACTGAAACCAGTGAAGACCTCTATATAAACGTGTAAGGTTCTGGCAGCACACACAGAGACCTACTCTTTTAGCCACCAGCTGCTGGAGAGAGCCTCGTAGACAAAGTGCTTCCAAGTCAGCCTGTTGTTGTAGCTGAACAGCTATTGTAGACCCTTATAATCTGACTTCATAATGGAGACAGCCACATTTCACTGCCATGCGGCTGACAGCATCTTGGTACTCCAGCCAGGGGTCAGGCCTGAGCCTCTGAGGTGAGAGAGCCGAGTTCAGGACACTGGACCACCAGAGACCTCTTGGCCCCAAGTAATATCAATCAGTGAGAGTGAGAGGTCTCCCAGAGATTTCCGTCTCAATGCTAAGACCCAGCTCCACCCAATGACCAGCAAGCTGCAGTGCTGGACACCCCATGTCAAACAACTAACAAGACAGGAACACAACCCCAACCATTAGCAGAGAGGCTGCCAAAGACCACAATAAGTTCACAGACAACCCAAAACACATTACCGGATGTGGTCCTGCCCACCAGGAAGACGAGATTCAGCTTCATCCACCAGAAAATAGGCACCAGTCCCCTCTACCAGGAAGCGTACACAACCCACTGAAACAACTTTAGCCACTGGGGGAAGATCCCCAAAACAACGGGAATTACGAACTTGCAGCTTGCAAAAAGGAGACCCCAAAGACCGTAAGAGAGGCAAAATGAGAAGACAGAGAAATACACAGCAGATGAAGGAGCAAGGTAAAAACCCACCAGACCAAATAAATGAAGAGGAAATAGGCAGTATACCTGAAAAAGAATTCAGAGTAATAATAGTAAAGATGATCCAAAATCTTGGAAATAGAATGGACAAAATACAAGAAATGTTTAACAAGGACCTAGAAGAGCTAAAGAGCAAACAAACAATGATGAACAACACAATAAATGAAATTTAAAATTCGCTAGAAGGAATCAAGAGCAGAATAACTGAGGCAGAAGAACGGAAAAGTGACCTGGAAGATAAAATAGTGGAAATAACTACCACAGAGCAGAATAAAGAAAAAAAAAAAAGGAAAGAATTGAGGACAGTCTCAGAGACCTCTGGGACAACATTAAATGCACCAACATTCGAATTATAGGGGTCCCAGAAGAAGAGAAATAGGAAGGGACTGAGAAAATATTTTAAGAGATTATAGTAGAAAACTTCCCTAATATGGGAAAAGAAATAGTCAATCAAGTTCAGGAAGTGCAGAGAGTCCCATACAGGATAAATCCAAGGGGAAACACGCCAAGACACGTATTAATCAAACTATCAAAAATTAAATACAAAGAAAAATACTAAAAGAAGCAAGGGAAAAGCAACAAATAACACACAAGGGAATCCCCATAAGGTGAACAGCTGATCTTTCAGCAGAAACTCTGCAAGCCAGAAGGGAGTGGCAGGACATATTTAAAGTGATGAAAGGGAAAAACCTACAACCAAGATTACTATACCCAGCAAGGATCTCATGCAGATTTGATGGAGAAATTAAAACCTTTACAGATAAGCAAAAGTTAAGAGAATTCAGCACCACCAAACCAGCTTTACAACAAATGCTAAAGGAACTTCTCTACGCAGGAAACACAAGACAAGGAAAAGACCTACAATAACAAACCCAAAACAATTAAGAAAATAGTAATAGGAACATACATATCAATAATTACCTTAAATGTAAATGGATTAAATGCTCCAACCAAAAGACATAGACTGGCTGAATGTATACAAAAACAAGACCTGTATATATACTGTTTACAAGAGACACACTTCAGACCTAAGGACACATACAGACTGAAAGTGAGGGGATGGAAAAAGATATTGCATGCAAATGGAAATCAAAAGAAAGCTGGAGTAGCAATTCTCATATCAGACAATATAGACTTTAAATTAAGACTATTACAAGAGACAAAGAAGGACACTACATAAATATCAAGGGATCAATCCAAGAAGAAGATATAACAATTGAAATATTTATGCAGCCAACATAGAAGCACCTCAATACATAAGGCAAACACTAACAGCCATAAAAGGGGAAATCAACAGTAACACATTCATAGTAGGGGACTTTAACACCCCATTTTCACCAATGGACAGATCAACCAAAATGAAAATAAATAAGTTAACACAAGCTTTACATGATACATTAAACAAGATGGACTTAATTGATATTTATAGGACATTCCATCCAAAAACAACAGAATATACTTTCTTCTCAAGTGCTCATGGAACATTCTTCCGGATAGATCATACTTTGGGTCACAAATCAAGCCTTGGTAAATTTAAGAAAATTGAAATCATATCAAGTATCTTTTCTGACAACAATGCTATGAGACTAGATATCAATTACAGGAAAAAAAATATAAAAATTACAGACACATGGAGGCTAAACAATACATTACTAAATAACCAAGAGATCACTGAAGAAATCAAAGAAGAAATAAAAAAATACCTAGAAACAAATGACCATGAAAACACAATGACACAAAACCTATGGGATGCAGCAAAAGCAGTTCTATGAGGGAAGTATATAGGAATAAAACCCTACCTCAAGAATCAAGAATAATCTCAAATAAATAAACTATCCTTACACTTAAGCAATTAGAGAAAGAAGAACAAAAGAACCCCAAAGTTAGCAGAAGGAAAAAAATCATAACTATCAGATCAGAAATAAATGAAAAAGAAATGAAGAAAACTATAGCAAAGATCAATAAAACTAAAAGGTGGTTCTTTGAGAAGATAAACAAAATTGATAAACCATTAGCCAGACTCATCAAAAAAAAGGGAGAAGACTCAAATCAATAGAATTAGAAATGAAAAAAGGAGAAGTAACAACTGACACTGCAGAAATACAAAGGATCATAAGACATTACTACAAGCAACCATATGCTGATAAAATGGACAACCTGGAAGAAATGGACAAGTTCTTAGAGATGCACAACGTTCTGAGACTGAACCAGGAAGAAATAGAAAATATGAACAGACCAATCACAAGCACTGAAATTGAAACTGTGATTAAAAATCTTCCAACAAACAAAAGCCCAAGACCAGATGGCTTCACAGGTGAATTCTATCAAACATTTAGAGAAGAGCTAACACCTATCCTTCTCAAAATCTTCCAAAGTATAGGACAGGGAGGAACATTCCCAAACTCATTTTATGAGGACAACATCATCCTGATACCAAAACCAAAAAAAAGATATTACAAAGAAAGAAAACTACAGGCCAATAACACTGATGAATATAGATGTAAAAATCCTCAACAAAATACTAGTAAACAGAATCCAACAGCACATTGAAAGGATCATACACCATGATCAAGTGGGGTTTATCACAGGAATGCAAAGATTTTTCAATATATCCAAATCAATCAATATGATACACCATATTAACAAATTGAAGGATAAAAACCATATGATAATCTCAATAGATGCAGAAAAAGCTTTCAACAAATTCAACATCCATTTATGATAAGAACTCTCCAGAAAGTAGGCATAGAGGGAACTTACCTCAACATAATAAAGGCCATATATGACAAACCCACAGCAAACATCTTTCCACTAAGATCAGGAACAACACACGGTTTCCCACTCTCACCGCTATTATTCAACATAGTTTTGGAAGTTTTAGCCACAGCAATCAGAGAAGAAAAAGAAATAAAAGGAGTCAAAATTGGAAAAGAAGTAAAACTGTCACTGTTTGCAGATGACATGATACTATACATAGAGAATCCTAAAGATGCTACCAGAAAACTACCAGAGCTAATCAATGATTTCGGTAAAGTAGCAGGATACAAAATTAATGCACGGAAATCTCTTGTGTTCCTGTACACTAACAACGAAAAATTTGAAAGACAAATTAAGGAAACACTCCCATTTACCACTGCAACAAAAAGAATAAAATACCTAGGAATAAACCTTCGCAAGGAGACAAAAGACCTGTATGCACAAAACTATAAGACACTGATGAAAGAAATTAAAGAGGATACAAACAGATGGAGAGATATACCATGTTCTTTGATTGGAAGAAGCAACATTGTGAAAATGACTATACTACCCAAAGCAATCTACAGATTCAATGCAATCCCTATCAAACTACCAATGGCATTTTACACATCTAGAACAAAAAATTTTCACAATTTGTATGGAAACACAAAAGATCCCGAATAGCCAGTGCAATCTTGAGAAAGAGAAAAAGAGATGGAAGAATCAGACTCCTTGACTTCTCACTATACTACAAAGCTACAGTAATCAAGAGAGCATGGTACTGGCACAAAAATAGAAATATAAATGAATGCAACAGGATAGAAAGCCCAGAGATAAACCCACACACACTTGGTCACCTTATCTTTGACAAAGGAGGCAAGAGTATACAATGGAGAAAGGGCAACCTCTTCAATAAGTGGTGCTGGGAAAACTGGACAGCTACATGTAAAAGAATGAAATTAGAACACTTCCTAATACCGTATACAAAAATAAACTCAAAATGGATTAAATACCTAAATGTAAGGCCAGACACTATCAAACTCTTAGAGGAAAACGTAGGCAGAACACTCTATGACATAAATCACAGCAAGATCCTTTTTGACCCACCTCCTAGAGAAATGGAAATAAAAACAAAAATAAACAAATGGGACCTAATAAAACTTAAAAGCTTTTGCACAGCAAAGGAAACCATAAACAAGATGAAAACACAACCCTCAGAATGGGCGAAAATAGTAACAAATGAAGCAACTGACAAAGGATTAATCTCCAAAATATACAAGCAGCTCATGCAGCTCAATAACCTAAAAACAAACAACCCAATCCAAAAATGGGCAGAAAACCTAAATAGACATTTCTTCAAAGAAGATATACAGATTGCCAAGAAACACATGAAAGGATGCTCAACATCACTAATTATTAGAGAAATGCAAACCTCACACCATTCAGAATGGCCATCATCAAATAATCTACAAACAATAAATGCTGGAGAGGGTGTGAAGAAAAGGGAACCCTCTTGCACTGTTGGTGGGAATGTAAATGGATACAGCCACTATGGAGAACAGTATGGAGGTTCCTTACAAAACTAAAAATAGAACTACCATATGACCCAGCAATCCCACTACTGGGCATATACCCTGAGAAAACAATAATTCAAAAAGAGACATGTACCACAATGTTCATTGCAGCTCTATTTACAATAGCCAGGACATGGAAGCAACCTAAGTGTCCATCGACCGATGAATGGATAAAGAAGATGTGGTACATATATACAATGGAATATTACTCAGCCATAAAAAGAAAAGAAATTGAGTTATCTGTACTGAAAGGATGGACCTAGAGTCTGTCATACGAGTGAAGTAAATCAGAAAGAGAAAAACAAATACCATATGCTAACACATACATATTGAATCCAAAAAAACAAAAAATGGTTCTGAAGAACCTAGGGGCAGGACAGGAATACAGACGCAGATGTAGAGAATGGACTTGAGGACATGGGGAGGGGGAAGGGTTTGCTGGGACGAAGTGAGAGAGTGGCATGGACATATATACATTACCGAATGTCAAATAGATAGATAGTGGGAAGCAGCCACCATAGCACAGGGAGATCAGCTTGGTGCTTTGTGACCACCTAGAGGGGTGGGATAGGGAGGGTGGGAGGGAGACACAAGAGGGAGGGGATATGGGGATATATGTATACACATAGGTGATTCACTGTGTTATACGGCAGTAACTAACACAACAACGTAAAACAATTATACTCCAATAAAGATGTTAAAAAACAAAAGAATTGTAAGACTCTAAATAAGAGTAGATATATGTGTAACTGATTCACATGGCTGTACACCTGAAACTAACACAACATGGTAAATCAACTATATTGCAATAAAAATTAAAAAAAAAAAAAGGAAAAAGAATTGTAGCTCCAGTCCACTCTCTGATGGAAACTTCTTTGCTGATGGAAATGTTCTTGATTTGTACCTACCAATATGGTGGCCTTTAGTCAGAGACGCTCTTGAGCACTTGATATAAGGTTACTGCAGCTGAAACTGAACAGGTAATTAATTTAAATTTAAATAGCCGTCTCAGGCTAGTCGTTATCATATTAGACAGTACAGCTCTCCTGCTCAAGTATGCCCTGCAGGAACATGCATAACATGGAGGCCTATGGGGCTGAATTGGTTTTTTAAACATTTGTAGAAAGTTTAAAGAAGGCGCAACAGCAGACTTGTGATAGAAGAGTCTGTATCTGTATTTCCCATCCAGTTGAAGTCTTACCATTACCCTAGAAGATGCTGAAGAGAAGTGGTAGATAATCTTTGGGCCTTAATAATAATAAGGCCATAAACATGGGCCACCATGGCTGACTGGCTTAAATGAGTTTTTTACTTGAAACACGAAAGGACACATCTCTGGATGAAACAAGTCTTTACCCATTCTCTTCCTGAACACAGAGGCACAAACTAGACCAGGGCTTCCTAAGAGGCAACTCCTGGGCTTTGCTCAAATTTAGATTCTCAATGAGCAACACATGGTAGACAATCAGTGAAGATTAGCAAAGTATTAGATATTTATAAAGATCAACAAACACAGCAAACTCTCTGGAAAGAGATTTATAAGCTCAGGCTCTGAAATGGTATAAGTCAGAATTTGCCTCCATCAGCTGAGTAGTTTCAACTTACTTGTGCCTCAATGTCTGTAGCTATAGAAAAAAAAATATCTCCTCTACTGAAGTATCGTATTAGATGCATTTTCTATCTTAAGCATTATTTCTGGTACACCCACATGCTCAAGAAATTTTAGTCAATCTTCTCTTCTCCTTCTTAACACTGATTTTGTGTTTAGGCAAAAATTTAGAAATTCCATCCTTTGATAACGTGTCATTTCTATATATTAAAACTTAGTGAACTTAAAAATAAGCTCTGTGTAGGGATAGAAGAACTGGAATGAGCTTAGTGAAAATGATCAAATGTTACCACTTTAAGTCATTACCAGAAAAATCTGCCCAAATTAGTAATGAGGACTAATTATAAAACATTCCAAAGTTTTTTTCAATTATATAGAGAAAATCATCAAAAATAGCTAAGCAAAGCATTACCTAGTAGGATGTTTGGGGGGAATTTCTTTAAAGAAAAAGGCAAAACATATCTTCTATAATACATGTCTATAACACACAAATAAAAGGAGCCTTCCAGATCTCTCGAAAAGAGTATGTCCTCTCAGGGTATTTCAAGCACTCTTAAACAGTTTTGTGAATCACATGAAGTAAGTCAGACAGGGAAAGACAAATATCATATGATATCACTCACATGTGGAGTCTAATTTTTAAAAAATGATACAAATGTTATTTACAAAACAGAAAGACTCATAGATTTTGAAAACAAACTTATGGTTACCAAAGGGGAAACGGCATGGGAAGGGAAATTAGGAGATTGGGATTGACACATACACATCATTATATATAAAATAGATAACCAATAAGGACCTACTGTATCGCACAGTGAACTCTACTCAATATTCCGTAATAACCAATATGGGAAAATAATCTGAAGAAGAATGGATATATGTATATGTATAACTGATTCACTTTTGCTGCCCACCTGAAACTAACACAACATTGTAAATCAACTATACTTCAATAAATTTTTTTTAAAAATGCATTTTCCAAGATTAGGAGAAAAACATGTTTTGAAGGTGGCAGGCTTCCCATGAACAGACCATAAGTGCATAATTCTCTGCTCGGTGCTATAGCCCTGATTCCATGTCTATGATGTATTTCTAAAAGGATAAAGAAAAGAAACACTTAGAATTACATTCAAATGCAAAGGACACATCTCCCCATGCTGCATCCTGGTTGCTTCTGAGCAAAATTGATATTCAAACTTGGTTTCCTGAAAAACACAGCCCGATCTTAACAGTATTTTCCTAATATCTGGCTCTAAGAAGTAATTGGAGAAGTCTTTTAAAGTTATATTGACAGGGTGGGGGTGAGTGGAGGATGCAGTGGGTGGGGTGGTGATTGTGGTCTGCCCTGTGCGTAGCTAAGAAGGGGGTCCTTAAAGAGAATTAGAGAACAATGATTAAATGGACTATACAAGGGGGGCCCGCTGGGGCTTCCCTGGTGGCGCAGTGGTTGGGAGTCCGCCTGCCGATGCAGGGGACACGGGTTCGTGCCCCGGTCCAGGAAGATCCCACATGCCGCGGAGCGGCTGGGCCCGTGTGCCATGGCCGCTGGGCCTGCGCGTCCGGAGCCTGTGCTCCGCAACGGGAGAGGCCACAGCGGTGAGAGGCCCGCGTACCGCAAAAAAACAAAAACAAACAAACAAACAAAAAACCAAAGGGGGTCTGCTTTCCACCAGCACCATGATCTGGTAACTCTAAATAATGTCAGTGATAAGGACTCTTCCCTAAATAATATTTCATTGGTCTATATTCTAAACAATGGAGGTGGTTACTGTTGAGATTTCGTATATACTAAATTAGCACATCATCTGCTCCATGGAAATTAGTTTGTAGAACTCTCCATTATACGGTCATCCCCAGAAACACACAAATTCGGTTACAAGCTTTAGTTTCACTAATCATTTCATAGCGGTTCGAAATCCTTTGAGCTCACAAAGGCTGCAATTCATGCCCTTGTGTTAATACCTATGTTTCATGAAAACAGCGGATTATAAATGAACAATGATAGTGCTGAGATTGTAAAGATAAAGACACAGAATTTGAGTCAATTTAGTTCTGTCATTCTAGGTGATCACTTGAAGGTTTTAAGAGTAAAAGCGTAGGAGCTGGGCGGGGGACCGGCTTTGGTGGGTAAGGTCCAGTTTGCCCACGTTGGTAGCTGGCTCTGCTGGCCACCTTCCCTGCCCTATCTCCTTTCCCAACTCCACTAACCTTGTCCCTTTATCTCCCTAACAACTATTTGCCCTGACATCCTTGTCTCAGAGTCTGCTTCTCGTGGAACCCAAACTAGAACCCACCACAATAATCCTATGATGAGACTTACAAGGACCATTCCTACTCCTGACAGGAGAGGGACATATGCGGACCCTTGCCCTCTACAATCACCCCGCAGGTTTACCAACATCACACCCCGAGGGGAAGATCTCTGACGCAGGAAGGGAAATACAGGAACCGAGAACCCCAAGCAGCACCTTGGAGGGAAGGGGAGTGGTCGAAGTCCCCCGACTGGGCTGAAGGCTTGGAGGGGACACCCTTAGAAAGGGATTCAAGTAAGGGTGACAACCGAAAGTATGTCTTAAACTCCCAGGTGAGATGGTTACACTAGTTCTCAGGTCTGCCTGCAAAACACTTGCCAGGTTTTGTTTTTGTTTTTTTTTTCTTTTCCCAAACACTATAGCTTCCCAAGCCCTGGATATA
The DNA here is from genome assembly GCF_011762595.2 of Tursiops truncatus. NCBI lineage: Eukaryota > Metazoa > Chordata > Mammalia > Artiodactyla > Delphinidae > Tursiops > Tursiops truncatus. Next base: position 5,520,110 of record NC_047037.1, on the reverse strand, counting down.
TAATAAATCAGAATCCCAGGATGTAGGAGATATATATATATATATGTGTGTGTGTGTGTGTGTGTGTGTGTGTGTGTGTGTGTGTGTGTATGTATTTAAACAAATATAAATGTATTTATATATAAACGTATGGATATATTTGACATTCATATAATATATATATATATATATATATATATATATATATATATATATATATATATATATATATATATATATATATACATAAAGCTCCAACGGCAATTCTTACACACAAACCAGAGATGACCATAGAACTGTAATATGGAAAACGTTGACCTGATGTGACGTAAACAAATAAGTCATCCCTTCTTTGCCTCCTAATCAGATGTTTCTGATCAGAATTCAGAAAGGACATCCAAGTTCTTCGTAAATTAACTCCAACCTCTAAGGCTATGGTTTATCTGTCAAAATAGACCCTCCCTCAGAGTGAATGTGTTTCTCTGTCGCTATGGGGGGATGATCAAGAGTTCTGGAAAAGTAAATGGATTTCCAATGATGCCCACCCTCTCCCAGTGATCTCACATTCAGGAAGAACGTATTCGCAGGAGGAAACAGAGGGCAAATCTGAATGGTACAGATTCTGACTTGGGGCCAGATGCTATTCTGTGTCTCCCAGCCCCTGAACTCATGAACTCTCCCTGACTATAACTCATGCTGCCTGCAGGACGAGGATGTGGGCGGAAGGAATTGTCCTCCTTCTGCAATTACCCCCTTAGAGCCTTGAAGTCAGTACTTGAATATTACGCGTGCAGCACAATGATTGGTCGATGACGCCATCAACACACAGCTGCACTATTAACTCAGGGTATGATTCACAAATGATTCTTTTTCGATTGTAATTGCTGACAGAGTCCTCGCAATGAACCCAGTCTTTTAGAGAAAAACTGATCTTGGGACAAAGGGCTGGCTAAAACCTCAGGCAGGACATAAGTAAATAAATAAACAAATAAAACAATAAAATCTTTATCTATTTAAATCGATATAGATATACTCTATATATGTATCTAGTTAGATAGGTTTATATATATATATATATAAAACATCTTTAAATATAGATATAGATATAAACATATATGTATAGAAAGAGCAGGGAGATGGAATCAAAATATATCAGGAGAGAATTCCATCCCGGCTTACCAGTATTTTCTGTTATGTTATATGAAAGTTTAGTGTTAGTTAGAGAGACCTGGGTTTGAATAATGGCTCTGTCACCTAGCTGGTCATGTGTCTTCTCTGAGTCTCAGTCAAAACAAAGGAATAGTATCTTTACGTTGTCAGAAAAAATAAATAAAATATCATATGTAGACATCATGGCTGCCTCTAAGAAGTATTTTCTTAAGTTTAATTTTCCAGCTCATATAGATTTAGCCCAAACAACATTATTTGCCATAAAAACCGTAATAGGGAGGTTTTTAACCAAAAGCGAATGGAGTTATGCAACCAACTTTTGCAACTATATTATTGGTGCAACTTCAGAAAATTTCAGTTACAAGCAAATGTGTGGAAGTAACATAGCAATCTAGAAATCATATAAATGCAAAGTTGACGCTTCAGAATTATATTTTACTGTCTCTCTTAATGTTTATAAAACACATACACACAAACACATATACAGCATGGCAAGGGAGCCCTGGAAACCCTTCCTTGCCCCCCTGTAAGTGACACTTTGCTTGTCATTTTTACTTCTTAATGGTTAATGAATTCCATGTAATAGTTGCCAGTTTTCTGCCTCCCCCTCTGTCCCCTGCTGCAAAAGATCTAATCTATTCAGAGGAAGATAATTGCAGAGCTGTTGAGACAGAAAATAAATCGCTGCATCTCACCACTGTTGTGCGCCTCCAGCTGTGAGGTGGAGTTGACAGCAACCTTGCATAGAGAACAGTAAAGCAGCCGTTTTGCCTTTTCTTCCTCAGTCTCCGTGGAAGGACAGGAGCTATTGCCGGTGGCTGTCGTGGGGCTTTTCTCCACTTTAGAAGTGATCTCAGTTGTCATAACGCTGCTTTTGCGAATTTCCACAGTTGTCGTCGTTGATATTGCTGGTGTCCCTGTGGTACTGTCTGCAGTCAAAGTAGCACAGAAGAAAAGGCAAAAACAGTGGTATTACCTTTCCCTATTCGAAAGTGTATCACTAATATTACATTCTGCTAATAATGATAAGAACAGCTAGCAATTGCTGCTTGTCGACTACGTGTCAATCATCTCCTGAGGAAATGTACATAGATGACCACTTATAGTTTTGTCTATTGATGTAACACGTTCGGACAAGTCTAGAAAATATATACAAACAGGCTTTAACGTTTTTCCGTGGGGTAAATAAACATATTCACAGACTTCTCTTGTTAACATATGGCCTTAGTAAAATAATCTTTACAGTGCATTGTGCTTTGTATATTTCTACAAGGATGGCTTTAAAAAAAAATAAAATGGAGGATACATGTTTTTAAGATATTTTAATTTTTCTTTACTACTTGTCTTTCTATTTTCTTTCTACATCTCTTTCTTTAATTAAAAAATAGGTACTGATCCTCCTGTGTATGCTTGTGCAAAATATAGAAAAAAAAAAGAACCCTGATATCATATCGCTTTGTCCAGATCAAAGGTTTAGAAAACCATTGCGTTATTTACAAAGAGTTGTATATTGGACAGGTACAGAAATCATCCATATACAAATAAGATGAATTCTAATCTAGCATATTTATTAAATGTATGCTCTGCACCAGGCTGTGTTCAGGGAGCTTGTGACACAAAAGTATTCAAACATCAACAGCCACTCTTTATAAGGAATTCACAGACTGGTCATATCATGTTAATGTCACAGCTTTCAAGAGCTTGATGACCAAGAAAGTGTTGATGCGCTGTAACCCTACAACCCTTCTGCCTCTGAAGTCTGATTCTAAAGCTGGAGAGGTCAACCTCCAAAGTAAGACTACCTTGTCCTAACTTCACTCGGGTGTACACAGCTCCCAACCCAAACAGGCTAGTTAACACCATGTCAGCAATGTCTGCCATACCCAACAATGAATTGCAAATGAGCCCTATGCCCTATGCTTTCTATTTTTATGTTACTTTTTGCTGCCTCCCGGCTGGCTAGTTCTTAACCTCTTATTCAAACTATTCCCAGGCTGTCTCTCCAGCCACAGCTGCTCTTGGAATCGTTTCTCATTCCATATGCTGCTGTGGTCACTATCCAGTGCCACGCTGTAAAGTCCATGATAAATGGAGTGGGCAGTGGCTGTAAAGGACAGTGGTCTACCTGCAATGAAGTGTTGTCCTCATAAACGCTTACTTCTTTTTAGTTTATGTTATCAAGATGCCTTGTAATTTGGCTTTTCCCTTTGATCCAGAGAGAGAGGTGGGAATATGGGAGAGGTTGCTTATGGTTTCTTTCCCAAATATGGCATCAGACACACTAGTCAATCAGAAGAGAAATGGGCTCTATTTTTTTTAATTAATGAATTAATTTTCATTTAAAAAATGTTATTGAAATATAGTTGATTTACAATGCTTCAGGTGTACAGCAAAGTGATTCAGTTATATATATATGTGTGTATATGTATACATATAGTATATACTTTTATATATGTGTATATATATATATTCTTTTTCAGATGCATGTTGAGGGCTATTGTATAAAACAATTCATCTGGCTCTTCCCTTTGCCTGATGCTTCCTATACTTTTAATCACTTATTTAGCTGTAAGACCATTAAGTAAGTCCCCTGCAGTGTCGTGGAGAATATCCTCCAACCATGTTAGAAAAAAAAAAAAAGAAACATAGTGCCATGACTAGTCTCTCTCAAGGTTAGAGAAAAATAAATAAAATGATCCTAACACTGAATTTTGCCACCAGAATACATTTATTTCCTTAAACACTGAGAGACCCACTTCCTGATTAGTATTTACTTGCCTACTAAGATACCAACATTGAAATATCAGGTAATTGCTAGAAAATGTTTCTGAGAATCTAGATATGGTATAAAACACAACAACCAACTTGAGATGGTCCAGTAGGCATCATTGCTCCCAGCAAACTGGAAATTATTCTTTGACAGCAGGTGCATGAGTGTCTGTGAACAAATAGCAAATGGCCAGTTCATTTGCTAAGTGTTTTATATACGTAATTTCATTTAACCGTCACACATGCTGTTGAAAATGAAGAAATTTCAGACGTTAAGGAAATTTCCGAAGTTCACACAAGTAGTATATGGTGAGTCAGGACACAGTGTTTCATGGAATTAAGAAATTAGGGGGCTTCCCTGGTGGCGCAGTGGTTGAGAGTCCGCTTGCCGATGCAGGGGACATGGGTTCGTGCCCCGGTCCGGGAGGATCCCACGTGCCGCGGAGCGGCTGGGCCCGTGAGCCATGGCCGCTGAGCCTGCGCGTCCGGAGCCTGTGCTCCGCAACGGGAGAGGCCACAACAGTGAGAGGCCCGCGTACCGCAAAAAAAAAAAAAAAAAAAGAAATTAGGGATTTGGGGAAAAATGTATTGTGAATGATGCTCTTGGTCATAATAATGAACCTCCATAGTAAGGTCACAAAGAGTAGTGGGCTAAAACCACTCAATTGTTTTTATGGTCAGTTCTATGGGAAGGGACAACCATAAAGATAGGTATAATTAAACTTATTGTGGCCGCTTGCTGGAGCCAGAGCGTGATACTGTAGGTATTTATTTCATTTAAATCTAAATAAGGATATCCCTAGTAGTACCCTACTTCTAACAATTTTCCCCTGGATTGACAATGTTTATTTTATGTCTTGATCTGAAAATTTTACATTGCATAAATTATAGTAATCTTAAGCCACCTTCTCTATTACAGTGAAATTCATAACAAAAGTATAGAATAAACATAACCATGAATCTTCCAATCTCTGTGACAGCTACATCAGCGTCATTCCTAATCCCAGAGGATAATGTACATTTATACCAAGGACACCAAAGATTAGAGACACCAGGCTGTCCATGTCCGGGGCTTAGTGAAGTATTAACATCGATATTTCTTAAGGCAAGTCCCTTGCACGAGACAGGCTTAGGGGAATTAGTATCAAAATGCTTAATTTCCGGCACTTCTTACTTTGTTGCGTCTTTCAGACCACATAGCTGAACAAAGATCTGCGAATTTTCTCAAGCTTGCGGTTAGTTTGAAAGAAATACAAACAGTTATATGTTTGACATTAAATTTAATATGTAGATCTTGAGTCCACAAAGATAAGAGTACTATTAATTTATAACAAGACATGAATTTTTCACTTACTCTTCATTTGCCAGTAATAAAGAAGACTTTTTTTTTTTTAAAGTAAAGTAAATATATTTTAAGATTATGCCACAAAAGAATCAACTATTTCATTTAGTTGGCCCTTGGTATCTGGGGGTTCTGCATCTGCGGATTCAACCAACCAAGGATCGAATTTTTTTTTTTAAATATCCCAGAAACTTCCAAAAAACAAAACCTGAATTTATTGTGGGTAGGCAACTATTTACATAGCATTTACATTGTATTTGCAACTAGTTACATAACGTTTACATTGTATTAAGTATTGTAAGTAATTCAGAGATGATTTAAAGTAAACGGGAGGATGTGTGTAGGTTATATGCAAATACTACATCATTTTATATAAGGGACTTGAGCATTCATAGATTTTGGTAACCACAGGGGTTCTGGAACCAGTCTCGCGCGAATAAGGATGACTGTACTTTGCGTAGAAATTTCATATAGCAAAGATATTTTCCTTAGTATGGTACATTAAATTACCCATTATATATAACACCTATCCAGTCATTAAAATAAAACTTTATATCATTGATCATGTTAATAACATATACTCTTGCTAGGATGTGATGAGAATTACCTCTGTGATCTTCCTCCTAAAACTCATAACCCCTGTCTAACCATGAGAAAAGCATAAACAAACCTAAATTTAAGGACATTCTACAAAATTCCTGACCAAGAGTCCTCAAAAATATTAAGGTCATCAAAACAAGAAAAGTTTGAAAAACTGTCACAGTCCGGACAAGTCTAAGGAGACAGGATTACTAAATATAATGTGGTGTCCTGGTTAGGATCCTGGGGCAAAAAAAAAAGAACATAAGGAAACTAACACAACATTGTAAATCAACTAAACTGCAATATAAAATAAGAAATTAAATTCAGAAAAAGATGTGGTACGTACACACAATTGTAACAGTCAGATGAAGAAAGACAAATACCATATGATTTCACTCCTAGGTGGAATCTAAAAAACCAGAACAGAGGAACAAACAAAAGAAAACAAAACAAAACTCATAGATACAGAGATTAGATTAGTTGTTACCAGAGGGGAAGGGGGATGGAGGTGGGCAAAATGGGTAAAAGGGGGTCAACTATATGGTGATGGGTGGTGACTAGACTTATGCTGGTGATCACTCTGTAGTGTATACAGATGTTGAATTATAATGTTGTTTACCTGAAACTTACATAATTTTAAAAAAGAAAAAGAAAAAAAAAACTTTAGGTATAAACTTATGAAATCAGAATGAAATATGGACTCCAGGTAATAATATATCAATATTTGTTCATTAGCTTTGACAAATACACCATAGTAATGTGAGATGTTAATAATAAGGGAAACTGAGAGCATATACAGGAACACTCTGTTGTGTTTTGTACCTTTTCTGTAGATTTAAAGCTAGACTAAAATTAGAAGTTTATTTATTTTAAGAAAAATAGAATTATAACCAGTCAAAAAATAGTGCATCATTTCAGTTACTTTCTAGAATCATAGTCAAAAGGGATCTTAGTGGTTTCATGGTATAGCTTTCTAGGTTTTTAGATTAGGAAATTTCAGTAAAACTGGGACTTGACATTGCATCTCCCAATTCCAAATCCTTATTGCAAATCCAGAGTGTTATTCTATGTTGCAATGACTCATGTATTTGAACTTCCCTCCATCAACATTTACTGAGTCGCTATTTTGTGCTAGGAGATGGGAAGGATAATAGATGTCCAGTATGTGCTGAGTGGTTCATGAGACAACCCATAATGACTTGGAATAATAATAATAATAAACTTAACAATCCTTCATCAGTTTTGTCCATTGCTATATCCTTGCACTTATGCTTGGCATAAAAAGGCAGTCAATAAATATTTATTGAAAGAAAGCAATGAATGAATAAATGAATGAATGAATGAACAAAACACAATTATAGCTTATGATAGTAAAAACAATTTTAAAGCATTTATAGGTATAAACTCATTCAAGCCTCCTAAAAAACTAAGAGGATAAATTAGTTTGGGATTAATAGATACACACTACTATATCTAAAAAAGATAAACAAGGACCTACTGTATAGCACAGAGAACTATACTCCATATCTTGTAATAACATATAATGGAAAAAAATCATTAAAATAATATAATATATAATATACAAAGTAATATAGAAATATATGTACATATATATGTACATATATATACGATTGAATCACTTTTTTGAACACCTGAAACTAACACAACACGGTAAATCAACTATACGTCAATTAAAAAAAAACAAAGATGGGCATACCATTTTCATCCTCATCTTAGAGAAGAAATTGAGGTATGGAGAGATTTGGGAACTTGTGCAATGCCAGAGCTGCCAGCTGAAGTACAATGATTTGAATTCAGACAGTCTGGCTCAGAAGCACAAGCTCTTCATTTATTTTTCATTGCTAAAATTTTGATTTTGTTCGTAAAAGAACTGACTCTATCCCTTTCAGTTAATTCCAATTAGTCATGATTTATTATGAGTGTTGGAAGATAGAATCTTAAAAACTTGACTTAAAAAAAACTGAACTTGGCCCGAGCTAGAGTCAATCATGTATGTCTAATCATCCATTTATGCTAATGTATTAAGTTGCTGGAGTCCATTTAGGAGGAGAGGAGAAAAAAAACTGACAGCTCTCAAACAACCTCTTCTGCAAAATGATAAGAGTAACGCGCAAGACTTCCTTACTGCACAGTTTTCTTTTGTCTTTTCCAAAAGATGCGAAACTAGAATAACAATTCACTTTTCTTAATGTTTCCCAGATTCAGATTTCTTTGCACTATTCAACCAATGACCCAATGGGAACAATCTATGTGACTGGGAGTCGAAAAGGATGGGTACATTCCAGTGGGAAGGAACAGTTTGAGACGGCTGGGGTTTGCATTTCTGTGCTGTTTTTTCACCAGTGCCCTCTAGCAAACATTCATTATTGTAACTGTCACTATTTGGCTTTGACATCAAAACAGATTGTTAATACTTTGTGGAATGGGGCTTTAGTGGAGAATGAAAGGAAACTTGTCAGTATTCAGAGTGGCCCATTTTGGCCCTCATTCTTATACAAAAACACTGTAAATACTTTTTTAAAAAATTCAAAAAGCATAAGAAAAGATTCCAGAAAATAAGAAAAGCATAAGAAAAGATTCCAGAAAATAATCAACAGCTTGAATTCTAGATAATAAAATGAAACGGCCAAGTTACATGGTCCAGGTAAGAAATTTATTCTCCTAGTTACAGACCTCATAACCCAACTGACAGAACCAGATGTGAGTTATTTAAGTTTCCTCCCAGGTAACAGAAATTAATAGTATGTCCCAAAGATAATCATCATGTTTTCTGCTAGACTGAAGACTCAGAATGATACACAATTTATTTCCTTCTTCTCTGTGTGAAATAAAGTCTCAACCAGGCTTGCTAGCAAGTGAGAACAGCTGCTTCCTCTTAAATATGCTGACATTCTGAAGTATAAAAAGGTGCTTCGTTACCAAAAAAAAAAAAATTGCCAAGTTTTTAGAAATTATTACCGGTGGTTTCCTTCCTCTGGATTTCATCCAATTTGATCAACATTGACTGGGCATAGTACCAGCCTCTTAGACACGGGCAGGAATGGCCCCTGCACTGGCCTCCATGTATCACAAGCCACTGAAACAAAAGTCTATTTTTGCAGTTTTTTGATCTTATAAAAACACTTTTTAGACAGTTTGATAACCAGCTGAGCAAATGGAAATTTTAATTAGAAAGGGAAGTGACAGCTGGACTGGGTGTTTATGATTTGTGCATCTATGTGTGTGAATGTGTGGTTATGTGTGTGCATGCGTGTCTGTGTGTGTGCATGTGTGGCTATGTATGTTGAGAGGTAAAAGGAGATCACAGCCTCTATCTGGGAACCAGAGAAAAAGGTTTGTTTTCAAATCACCAACCACCTCAAATCACCGAAAAGTATGTCTAGACAAAGTCCCCCCAAAACATTCCCTCCCTCTTTCTGCTATAGTGATACAGGAAATGCTTAAAATTGCTTGGGAATCCTGAGTCCACAAAATGAGGTTGGGGAGGAAGGATGCTTCCCCAGTGGGCTACCTGATTGGGATCAGAGGGCTGGCTTGGGGCACAGCTTCTGCCCTGTTCCTGCAGAGCTGTGTTATCATTTGGTAGGGCTCAGGGCTGACTCAGGCAGGGAGATTCTTTGACCTTCAGGTCACAAAGGCAATCCCTGGGTAAAGGCTGGGGGGCTGCCAGGGAAGCTTGAGGTACAGCTTGTAAACATTTAGCTATACAGTGCATGGTCTCCATTTGAACTCTTGTCTTGGCCCTGAAACTTTTGGGGTGGACCTGACTGAACGCTCATGTGTCATACCCTGTGTTAATCACTGGAGGTTAGAAAGTAAACATGATGTACTCAGCCATAAAAAAGAACAACATGCCATTTGCAGCAACATGGATGCAACTAGAATTATCATACTAAGTGAAGTAAGTCAGACAAAGACAAATATATGATATCACTCATATGTGGTATCTAATTTTTTAAAATATGACACAAATGAACTTATTTACAAAACAGAAACAGACTTACAGATATCAAAAGCAAACTTATGGTTACCAAAGGGGAAACGTGGGGTGGGGGAGGGATAAATCAGGAGCTTGGGATGAACATACAGACACTACTATATATAAGATAGATAACCAACAAGGACCTATTGTATAGCACAGGGAGAAAAGAATCTGAAAAAGAATGAATATATATATTTGTGTAACTAATCACTTTGCTGTACACCTGAAACTAACACAACATTGTAAATCAACTCTACTTCAATAAAATTAAAAAAAAAAAAGTAAACACAATGTCATTTGTGTACTAGAGTGACAGGGCTCCCATACCACAAGAGGGGAGGGAACAATGGATTTGTTCTCTTTGAGGAAGTAGAGCAGGAAGAGGCATCACCAGAAAATACCAGAAAAATACCTGTACTTCAAACTCTAACTTTATCACACCTCCAAAGTTCTGTTATTTGGAAGTGCTATGCAAACAGTGATCCACTGATTAAAACTCTTAATGTCCTAAGGGATCAGGTGAGTAATTCTCTCTACCTTTATATCCTTTGAACTAGAGTTCCCATGTCTTTTGTGCATCAGAAATTATAGGAAGGCAAGCGATTTCAAAAACCTACATAACAAAAATATCTAACTGCAACTTCTGAGATGTGTCCCGAAGCTGCCCAATCTGTTACCATCTGTTTGAGGCAATTACATCAAGAGTAGATTCAGACTCAGGGATCCTGGTGATGGATCTGCTGAACTCACTTTGGGCCGTGTACACCAGGTGCAGCTTAGAACAGAAATTATTCTGCTGAAAACTATTTTCAGAGCCTGTTGAAAGAAAGAGCTGATTCAACTTCTGGATTTTCCTCTTGAAGCCAGGACTCATTAGTTTCATGGGGATCGGCCATTTTTTTAAGAGCATCATATGATTTGAGAGGGTAACATGAGATTACTTTCTTTTATAGGAACATTTATCAGGAATTTAGGTTATTCCTATCAATTCCTAAAATTGGGGGGGGCGGGTAAAAAGCCTTAGAGAATCAGGTTGTCAGGTTAGCGAATGATGCAGAAGCCCTCAGAAGGTGGTGGTGGTCAGACCCTGACCAAAGGATGCTTGACTTGGGACAGGAAGCAGAGAGTGGGGATAATGTGAAGGAAAGAAGGCAAGAGGACCAGGGCAAGCAGGAGGGAGATCAGAGGCTCTGGAAGCACCAAGGGCTCAGCAGAAATTACCCAGGTCCTGGGGAGTTAGGCGGGATCCAACAGTTGGCCAACGGAAGCTGAGAACTACTTTGTATCTTCTAACCTTAAATGTCCTTGACCTCAGAATGGAGGTCTCTAGTTTGTTTGTTTATATATTTATTTATTTTAAACTTCTAATTTTATATTGGAATATAGTTGATTAACAATGTTGTGTTAGTTTCAGGTGGACAGCAAAGCGAATCAGGTATACATATACATGTATCTATTCTTTTCCAAATTCTTTTCCCATTTAGGCTGTTACATAATAGTAGTTTAAACTATGACTTAATAACCCAGTGTCACCTCAACATGACATCTCAATCAATATCTTATCACACTGCAGCCTTAGTTTCTCAAAGTCAATGGGGATTGTATTCCCTACTCCTACAGCTTATATTTAATATACACCATATGCAACTATAACAAAGCTTGCTAGATATTTGGTAATTGATAAATACAGAGGCTGCTGTCAACAAATTTGTTCTGTTAGGTATTTGCCATTCTTTCAAAAGTTGATGTCGTACCCCCATAAGGCACTAGACTGAACATCGGCACAGCGATATAAATAGCAGATCTCTGACCTGCTAACCTAAGTTTTCATCCTCAGTCATTTTCACCTTATAATTTTCTTTCACTCTGTTTTCTCCGTGCTCTTTTGGCTGTCACAGCATCCAACAACGATGCAGCCAAGATGTTGGAAACTTTTGTGAATCAAAAATCATCCTGTTCCTGTAAACTAGTGGTTCCGAAACGTTACTATACATTGAACCACCTGGAGGTTTAATCAAACACAGATTGTTGATTACCACCCTTAGAGTCTATGGTTCCTAGGTCTGGGCTGCGGCCTGAATATCTTTATTCTAACAAATACCCCCCATGTTTTTGCTGCTGCTGGGCTGAGGATGACACTTCAGGAACCACCACTGACAGACCTGTCAACTACTTTCTGGTTTAGCCTAACTGGTCTCAGCTTTAGAGCTATAATGACAATTAAATAGAAAGTCATGAATGTAAAAAAAGGGAAATAGAGATTGGGTGGCCAAGGTCTATTTTGCCTGTGACTAAGGGAGTTTCCAAGACATGGGACCTTTAGTACTTTCAGGGAAAGTCCCTTGCAAGTTGGGACAAGTTAACCACCCTAAGAAGGAATTCAGAATAAATTAGAGAAAAACTCTTAGAAAATATTTTAGATACCTGAACAAGCAATGACTATCTCTGCTGAAAGATGCAGTTTTGGAGATAGATGTGATTATAAATGAGGGAGGATGGAGACAATTCAGATCCTTGAAACAGAGAAGAATAACTATGGGGCTTAATTAACCTGCCATTTAGCCTTTAAACCAGGGTCTCTTTTGTAAGATACAGTCTTCTCTTCCTGACTTAGAATCTGTGTGTTTTCAAGGAAATTTGTTTCCTACACCACTCACAGAATGTATACTTCATCCTTTCCAAACATACATTAATCCAAAGTAAATTAATTCAAAACTAAGTTACGTGAACAAGTATCATATGATTTCACTTATATGTGGTAAGTGATAAATAAAAATGATACAAATGAACAGAAACAGACTCACAGACTTAGAAAACAAACTTATGGTTACCAGAGGGGAAACATGGGGGGAGGAAGGATAAATTAGGAATTTTGGATTAACATATACATACTACTATATATAAAACAGATAATCATCCAGGACCTACTGTATAGCACAGGGAACTCTATGCAATTATTTTGCAATAACCTATAATGGAAAATAATCTGAAAAAGAATCGATATGTGTATATGTGTAACTGAATCACTCTGCTGTACACCTGAAACTAACACAACATTGTATATCAACTATACTCCAATATAAAATAAAAAGTAAATTTTAAAAAAAAGCAAAAAACAAACAAAAATCCCAGGTTACTTGGAAGGCAGGACCGCGAGACCTTGGGAGAGTTGATTGAGTGGGTTCGACCACTGTACACACAACTGATAAGCACCAAGAAGAAGGGGTGAGTTTTGTCAGAATCTGTGAACTTTCTGATAAACATTACAAAAGGGAAAGAAAGAGGAAGATAAAAAGAAAATCCATTAATTCCAAGGCTATTTTAAGTGACTCAGATGCCACTAAAAGGCATAGGAAGCTGCCTTTTTGGGTTTCTAATAGAGTTTTTTTTTTCCTTAGTAAGGCAGAAGGAAAAAGAAAATCTTTCCAAATCTACGAATGGTAGTTCCCCTCTTTCACAAGTTTTCTGCAAGGAAAAAAAATTGCTGCATGCCACAGTGACACTTCCCATTTCATTAACGAGGAGACACGCGTATTGCAAAATTTCCAATCTGGCAAAAAGTCAAGGCAGAGTTTTACAACAATTGCCTTTGGTAGTTTATCTGTTATATTTGTAAAGCAATAATCTTCCTTCTGGCTGTGTGCTTTAAGTTAAAACTGAGGGTTTGCCTTGTGTGCTTAAATCTATAATATCTATTTAGAATTAGGACATGATAAATCATGAATTTTGAAAGCTTTTACTAATTGTAATTGAACACAGAGTGAGGGAGAGCCTGCTTTCTGACTAGTGAATTTAGAGCATGTGGAGAATTGAGAATGTGGAGACAGTCACTCCAAGCCATCTAGCTCACAAATCCTTGCTGTACAATCCTGTTAGGAAGTCCAGATAATTAAAAGGAAGTAGTGACTGTCAGCTCTTCAAATTTTGTTGTACTGCAGAGCTGTCCTGAAGATAAGAAAACAAGCTCTCATCGTGGATGACACAATGATAAAATATTTAGTGCAGATATATTTTAGACCATTAACCCATCTGATCTGGGGCATTTTATAGTATGTCTAAGAGTTACTTAGTAGTTTTCATTACAGTGTTAGCATTTCGTAGATTGACTATGAAGAAAACATTTTAACCACCAGAAAGATACCACGATGTAACTGTTATATATTTGCCCCACTCAGACATCTAGAATAATTATTTTTTTAATTTCAGAGGACCAGGAAAGAAGTTTTCAGAGAGTAAGTCCTATTGGACAAATTATGGGAACTGGTTGGCAAACATGAGAGAAATATAGAGAAAGAGAGGACCTTTAAAAAATCAAGAAAACATATTACATATACACATATTTGTAATAACAAGTTTTCAACAACTGCTAGGCATTCCATTTAAACTATAAACTGTGTTGTCTCAAGACTCAAACTACCCAAATTATTTCACCCAAAACAGCAATTTATTATTATTTTGCCCTCATCAGGAAGGGCAAGAAGATGGGAGGTCGTCACCTAATACAATCACTTTTTGATAACATTTCTCTCCTTGAAGAAGCTGTTTCCATGTAATGTTAATATACCTCAGTCAAGAAGATTTTTAAGAGTTGGAGGACACAGAAAAATTAAGAAAACTGTGCACAGCAAAATAAACAGGAGAAATCACAATTCTACTCATTATTTCCTTAAAAGTTGGCTGCTGAAAAATTAATAGAACTGCTTGGAAATCATAAAATTCTGGAGCAAATGCCTCTCTTCACAGAAAAGCCAACAGACCTATTTCCAATATTCCTTTTTTTAGCTACAGAAACCATATAAACCAGATTTTCATGAAATTCCAGATATAGAATTGTCTCTCCTATTATAATCTCATAAACTATCACACAGTTCCAGAAATTCCAAGCTACAGCAGACTGCCTCTTGCACAAAAACTCATCATATTACGAAATCTTCTTTTTGTTTTTGAGAATATGTTGATTGTAATTGTATCACCATTTCACCAAAACACTAAAAAACATATGTCAATCTCTCTTTTGTCTAAATGATGCAGAAAAAACATTTGAATTTTCCTTAGGCCTTATTGAAGAGACTAGTTATTTTGGCGTTATTTCAAACAGCTTCAAATCGAATTATTTATTTTGAGAATATATTTAAGAAAAAAAAGACTTATTCTTGGTTAGCTCTATCAACTAAAATTTAATTCAACACTTTAAGATAAATATACTTTTAAAGTGGATCTGTGTTAATAAAGAATACACTGTAGAAAACATTAATTTAACAATAATTTTTTATTATCTCTGACGGTTAGTCTGTATGGTAATTCTGATCCTGCAGAATGTTAAATATTTTTACAGCTACGAAGGGATAGAAATCTAGTCTCAAGCAACCTGACTTCTCAAAGGATGATGGCATTTCTATTCCATTTTGCCCTTTGGGAACTCATTTCATGAGTCAAATCAGAACAGTATATTAGAGACAATTTGATATGAATAGAAGTTCTGAGATTTCATCATTAACTTAGATAAGATACTTTAAAAATATAATTCTTAAGCCTCAGGAAAGAGTCATTATTTTATTTAGAATATATACTTCTATAACTTTTTTTAATTTAATTTTTATTTTATATCAGAGTATAGTTGATTTACAATGTTGTGTTAGTTTCAGGTGTACAGCAAAGGGATTCAGTTGCACAAATACATATATTCATTCTTTTTCAGATTATTCTCCCATATAGGTTATTACAGAATATTGAGTAGAGTTCCCTGTGCTATACAATAGGTTCTTGTTGATTATTTATTTTACATATAGTAGTGTGTATATTTTAATCCCAAACTCCTAATTTATCTGTTTTTAATGATCACTATTTCTAGTGATCACTATTAGATCACTATATCTATTTTTTTTTTTTACATCTTTATTGGAGTATAATTGCTTTACAATGGTGTGTTAGTTTCCGCTTTACAGCAAAGTGAATCAGTTAAACATATACATATGTCCCCATATCTCTTCCCTCTTGCATCTCCCTCCCTCCCACCCTCCCTACCCCACCCCTCTAGGTGGTCACAAAGCACCGAGCTGATCACTTTGAACTCAAACCCAACTGTGAAAATTAAAAGCCAGTACTCTGGGTAAACCACCTTGTTTTATAGACCACTTTTTTAAAGCTAATTTTCTTGGGAGAGAAGATTTTCATCTTATGTATCCTGTTTTCTGTAAACCTGTTTTACATCAACACTTGGTTCTTTTGAAGAAGTTCCGCTAGAAGCGGAAAAGCCTACCGCAACATGTGACTGGCTCCATTCACGTCCTTCCTGGCAGCCTCCTCTCGCCTGGGAGGGAAGCCAGGCCAAGAATGCGAGCAGTCCAGGGCTGGATGTGTGGAGTCAAAAGTCTGGGTGGGCAGAGAGTATGCAGTGTAGGTACCACATTGACGCCTGGCACTGGGAAGTCTGTTGCCAAGCAGTCAAGATCACAGCCAGGTCCCAACAGGCAATTCACAGGGCTGGAGAGAGAAGTCGGAGCCAGAAGGCAAGCTGGGTGAGAAGAAGCAGCTCTGGGGTGTTTGAGGACACGACTTAAGACCATGGCAGGCAGATGATGTGGTGACCTTGTCGGGTTATTTTTAGCATAATGGCTTTACCTCTTGGACAGCCCTGTCATGGTTTTACTGAGGAAAGAGTACTCATGGCTACCACCTGCAAGGGCAGGAGAGGCAGAGGAAGAGATGGGTGTGTGGGTCTGGTCTTTGGGTCTCATGCCCCTGGATCACACTGGGATGAACAGGCAGGTAGAACAAGGCTAGGCTCAAGCTCCTTTATTTTTTCCTCTTTTGTTCAACCTGCCTACCCCCAACCCTATCAAAAATAACAATGTAAATAATTAAAATAACACATGTATGTATGTATGTCTCCCTTTGAGATTTTAATTTGCTCCTGTAAGCCACCATTCATTGAAGGCATTTCTAGAGAAAGCAAAACTTTAAACTTTAAAATGTTTCCAGGTCAGCTGGGGGATGCGGGAAGTGACCAAGGATTGGGCATGTCGACACACAGAGTTAAGTTGTATGATCTGGTTCATCTTTTCTTAGAAGCTCATCCAAAGAACATCATTGCTTAGGTCTAGCTTTGTAAAAATACAATGCTCTTTACCAAAATTGAAGCCCCATATAAATTCACCTAGGTATTTTGAGGGGACAGATAATCCTAAGAGTTGGGGGAATTCTTGAAGAATGTGCTTAGATATTGAAAAAAATAATGTATTGTAGTTTCACTTCATTTTTACTCAACACACGATTTATGGGCTTTTAGCATTGCCATGCCATAATATCAGTAATCATTTGCTTTTTACTTAACATGTCAGAAGATCTCCACTGTGACCTAACCTTCAAAACACAATTCCAAAGCCAGTAGAAGTCTCTTCACTGCTTGACTTGTCAATCTGGGTTGATAAATGTTTCCTCAGACTGGACGTTTAATTAACTTAAGTTGAATAGATCTGAATGAGATAGAAATTATTTGTATTTGCTTATTAACTCTGTTGTTGGCAAGATAAGAGAGAACTAGAAAGAAAAGAAGCAAGAGAGAAAAGCAAGAGAGCCGTATCTTATTTGCCCTTCTAAATTACAGATTTTATAAGGAAGGAAGTTTTGTGAGTTTCTCCTCTTAAAGGATATTTTTATCAATCAGTCCAGATGGATCGATATGATGAACCAACCCATAGAATTTGGATGAAATTCTTCTCTTTCGATCTTTGAAGGTCCCATCATCACAGGTGTTCCATTTCTCTTGATGGATAAATCCTGTTAAGATTTCTGAGATGCTAACAGAAAAGGTGCCACCAGATATGATGATTTATGAATTCTGATGTGAATATCACTGAAACACGCAAATGAATGGTAAATGCCAAAGAAGTCTACAGATGATTTTTCAAGATATATGTTATACAATACACCCAAAACGACAGATAATGCATCACTCAAAATAAGATAAAGACTGCTTCTTCAACTACACTATTTTTTGCTATTTTAAATTTTGCATGATACAGAGTGGCTCTCTCTAGTTAATCCAACAATCTAGCTGCCTCATTTTATAGGTCCTTACTCTAAATGTCATTACTGTTACAGGAATCAGCTATCTGGTATACCAGTACACTTCCTCAAATGTAAACCTAAATAATTACAAAATTAAACAAATGTGTTATAAAGAAACCTTAAAAGATACAAAATAATAGTAATGTCCTACATTTGTTTGGTCTTTATGAGTTTTCAAACATATTTTGTAGACCCTTCTTTTTTTATACTCAGGAAAATACTGTGAGATAGACATTGGAATTCTTATTTTATAAAAGAGAAAACTGGCTTACTGATATAACATGACTTGTTAGAACCATATAGCTATTAATTAGGAAAGCCATTATCAGCACCAAGATTTTTTTAGGGTTTATTGCCGCCACCTGGTTAAAACAAAAATCTTTAACATCAAGAGCTAAGTGTAAAAAAAATTACATAATATCAGTAGGACATTGCAGAATCATATAGAAGTAATTTTTTATTTCTACAAAAATATTATTGCTAAGACAATGTGTATGACTAGGACACACTATATATTTAATTTAGAACTAATTTTATAGTATTTAGAATAGAGGCATATATTAACAATTTTGTGTGGTAATATTACTGTATTATTTAAATGTAATGAACCATGTTAGATTTTAATACAAGCTTAACATAGTTACTAAGGTTTCTAGCCTTACTTTTAGAAATTATAATCATTTAAAACATAAAAAAGACAGTATCATTTTAAAATAGGGGTTAGATACCATCACTTTTCTCCTCAAACTACCACAATGACGCCTTATTTCGCCCCAAGTCAAAGCCAGTGTCCAGCTAAAAGTTTTCTCCCTTACCTCAGGGGCAAGACAAGGATGTCTCTCTTGCTATTGCTATTCAAGGCTGTACTGAAAGTTCTAGCCAGGACTATTAAGCAAGAAGAAGAAATAAATGATATCCAGATTGTAAAGGAAGAAATAAAACTCTCTTTTCAGGAGGCATTATCTTATATATAGAAAATACCAAGGAATCTACCAAAAAAAAAAAAAAATAGGTCTAATAAACTAGTTCAGCAAAGTTGCAGAATACAAGATCAATGTACAAAAATCCGTTGTGCTTTTATACACTAGCAATGAACAGTCTGAAAACAAAATTTAAAAAAAATTATTTACCACGACATGTAAAGGATAAAATACTTAGGAATAAATGTAACCAATGAAGTGCAAGACTTGTACACTGACAACTATAAAACATTACTGAAGGGAATTTTAAAAACCTAAACATGGAAAGACACTTTTTTTATTCATGGATTGGAAGAATTAATATTGCTAAGATGGTAATACTCCCAGAAGTGATCTACAGCTTAAATGCAAAATCTATTAAATTCCCATTGGCTTTATTTTTTGCAGAAATTGACAAGTTGAATGAAAGTTCATATAGAAATGAAGGATCCCAATAATGCTTTTCAATGCAGAAAAAGAAGAATATGCAGGAGTACTCATTATCTTCTGATTTGAAAACTTACTAAAAAGCTACAGTAATCAAAACAGTGCGGCATGGGGCTTCCCTGGTGGCGCAGCGGTTGAGAGTCCGCCTGCCAATGCAGGGGACACGGGTTCATGCTCCGGTCCGGGAAGATCCCACATGCCGCTGAGCGGTTAGGCCTGTGAGCCATGGCCGCTGAGCATCTGGAGCCTGTGCTCCACAACAGGAGAGGCCATAATAGTGAGAGGCCCGTGTATCGCAAAAACAAAAAACAAAAAAAAACAGTGTGGCATAAGGATGGACAGATATATAGATCAATGAAATAAAACTGAGAAATAAACCCATATGTCTGTGGACAAGTAATTTTGACAAGGGTGGTAAGACCATTCAAAGAGGAAGTAATAGTCTCTTCAACAAATGGCCCTGAGACAAATAGATATCCACAAGCCAAAGAACAAAGCTGGACCCCTGCCTCATACCAAATGCCTCTCAAAATGGATTAACAACTTAAATGTAGGAGCTCCTATAAGGAAACATACTTGTAAAGATTTGTGACCTTGGATTAAATAATGATTTCTTAAAATGATATTAAAAGTACAAGGATAAAAAAATAGATAAGTTGGACTTCATCAAAATAAAAACCTTTTATACACAGAATGGGAGAAAATATTGGCAAATCAATTATCTGATAAGAGTCTATTGTTCAGAACATATGAAGAACTCCTACAACTCAACAATAAAGAGAAAAACAGCCCAACTAAAAGGGGGAAAAGTGATTTGAATAGAAATGTCTCCAAATAAGATGCAAATGGCCAATAAAGACTTGAAAAGATAGTCCACATCATTAGTCATTAGAGAAATACAGATCAAAGCCACAATGAGAAATCATTTCACACCCTCCAGAATGGCTATAATAATGATGAAAAGTTAAATTTAAAAAACAGAAAATAACAAGTGTTAACAAGGCTGTGGAGAGATTGGAATCCTCATACATTGCTGGTAGGAATATAAAATCATGCAGGGGCTGTGGAAAAGATCAGTAGTTTCTCAAAAATTTAAACATAGAGTTGACATATGACTCAGCAATTCCACTTCTTTTTTGTTTTGCTTTGTTTTGGCCATGCCATGCGGCATGTGGAATCTTAGTTCCCCAAACCGGGATTGAACCCACACCCCCTGCAGTGGAAGCACAGAGTCTTAACCACTGGACCACCAGGTAAGTTCCAGCAATTCCACTTCTAAGTATAGACCCAAGATAAGTAAAATATAGTTTTATGCCCAAACTTGTAAATGAGTGCTCATAGCAGCACTTCATAATGACCAAAATATGGAAACAACCCAAATATGCATCAACTAATGAGTGGATACACAAATGTAGTATGTCCACACAATGGAATGTTGTTCAGCCATGTAAAGAAATGAAGTAATGATACATGTTACCATATGGGTGAATCCTGAAAGTATTATTCTAAGTGAAAGAAGTTAGCCACAAAAGACCACATATTGTATGATTCCATTTACCAGAATGGTCAAATCCACAGAGGCAGAAAGTAGATTAGAGATGGCCAGGGAACAGGGGAAAAGTGGAATTAGGAGCTCCAGGGTTTCTTTTGGTGGTGATGGAAATATTCTGAAATTTGATAGCTGTAATGGTTGCACAAAACTTTGAATATACAAATTGTATGGTATGTGAATTATATCTTAGTAAAGCAGTTATTTTTAAAAAAATAACTAATAAGGACCTACCGTATAGCACAGGGAACTCTTCTCAATACTCTCTAACGATCTGTATGGGAAAAGACTCTAAAAAAGAGGGGATATATGTATAACTGATTCACTCTGCTGTACAGCAGAAACTAACACGCCATCTTAAATCAACTATACTCCAATAAAAATTTTAAAAATAAAAACTTAAAAAATTTTTTTAAAGTAATAAGCCGTGAAAATTCTGCCTTCCTTTCTGGTTTACTATGAGGAAGCATGACCAAATGCTAACTCCTGCCAGCTGGGAGGATGAGAGGGGATGGCAGGTTATACCAGCTCTTGTGTGGGTGTAGCAGTAGATTTCAGAAGCATCAAGAGGGGCAGGGCCCCATGTTGCTTCTGTCTTCAGGTTGCTCTTTGGGGCGGCTGAGCCTTATACATTAAAGCATGCAAATGGGATGGTAGTTATCATGTATCTCAAGCCAAAAAGATCCTCCTAGGATTACGATAAGATCATCATGCCCCTGCTAAAAGCCTTGTAGAGCAAAGTCTAAATTCTGTAAAAAAAAGCAGCTGACCCTTGAAAGCCTTTGAGCTACAACTCTAGATCCTCACCCACAGACTACCCTGTCGAGCTATCCTAACGCCCCAAGCGCTATGATTTTTCCTAGCTTTCTGTGCACCCTTTGGCCAAGGCTCAGTACAAATGTCACCGTAGAAATCGTTGATTCCTTCTCCATATACTTTCAACACCTTGTCCATATTCCTATTTTCGTACTCATGTTACTATAATTATTATTATTATTTTTTGCAATACGCGGGCCTCTCACTGTTGTGGCCTCTCCCGTTGCGAAGCACAGGCTCCGGACGCGCAGGCTCAGTGGCCATGGCTCATGGGCCCAGCCGCTCCGCGGCATGTGGGATCCTCCCGGACCGGGGCACGAACCCGCGTCGCCTGCATCAGCAGGCAGACTCTCAACAACTGTGCCACCAGGGAAGCCCCTATAATTATTTTTTAAATTATGGTTAACAGGGCAGAGAAATGGGGAAGGGATAAATTGAGAGATTGGGATTGGCATATACACACTACTATATATAAAATAGATAACTAATAAGGATCTACTGTGTAGGACAGGGAGCTCTACTCAATACTCTGTAATGACCTATATGGGAAAAGAATCTAAAAAAGAGTGGATATAGATAGATAGATAGATAGATAGATTATAGATATAGATAGATATATAGATATAGATATATAGATATATATCACTGATTCACTTTGCTGAACAGCAAGAAACTAACATAATATTGTAAATCAACTAAACTCCCAATAAAAATTTTAAAAAATAAATAAATTAGTCATCTTTTCCCCAGGCTGTGTCTTCCAAGGGCACATGGCAAGTGCTTAAATTAAGTATGTCTTATTTGGCTGGCTGGATGAATGAATCTAGTATTGAATCTAGTATTGCATCTAGTATTGCATTTAACTATCTGCTTGACCTCCCTGTTCTACAGGGAAGGAGGGGGAGGGTGGAGTGACACAATGCTTTAGAAGTGAAATGTAAGTTTAAACATTATTGAAGTGGTGTGGGCCATCACAAAATCAGCGAGTGGACAATGCATGGAAAAAGCACACAGCTTTCTGAGAACTCTCAATGAGTTCTCAATCTCTGTCCAAAGAGCATTCCACCATGCATGTATATTTTATGTTCAAACAATACAGTCCATAAGCACAAACCAGCTATCTCATCTAGCAGTCACCCAGGGTTCCATAATCTATTGTATTGTTTCATGAAAATGGAACAGGTTGGACATACAAGGAAGATGGAATATCTATACCAAACTGCCTCCTTTTTAAGGTATGTTCTGGGGTAACTCTAATAGTACTGGATTTTCACCTTAGGTGAGGACTTTAGCACTCAGCTCCCATGGACTCCACTCTGTAAGTCTGAGGACTCCGGATTCTGCTCCAGGTCTCAGGGGGACCACTTACAACATCCCCTAGTGAAATGGAGCAGGACCCTATGGCCCTTGCCCGCCATGTCCTCCGCCTGCCTTTTGTCTGTGGAAAAACTTTAGCCAAAGAATGTTTAATCAGAGAAGTGAGAAAATGCAGAAACAAAGGAAAACAGTCCAACAAGTCTAAATAATAATAGTTTAGTCTTTAAGCATAGTTAAGGACATCTAGTCCCTCCTCAAGGGCTATAGATAATATTCTGAGCCCTATTGTGTGAGCTGTGTTATAGATACTAAAACCTCCACTAGGTGGAAGAAGTTAACTACGTGATGACCAGGCTGTAGCCATGACGTAAGCTGCCACAATTCCGAGAGCTGGCCTCAAAGAAATGGGAAGAAACCAACCCTGCAAATGAAGATTACCTGTACTTAAAACAATCAAGATGACACTGAAAACACCACCCCATGACATATTTCAAGATGACTGTCTGAGCTGCCTGTGCTGTTGCTGCATGCAACCCCCTCCCTCCGTCTATAAAAGCTCTTGCCCCCTGGCTGTCAGTGGTGGGGGGAGCCAGCCCTTGGACAGGAGTCCACCTTCCCCCCTAACCCCCCGGTCACTGGCATCCGAAATAAAGCAAACTTTCCTTTTCACCAACTTGCCTCTTTATTGGCTTTTGCGCAGTGAGAAGCCAGACTCCACTTTCAGTAACACTAGTGTTGCTTCATAAACTAGGCTGCCACAAGCACCAGCCCACATCACTAAGATTATTGGCGGCTGCTAAGTCACCTGTCAAATTCTCTAAGTTTTCAGTCGATTTACTCTGAATGTTAACCTTGCTCTTCTGCATCCATGTTTCTGCTGATGCTGTTTCATGAAGATTCCTGAGAGACTCAGGCCTGACCTCAAGTTCATGCTCAGATGCTCTTTCAGTAACACCATCTTTTTCCCTTCCAGCGCTGGACAAAATAAAATTCAAATGTAGTTTAGTGTCGCATGTCCTAGCTTGCATGAATGGCTGAAGTAGATTTGGAGGTGTTGGTTTCCATCTGTCTGAAATGCAGATGCTTCAGCCTAATGCCTATTATGTAGATATCAGATCATGTGAGAAATAGTGTACGGAGCCAGAAAGCAGTTGGTGGATATTGGGTATTTAGCATTTAACTTGGCTTCTACCAGATTATATTCAGTATAAAGCTTTAACAACAAGCTTCTCAAGTGTGTACTTCAGTGGGGACAAAAGAAATAAAGAAACTGATTCTTCTTGAAAATACAACATTCCCTGGCGGTCCAGTGGTTAGGACTTGGTGAGCTCACTGCCAAGGGCCTGGGTTCAATGCCTGGTCTGGGAGCTAGGAGCCCACAAGCCTTGCAGTGCAGCAAAAACAAAAAACAAAGAAAAAAAAACCAGTCATATTTTAAGGAAAGAAGATGCAACAAAGGTACCTATTAGAGCAGTTGTCATCTCTAAAATTGATGGTCTTCTAATTCGATATAGAGTCATGATGTAGACTTCTCTAAAGAAAAGGGCAATTAATAAGGGCAACTAGATTTGTAAGCCAATTACTGAAAGACTCAAGACTCATCCTCATCCTTCTGCCATGAAAAAATACATTAAATTGATTGCTTTAATAATATCTAAGATTTGTTTATCACTGTACACTTCACCAAATGATTTACCCCCCATTCATTCTTTTTTTTTTTTTTTTGTGGTACACGGGCCTCTCACCGTTGTGGCCTCTCCCGTTGCGGAGCACAGGCTCCGGAAGCACAGGCTCAGCGGCCATGGCTCACGGGCCCAGCCACTCCGCGGCATGTGGGATCTTCCCAGACCGGGGCACGAACCCATGTCCCCTGCATCGGCAGGCAGACTCTCAACCACTGTGCCACCAGGGAAGCCCCCCACATTCATTCTTGAAAAATTCTTTTAAAGCAGAACAGCACTATTTTGCTTCTTCTAAAATGTGGTAACAAAACTTCGAAGACTTGCCCTAGCTCACCTAAAGACACAAGCTCTGACCGGCAGCTCAAGACCACGGTGGACCTGTCCCATCACATATGGTATCTTAGGGAATTGAGGTGAGGAAAGGATGTAAAATGGAAGGAGACTCTCTGCCTTCATCTTTTAAAATCATCTTCAAGTTGTAGTTTTTTCTCTTTGGTCTTCACATTTTAAATGATATATGAATTTTTAAAATTTAAAACTCGTTTTAATTTTGTTAAGTTTTGAAGAAGAGAATTTTGAAGAAGAAAATTTAAGAAAGTGACTCTGGTAAAAACGTTATAAATTTAAAATATTCATGTTGGGCCAAATATTAAATAGTAACTTAACTGCCTTCAAATTTGCACAGCAACTAATTAGGACTCTAGCCAGTTGTAATCACACACTAACAACTTGTACATTTCAAATGTTCATGGAAAGAAATGGGATGCTCTTCTGAGAGCATGTTCCCTGGTCAGTTGCAAATGTCCAGTAAGTTGCTCACTGGTGCAAACTGGGACACAAATTCATCTGAAGCCTTATTAAAGTATTTTTAACCTCTGAACACTTAGCATTGGGCTTAGAGACTCCCTGTGACTTTGTAATTCTTAGTATACTAGATAAAAATAGGAACCTGGTGTATAGTAGTTGCTTAACAAATATTTTATGAGTGAGCTAATTTTTGGTCCTTTAAAACATTTCTAACCCTAACCCTAACCCTAACCCAAACCCAACAACAACAAAAACAATAAATCCCTTCGACCAGAAATTCTAGATCATCCCATAGTGGCTTGGTGGTTGGAACTGTTATATTCAAATCTAAACACAACTTTATACTTTGAATTTAATCTCTTGTTTTTTTCCTAGGCTATCATTTTGTGCGTCATGATTTAGTCTGCAGGGGAAAAGAGGTACAATAAGTACCTAGAGCAGTTGTCACGAAATTAATTGGAAGAGAGAGATTTACTTCATAGCTGATCCTTACCCCTACAATGCTTGTTTGCAATTAAGTCAAGAGAAGAAACATAAACTCAAAGAATAGATAGACATATAGGTAGATAGTAAGTAGATAAGTAGCAAAATATTGTTTTAAGGGTAAAAGTAGACATTAAAATACATGTAACCTTATGCTAGAAGTAAACAGCAATTTTTAGGAGGCTAAGGATAAAAACATAATAGAGCCAAGAGACAAATTAAGTTAAAATGAATTTTAAATGCCATAAAGTTTGAATTAGATAAGACTACCTTATAATCATATATTAAATTATAATAATTATATATTATAAATAATTACATACTTTTAATATATTAAAACTATATATGATGTATGATGATTATATGTAATGTATTATATATTAAGTATCAATATGATATACAATTACATATATTTTTATATAACATATTTGTATATAATAATAATATAATATAATGCTTTATATGGTAAGCTAAAAGGATAGGCAGGCAACACCAAGTAAAACAATTTTTAAAATAATTGTTTGACAACAAATAAACACACAGACTTGAAAGACAAAATAAGTAGACGAAGCTATAATGATATTAATAGTAATACATACAATTTTATCAGTCTAGGTAATTAAAATAGTAAATATGCAAAAAAAAAAAGAGGAAAAGTAGAGCAGAAAATATTCAATACCTACCACAACTGTAAAACTTTACATGTAACGTGATCCCATTTTTATAAAAAGTACATCCCATATACTTTCAAAGGGAGACTAGAGGGAAATAGAAGTGATTGATAGAATCTTTTTTTTTCTGTATCGAAATACATATCCACGTTACTGCTTTCACAATTAGAAAAAATACAGATTAGTTAGAATAACGATGATTCAAGGAGTGCAAGCCTTGGCAACGGCAAGGCAGGCACAGGAAGCTCTGCCTCTGAGATGCGCACAGAGCATGCGCACTAGAGCCCGGGCAGTCCCGAGGGCCCTCTGAACCTGGATCCCCGGGAGGCGAGGAACAGCCAGGCGCCTTGACCCTGGCCTTGAAGACTAGGCTCCACAGCAGCTGCCTAGTGTTCTCACCAGGCCTCCAAGCTAACTGACTTCTCCACAGACGCTGACGGATATGAAAAGACGCCCATTTCCAGGTGGGGACCCTGCAGCCCAGACATCTGGGGATCAGAAGAAGCCTCTGCAGATCTAAGCTCCCTCACTTTTCAGTGACAGGCCCTGCTAAATGAAACCCAAAATTACTGATACGGCTAAACGCTGACAGTTTCCTTCCCAGACTGCTACCATCCTATAGCGTACTCTTGGGAGAGCCACTTAGCTCCTGTTGCTTCACAGCCAACAAGAATCAGAGTATACGTCCCACACTGTCTTATGTCAAGGGGGCCTCAGCACACAGGTACCTGAAACAAAGGAAACAAAGCAACGGACTGGGGTGTGTTCCACTGACGTAAATTCTATATACAACTCTCGCCTTAACCCAAAGTAAGCGAAGGTCACGGTAAGTGTTCAACCCACTTAAATCTCTTCTGAAAGCAAATAGTTTAGATTATAGTATTCTCAGGGTATTTGATAAAGTAATGCTTCAAACACATAATGCAGACTTTTGAGAAAGTAATCGCAGAGATTTTCGAAATAACTTCATAATCACTGACGGGAAGGTTAAGCTAGAATAACACATTATGTACATATACTGTGTTTGTTAACTATGTAATCTTATATTCTCAAATGGAAAACCAAAAGCCTTCTTGTAAATGGGGCTACTAACCTGAAGCAAATAAATCTTAAGGCTAATAAATACATTGTATGTATAAAAAATATATATATATATATAATATATATATTGCTGTCTCTTTCTGTATTTCTGTCTGTTTCCCTTTCCTTGTAGGCACAAGCACACACATACACATGTATGTGAGCCCAGGGTACCTCAAACATTCAAATGCTTATTGCTTTTTTCTCTCTGAAACATCGTATCAGCTTCAGAAACAACGGCAGTTAACTCTTCTCATAGAATCTGCTCTAGAATAGCAGTCTTAAAACCACAGCTTTTAGAAATAGCAGTCCAAAGTTAATATGTTTATGCCATGTTTTCAACTCATCGTCTCCAAAGCCCCTTGTTTGTGAAAAACATAGACACATACACTCAATTCTTTACAGCCACCTTAAAGTAAACACACACACACACACACTCACATACCATTTCTGCATGAACACTATTTCTGCAATCATTTCTGGATTAAGAGGAAAAAAAATCGCAGCAGATGTATTGCACATTACAATGTTTGCAGAAATATAACCCATGAGAAAATGAGACAGCACCCGTGCTTACCACACCGCACTCGGCCACTTGGCTGTTTCAGTGCTGTGCAAGCAGAGGGACCCAAGCAAATTTATGAGGCTGTCATGTGACCGTACTGCCAGCCAAAGGCTGCTACAAAGTAAGAAGCTATAAATTTCTTTCTCATTAAATACTTGGTCATCTTCACAGAAAGACTTTATCCCCCAGTACTCCACATCCTGTGTTTTAACAGACTTCCAGCCATCTCTCATTATAGGGGACATTTTCTATTAAATATTTTTGGCATCTGTGTTTTCACTGTCCCCGTGCCCACATGGAAAACCTAAAGTGCCTTTCCATGTAGGCAATACATTTATATCTAGAGCCTTCCCAATTTCTTTTGCTTTTAGCTTACATTTTTATATCACCCGTTGTGTTGAATGAAAAACACGAATTTTCAAAGATTTTCTCTTCACTGAATATTTTTTATTCAGAACCGTGGTGACGTAAGGTGCTGTGGACTGATCTACCAACAGCCTATGTAATCTGTTAGTTAGAAGTACTTCCTCTTTTCCAAATGGGAAGAATTGTGTATGGAAATGTTTCGTGCAGAGCATAGATCTAACGGGCCTCTCTCTTCCTATCCACACTTTCGCAAGCCCCTCCCCACTCCCAAGAGGGCCCCAGCCTTCCATCATCTGGCAAGCGCAGCTAACACAAGACAAACATCTTAAAGTCCAGGAAAAGCTGTAAGAGAATGAATGAATCAGAAGCCAAAACTGCCAATTACCACCAGGGCTTAAGCCTGAGTTCTCAAATAATTCCCCCAAGAATGTGCTGGAGTTACTTATTGTTCTCGGCACTCTTGTCTCACATCTGTGTGAGGCTCAGGGTGTCTGGTTTTCTGTCCCGACCCAGCTTCTTCCTTTCCTGTGAAAAGTAAGCCACGCAGAGCCCACCTGCGTGGATTTTGTAACATTTCTACAATCTGTTTCTTGATCACCCATTTTACGTTTGTGATGAGTAGATGACTAGCCCTAAGCTGGGGACCGGAAGTCAGATCTGGTACAGAAGCAGACTCACTGTCTGCAGGCTGACCCTTCTCTCAGGCTACAGCACACTCCTTCCCCATCTCACTTCAGGCTCCAGAGACTGCTGTGAGCATGAAGAGAGATGTTCTCCTGCATAAATTCCTGTCAGGCACCTCCTCCCACATTTGCAAGGATCTTGAAATGTTGTTGTCTCCATCTATTTTTATTTTTAATTATTATTTTTTATTATTAAATTAGTAACTTCAAATGTACAGAGATTTGTGAAATTTTGTTAAATTTTATTATCTCCATCTATTTTAATAGCAAAGTTCGGAGTACTGTTATCTCTCACCCACACCACTGAAATAGCCCTGCAAATGATGTCTGCCTATCTTCTATGACACCATTCTAATCCATTCTAACATGCAAATCCATTCTCAATTTATAGCTTATAATATGTTCATTCACTCACTATTTGGATGACCAAATCCAATGACCTTGACATGGCTTATAAGGTCCTTAAGGGTCTGGTCCCTGCTGACCTTCCTAGACTCAGCTCTCCCCCCTTGACCCCTCCTCCGTATAATCCCTTGGCTCTAGTTATATTGAACTTCTCTCATTTCCTTGAAAATCATTCTTATCTCAAGGCCTCAAACATTATGTCACTTTTGCCTTTAACATCATTCTTCCTCCACATCCAGGTAATATTTCTCGGCTAAGAGAATTATTTTTCCAGGAAGCCTTCAGGGATCCCCTAAATGGGCTGTCGACCCCTCCTGTGTGCTGGGACTAACAGTCATGGATTTCAACATCTGTATCTCAATTTTCTGCCTACCAGTTAGCTGTGTTCCTCAGGAGTCTGAAAGCCCTAATAAAAAATAGTAACACATTCATCTTCTTCTCCATGATGTCCTGTGATTCCTGCTCAAGGCATTCATTCGGCACAAAAATGAGATAAATTAATGAAAAGCTGGTTCCGTCTCCTATAACTCCACGTTCTCTCCCAGTGATACACGTCTTCTTTCCCCCTGCCTTAGGTCCCCATGAGTTATTGGCCTTGATAAGCAACTACAGAAAAATTCCGAGGACTGGAAACTTGGGAAAGTATCTATTACTGTCTCACCATTTGACAAATGAGAGCACACTCACCCAAAGAGACAAGACAACTTGCCCAGGACACTGGGGTAGTTAGTGGTGGTGTAGAGCAGCAGGCTCTGGACCTGAACCCAGTTCTCCTAAATCCTGGTCTGGTTCCCTCGACTACACCAAGCTACTTACTAATGACGAGGAGTTTCTCACCTACTCCTTAGGTTCTTGTGTCACTGGCCCGAACATTCGTACGCTTATCCATGCCAGATACTGATGGGGGTAGGGAGCTTATTTCATCATCACTGCTTCAGCAACGTGTTCATTAATAAAGTGAAAGCAAAACTAAGAAGGAAACTTAAGCTAGTAAAATTCTGTGTCGAAGCTTGAACACACTTCCTTTCCAGATGCGTGAACTTGACAGCTTTTTCAAAATGTGACAATTAAGAACTGTTTTGCTTTTGTGGGTGCTGTAATTGTCGTTGTGATGTTGTTGTTAAGGGCTTACATACTTTTGTGGATATTAAGTATATTTTTTTTGTGAAGGCACTGTTCTGATTCTAAGTGCGCCTAAGTTGAAAGACTCCATGAGATGTTTCTTTGAGACACTATTCCTAATGCATACAGATTGTATAGTACTGGGGGGACAAAAGAGTTTTCAAAAGTGGTAGGAGGCATTTTTTTTACCAATCTTAAGCATCTCCCAGTGAGTCTAACCTGCAAACAGGAGCAAGGGCAACGCTAGCAAACATGTTGATTCCAATTCACTAAGAGAGCTTCGTCTTGGCTTTAGTGACATCTTTTTGTGGGATTTCCCTGGTAATTCATAACATCCCGGTTCTACCCGAGCAAACCTATGCTTCCTGTCAATGACTGTTTGAGAATCAGCCGTGTTCTTCAGGACCCAAAAATTCAAACTTGTGAGAATATACACAGTAGTTCAGAGCACGTTGGAAATGCTGGTCCCGCCACTTGTGTGTGGTGTGAATTTGAACAAGTGGACATCTCTAAACTACTGTTTCTGCATCTACAGCATGGGAGTATTAACCACAGTGAGAAATCCTATCACACCCCCTGAGAAAAGACTAAAATTTCAAAGAATAACAATTCCACTTGTTGGCAAGAATGTGGGGAAAGTGTCTACTGTCTATGGGCTGTAAAGTGATACAATCGCTTTGGAAAAATGTCTGACAGTTTCTTATAAACTGAAATATACTTCTGTCCTAGAAGATAACAATTATATTTTAAGTATTTATGAAGGAAAATAAAAATATGTCCATACACACAGAAAAAGTATATACAGATATGTAGAGCAGCTTTGTACATAAAAGCACTGCTGGGAAGCAACCCAAACAGCCATCACCAGTTAAACGAAGAGTTGGTGGTGTATTCATAAAACAGGGCACTATTCAGCAATAAAAAGAAATTAACTGATATAAAAACAACACGGATGAACCCCAAATCACTGTGTTGCACCAAAAACACGAGGTGCAAGAGTACATGATTCCCTCTCTATCACATTCTAGAAAATGCAAGGCTAGTCTACTGTGACAGAAAGTAGATCAGTGGTTGCCTCTGAGTGGGGAGGGCGTGAGTGAACTTGCTGGAGTGATGGAAAGGTCCTATTTTTTTTTCCATTTAATTTTTCATTTTATATTGGATTAGAGTTGATTAATAATGTTGTGTTATTTTCAGGTGTCCAGCAAAGTGATTCAGTTATACATATACATATATCCCTTCTTTTTCAGATCCTTTTCCCATATAGGTTGTTACAGAATATTGAGTAGAGTTCCCTGTGCTATACAAGGTCCTATATCTTGACTAGGGTGACGGTTACACCGGTGAACAGATTTATCTAAACTAATTTAAAATCTATGCATTCGATTATATATGAAGCATGCCTCAGAAAAAGAGTAAGCAACTGCAATTTCTTCATTCAGACTGATTCTGATATTACAGATGTATCATGGGAGGAAGACATAGACTTTTGTGCCTTGGACTTGGAAAATAATCATGGTAGCACTGTGATTTCACCAGTTATTGCCACCCTGAGCCCTTGCACAACCGGCCCAAGTTTGAATTCACGTCCAGATGACCCCCTGCCTTGCCAAACACGTTTGAGTATATGTTGCTTCCTTTTGGGGGCCAGAATATAAGCCATTATACTCGCCCTTCTTCTTAAACAGCTTTTTTCCGAGGGAATTTAAGAAATATAGGGAGTGTCTAAGTGGCATTTTTTCCAACTATAATAATTAATATAAATTGGCCATCTATCAGATAAAAGTAGATTTAGGTCACCTGATGGGAAAAGTTTTTTGTTTGTTTTCATTATAACTTATTCCACTGATGTTCAAGTTCCATTCTCTCTTTTTAAAATAACCATATAGGCTGATGGAAGATCAGTTACTTGAGAAAGGTTTTTACGTTTTCTTTTCCTTATTTTAGCGTGACAAATAATTTGGCATAAGCATGGCCACTTAACGCCTAAGAAAGAATCATTAACATGGAACTCAGGGTATTAAACAACTATACGAAGAAGACTTAAAGAGAAAAAAAGTTCAGTAATTGTTTTCTGGTCTTGAAGTTTAATAGTAGAGATACAAAGCAATCTCTCATTTCTTGCAAAGCACTCCACAAAGCAGGTGCATTAAGAAAAAATTGATGGGTAAGAGGACTAAGAATATAGCTACTAATGGAATGCGTTGGTTTTAAAGTTGGATAAAATGGGAGTCATATCAACTTAGTAGAACTGCTTTTCTCTCAGCACTTTGCTGCTGGGTGTCATATTAGGCACTTACGGCACTTCCTCCTCCCTTGAAAATACAAGTGCATTGCAGAATCACGGTAAGGGATAGTTCATGCACCTCTTTTCTATTTTCCTGCTTTGCCTAGTACGGTGCTGCGCAGACCAACTTTTCAACAAACATGTGCTGAGAGAACTAAAGAATGAAGAGCATTTTTAAAGGGCTTTATATTAAAAACATGCTTGATCCTAAGTAATTATCTAGGTAGCTTGAGGAAAGTAGGCAGCTGCCCAGATTAGAATTCTTGGCCCAAAGTCACTAGTATTGTTTTAAAATGTGATAGGAGTGGGTGTATCTTGCCTACATTATCCTCAGATTTCTATAAAACTGTCAGAGTATAAAATGACTAAGAAAACGCAATAACCGTTTCCAAATAAATCTTTCTAAAATGTTAAAATATTGTTTTATACCATTAGTATCAAACGGCATCATTCAAAGTAAATTGGTGGCATGAACATAAATTTTTAAAAGACGAAATTAAGTGTGATATGTGTCTAATGTGATTTCTGTCTTTAATTTTTCTGAGAGCAAAACCAAATGATTTTGCTACCGTTTTATCAGGGAATGTTCTTTATTTTCCTACCACAGATCTAAACTGAGCCACACCTACGATCTGAAAACTGCTCTTGCAGACAGAAGAAATGTCATTTGGGACTGACTATGGAGGTGAAAAAATATAGGACACAGCGAAATGCTAAGAAAAGAGCCTGGAATCAACTACTTTTTTGTGTATAATTGTTTTTGCATGGTCACTCCCAACCTCCAGCCACCATTGGGCCCAAGTACACCTTTATATACATGGGACACACTTTGGGAAGGTTTGCAATTATATTCCAACACCATGTGGCCATTAGAATCTGACGGTAGACTAAAGCATGTAGTGAAACTCCAAATCCATTTTCTATATACAATTCTTAGTTAATGACAAGACAGGCTAGTGACCCATAAAATCATTAAATTTTAGAGTTCGATGGTGGGTCTCATGTTGTAACTCTCTTGCTTTCATTCTCTGGTCCACTTATACCTGGGCTTGTTTTCTTACCATTCGTTGGTAGGATCTATTCATACAAGGATATTATTTTCAAGAACAAAGTTCAAAGCCATAGTCTTCTGATACTGCAGAGGTTCAGCTAAAACATAACCCCTAAAACATCTCTGATAATTCTCAGTAAAGAGCCCAGAGCAAATAAGCAAACTCAATTCTCTGCAACAAAATGTTGCCTCTTACATTTATGGTGGGAATATTTCTCTGTTCATGAATCTACTATAGGAAATCTTCTCATGATCAAAAATTCCCAGAGGATGAAGTAGAGAGAATACTTTTCACCCTCAAGTTAAAACATCAAAATATTTTTATTATAATCAGTTTTGTCTTATTCGAAATAGAGCTGCAATATGTAACATTTCTCTTAAGACTCTTTGGTTTTGATACAGTTTGAAAAATGATTTCTTTCCAAGTATATTTACAGGGTCTTTCTGAATATATTTGTGCATGGAAACCTCAGAGACAAAAGAAATCAATTATTGTTGACTGGTTATATTTTTTCCCTCCCTGTTGGAGGGAAACATAATTCCTTCTTCCCATTTTGTTACATACATAGGTTCAGAAAACAAAATGCTAAAATTTGCTAAATCACTTTGCTTAATTTAGGGAGAAATTCTGTGCTTGTGTGAGGACTGATTAGTGCTATTTTCGTCTTGAAATATGTTCAAAGCTGTGTGACCTGAGTTTTGAAATTGTATCACGTTACACTCTTTGATGAATTCTCAAGTTGAAGTTTCCAAAAGCTTCTAAAATGATAATTCCTAAAATGTTTATAATACAACCATGTTGTCAAAGGTCGGAACATTTAATTCTATTTTAACCTTTGCTGACATAGGGACTCTGCTAGGCACTTTAGGGGAACACAAAAGTAAATTCTGAAAAAGGATTGAAAAGAAATCTCTCTTCTTGAAGAGTTTACAACTAAGACAAGGAAGAAGACAAGAACTTCACCCCATTGCAATGCAAGGGGACATAAAAGGAGGGCTCTGGCACAGGAGCAAGCCATCCATTATGGAACCCCAAAGAACAAGCGATGAAGATGAGTCCTACTTAAAACCCTCCAGTGGCTTCCCATTGGTCTTAAAAGTCCAGCCGCTGATTATAGCTTACAAAACCGCAGTATGACATGCTTCCTGCCTGACTGTACACCCTCTTCTTTTTTTTTGTAGAGATTGTGTGATCTGGCTCAGCATCCATGCCAGAGGCTGAGAGCTACAAACTCTGTGGTCCCAGATTTATTCCCACACAGGTTCTGGCTACAGTTTAGTTTCTACCAATTAGACTGCAGAAGATTGGAAGAAGGGAACTAGACAGCACTTCTGTCTTGACATAAGTAGTGTCAAGGAGGGGTCTGGCGTTTCCTGAATGTGGTGTTTCCCAGATACTGGAAGTGGTCCCTTGCTGGCCCAGTTCTACAGCTTGCTTCTCAAGGTGCTTTCTTTCTTTAGCTTTCCAAATGAACCTGTAATCCATTTTATCCTTTCTACTAAAATGAGCTAAGGTGAATTCCAAATCCTGCTGTTCGACCCTGAATGTTATATGTGTGTGTGTGTGTGTGTGTGTGTGTGTGTGTGTGTATTCAGTTTCTTTAAGATGGCAAACTTTTTCTTCTTTTAAGGTCTCTGCACATACTTTCTTCCCTTATTGGGTTGGCCTTCTTTGGGTATCTCCCTTCTTGACATAAATTTTAGCTCCTCAAAGATACTTTCCTTGGCTAATCAACCCAACTTCAATACTACCCAATTTTTTCCAATTAAACACTCTGCTTTTTAATTTAATAGTAGTTAACATAAGCTATAAAATATAAACATATCATAAAATATCAGATACTTTTTATCCCATATGTGAGATATACCTGTATCTATATAAATTGTTTACTCATAAGTTCAGGCACTAAATTACACATTCTGCCACTTCCTCAACAGTGTGTACCTAGTACCTTGAACAGTGCCTGGCACAAATATTTAAAATGTAAATTTATGTTGTTTCTAGGAGTTGTCCAGCTTTTCAACCAGCCCATTTTTCTTTCATTGCTTTTCATATGACCATGACCTAGTCGGGAAACCAAGAGGGAACTCTCTGTCCAGAGTGGCTGTGGAAGTTCCCCCTGACCACAGCACAGAGGCAAACCATAGTACAACTGTCAGAGATGGTGAAAATCACAGAGGACGGTGGCTGTGTCTCTGTACTGTTCTATCTCCCCAGCACGTGGCAAGGTCTCTGCACTTTGAGCAGATGCTCGAGAAATGAATGTATGGTAAATGAACTGATCTTATTCTATCCTTCCATCTGAGAGTAACACGAGGTCCTCAGAGGCTAAATCACTCTCCCAAAGTCAATGATGTTGTTTAGAGGTGATTCTAGGTGCAGTATACTCAGATACACAAAAATTATCGTATTCCTTACATCATTCTTTTATAGTTCAAGCTGCCATAGTTCTGAAATTTCTCCCATTTTTTAAAATTTTGTTATATTTTATTTTATTGTTTATTTTTTTAACATCTTTATTGGAGTATAATTGCTTTACAATGGTGTGTTAGTTTGTGCTTTATAACAAAGTGAATCAGTTATACATATACATATGTCCCCATATCTCTTGCCTCTTCCTTCTCCCTCTCTCCCACCCTCCCTATTCCACCCCTCTAGGTGGTCACAGAGCACTGAGCTGATCTCCCTATGCTATGCAGCTGCTTCCCACTAGCTATCTATTTTATGTTTGGTAGTGTATATATGTCCATGCCACTCTCTCACTTTGTCCCAGCTTACCCTTCCCCCTCACCGTGCCCTCAAGTCCATTCTCTAGTAGATCTGTGTCTTTATTCCTGTCCTGCCCCTAGGTTCTTTATGACCTTTTTTTTTTTTTATATTCCATATATATGTGTTAGCATACGGTATTTGTTTATCTCTTTCTGACTTACTTCACTCTGTATGACAGACTCTAGGTCCATCCACCTCACTACAAATAACTCAATTTCGTTTCTTTTTATGGCTGAGTAATATTCCATTGTATACATGTGCCACATCTTCTTTATCCATTCATCTGTCAAATGGCCATCATCAAAAAATCTACAAACAATAAATGCTCGAGAGGATGTGGAGAAAAGGGAACCCTCTTGCACTGTTGGTGGGAATGTAAATTGATACAGCCACTATGGAGAACAGTAGGGAGGTTCCTTAAAAAACGAACTACCATACAACCCAACAATCCCACTACTGGGCATATACCCTGAGAAAACCATAATTCAAAAAGAGACATGTACCACAATGTTCATTGCAGCACTATTTACAATAGCCAGGACATGGAAGCAACCTAAGTGTCCCATTTAATTTTTTTTTTTTTTTTTGTGGTACGCAGGCCTCTCACTGCTGTGGCCTCTCCCGTTGCGGAGAACCGGCTCCGGACGCGCAGGCCCAGCGGCCATGGCTCACGGGCCCAGTCCCTCCACGGCATGTGGGATCTTCCCTGACCGGGGCACAAACCTGCAACCCCTGCATCGGCAGGCGGACTCCCAATCACTGCGCCACCAGGGAAGCCCCCATTTAATTTTTGAGCTTAGAAATATATTTCATTTTTTTTAAATCCTGAGAAGGAAAATTGAATAACCTTTTGGATACTTAAACTTTAAAATATACAGAATATTTTCTAATCAAAGCTCTCTCACAAGTTATGCTGTTCTCAAAATTCAAAACAGGGGCTTCCCTGGTGGTGCAGTGGTTGACAGTCTGCCTGCCGATGCAGGAGACACGGGTTCGTGCCCCGGTCCGGGAAGATCCCACATGCCGCGGAGTGGCTGGGCCCATGAGCCATGGCTGCTGAGCCTGCGCGTCCGGAGCCTGTGCTCCGCAACGGGAGAGGCCACAGCAGAGAGAGGCCCGCGTACCACAAAAAAAAAAAAAAAAAAAATCCAAAATGATTTTACACAGCTTGAAACCCAGATCTAGGTCTTTAAGCATTATACATAAATGATGCATTTCTCATATTAATGATTACATTCCTCCTAACACATTTTCTTAAATAGTTTAATATTTGAAGTTTGACTAAGGTACATTTGATGCAAATGAGAAGGACTCTTTTCCCTAGCTGCTTATATAGAAAATACAGGATGAATTAAGAAAAAAATTTTGTTTTACAGCTAAATCTCCGACATGTTATTTATTTTTCACAGGGTATACCGAGTGATAAAAGAAATGCTACTGGGATAAAAGAAATTTAAAAGAAAAAATACCAAAAAATTTTGATTGAGGGGAGTCAATCATCATTTTGTGTTATTCCACTTATCATTACTAGTATTTGAATTGATATTTATATTAGACAATAGCATTTGAATTGATATTTATATTAGATGTTTATATTAGAGATTTCTATTAGACTTTTTATTAAAATATATAGGTGTTCTGTAACAACATGTCTGAAGGCATCTATTTCAAATCTGAGAAGTCAACTCCTGTTTTTGATGTTTAGGTAAATAATGTCATGTATAAACTTAGAATATCACTTTGTTTAAAATACCTCATGGCCCTTTTGTTCAATTTTTTTCTTCAAGAAATCAGGGATTTGATACACATTTTAAAATTTTTTACAGCCACTAAAACAAAAGGTTTCTCTTTTCTTAAAATCCAAAGCCCTTATTTAGCCTGACCTCTCAAATATTAAAAAGAACCAAGAGGAAATTCCTTCCCAATCCTACATTCTAAAATTGTGTGAATTTTCAAAACATCTTTATTTTTCTTAAGATCCAAAGAGCTCCATTCTGCTATAAAAGACACACACATTTAAAATGTCAGGCCCATTAACTCTTTCAATCTCCTAAGGAAACAATCAGTGCTTACCTCTATTAGTGCAAATCAAATTTAAGACAGAAAGAAGATTATATTTTATAGATACTTAAACTCTGAGTTTAAAGTAGACTCCATTGGCATGCTTAGGAAAAGCCATTTCTTTTCTCTTGGTTTTTAATGGCTTGATATAAAATCATTTACAGTGTATTATGCATGGAAAAGACCTCATCTTTTAGATACAGTTCCTGTGTATATGCATTTTGCATGCCTAGTAAATCATCAACAGATGCATAAGCATTGTTGCTTTCTCAGCAATGGATGGTCATATGGATTAAGAGATAAAGCATACTAGACTTCCCTGGCGGCGCAGTGGTTGAGAGTCCGCCTGCTGATGCAGGGGACACGGGTTCGTGCCCCGGTCTGGGAAGATCCCACATGCCGCGAAGCGGCTGGGCCTGTGAGTCATGGCCGCTGAGCCTGCGCGTCTAGAGCCTGTGCTCCGCCACGGAAGAGGCCACAACAGTAAGAGGTCCGCGTACCACAAAAAAAAAAAAAAAAGAGAGATAGAGCACAGTTAAATATTCCTGATTATTTGAACACAGCTCTGTAAACATTCCTCAACTCTGAACTGTAGTGTTAGACGTTTAAACAACTGAAAGTTGTTTGGGCAGAGAACCTCTGAGCTATGATAGTGTGTGTGGTTGCTTTATTCTTTTAAAACCTAGATACACTACCAAACGTAAAATAGATAGATAGTGGGAAGCAGCCGCATAGCACAGGGAGATCAGCTCAGTGCTTTGTGTCCACCTAGAGGGGTGGGATAGGGAGGGTGGGAGGGAGGGAGACGCAAGAGGGAAGAGATATGGGGACATATGTATATGTATAACTGATTCACTTTGTTATAAAGCACAAACTAACACACCATTGTAAAGCAATTATACCCCAATAAAGATGTTAAAAAAAAAAAAACAAACCTAGATTTGTAAACATAGAATTAAATCCACTTTAGTTGTGCTCTCAAGCATGATTTAAACATTGTCTCCATGAAGGAAGACCATTCCTTATTTCAATGTTCACTCAGCCCCTAAAACAGACGTGACAATGCATGGAATTATAAATAAATAATAAAAGGGGACTGCTTTCAATGGGATAATTGTCAAATTTATTATTTACTTAATATTCTAAAAGTTAAAGCCTCCACTCCTTTCACATACAGATTGAAAGATTTTTTAATGACACTGAACTCAATTTTCTCTTTCTTATAGTAGAAGACACTCAGTGTATTTGTTTGAATCATATCTTTAGGAAATGTATGCTCAGGGTAGGTGTATGTGCTTGTGGGCATGTGTGTTGGAAGGAAGCTTATACTCTCTCTTTTTTTTTTTTTGAAGGTGAAGCACATTAAATTCTTTTTTTTTTAATTGACATATAGTTGATTCACAATGTTGTGTTAGTTTCAGGTGTACAGCAAAGTGATTCAGTTATACATACATATCTATTTTTTATATACTCTCTTTTATTTTGCATTTGTGGCATATAAAATATAACTGTTTTAGGTGAGAGTGGCTACCCTTTTTAGATTATAGAACCTGAACTTAGGTCAGAATTAAAATAGAGCATTTCTCCTCAATCGAAGAAAAAAATGCCCTCATCCAAAATCTATTTCTTATGTCCTTTCATCTTTCACTCTAGCTAAAACCTAATTCTCCGCTCAAAAACTAGTTATAGGAAGCTCCCATTCTTTCTCATCCATGGAAGAGATTCTGGGGTGACCGTATTCTTACAGGCAGAGACTCATCCACATGCCCAAACCTTGATCCGGTCCCATCACTTAAAGAGTCCAGAGTTATCCCTGAATCACTGTCACCCATCACATTGCTCATTTCTGTAACTGCCCCACAGTTCTTTTAAGACACTCCAAGTCAGTCTTTAAGGCACTGCTACCTCTTGCTTTGTCTGCTAGACCAAATCAACAGACTTCAATGCCACGTCAGCTCACCCCTTCCTTTCCTGTCCTATTAACACCCACAGTTTCTGGGTAGTAACTGCATCATAATTTACTACTTCACAAAGATCTCCCTAGCATACCTTCTTCAAGTTACTGCTCGCTCCAGGATATCCTACCGAGGGTCAGATTGGTCTCTGTAATGTCAAGGCCTGAGTCCTTAATCTACTGGGTCTGCCCTTTCCTGTTGGAGTTTCATTTTCCTTATTCCAACCCTGGCATTCTAACTCCCTATGGACCAACATAATGTACATTCCTGCGGCCCCGTTTTTGTTCATGGTTACTTTCACCAGGCTGGCTTTGTCCTCTGACATCTCAAAAACCTGTGCCCAAGCCAATATTTCCTTTAAATTTTACATCTCTTACGGAGCCTCATGCTCAGAAGCTATATAAAACCAGTCAGCATAAATGCATGACCACCCATCTTCTGCCCTATAATGCAAAGACCCCACATTTTTGTTTGTTTGTTTTTGTTTTTTGCGGTATGTGGGCCTCTCACCGCTGTGGCCTCTCCCGTTGCGGAGCACAGGCTCCGGACGCGCAAGCTCAGCGGCCATGGCTCACGGGCCCAGACGCTTCGCGGCACGTGGGATTTTCCCGGACCGGGGCACGAACCCGTGTGCCCTGCATCGGCAGGCGGACTCCCAACCACTGCGCCACCAGGGAAGCCCAGACCCCGCATTTTAAAAAGACACAAATCTACACTTGACAGTGACTTTCTCTGCTATATTCCAGTAGAGCTGGAGGAGGCTCTTCCAGAATTGATCAGAATCGCCAGGGATGCGTATGAAAACGTCAGGCTCATTTCCTGCTCCCTCTCCCTGATGAGAATTTCTTTCAGAAAGAAGTATTTGTAGTCTCTATGAAAGTAACATAAAATTTCAAGCAATGTAACATCAATGAAAGAAGAAAGTATGTCTATGCTATTCACTATTCAAGCCAAAACCCCAACCCAGATCTTAGCACGTATAAGATGTTCCAAAATATGCATTATATAGACAAACATGTACTGCGTGGTTGATAGCATCACTGTTGACAATATCCAAACCCTTTCTCCAAAGACCCCTTCCCTACCAGAGGATTGTACATGCCTGTGCCCTACTGACATTAGAACTCACCACGTGGCTGACTTTGGTCCTTCCCCAAAAACACGAGTGAAAGTGACCCATGCCACCGCCCAGCAGATGATTTAACAGATAAGGCATGCCTACCTTTTCTCTCTTTCTCCCTGCACATAAGACAAGCAATGCCCAGATACACCTGCTGCATCAAACTATGTCCGGAAATGAAGGCATGTTCAGCAGAGTCATAGCAGAGAACAAATCTTTGTTTTGTAAGCCCTTGCGATTTGGGGGCCATCTATTACCATTGCATAACTTAGCCTAAGCTGTCTGATACAGAGAGAACCAAATATTTGCAGTAGGATTATTCTCTCTTGGTAGTAGATATTGTTTCTGAAAGAAAGAAAGGGCATTTCCTTTTACTTAGGTTTGTGAATATCTTTAGTAAAAAAACATTGTCCCAGGTAAAACAGAAAACAGACTGACTAAAGGGACAGAAAGAGAGGGACTTTATTTTTTCTCTTTACCTTTATTAAAATTTGGCAGAAGGAAAATTTTGAGGAAAAATCTCCTTTTGAGGAAAAGGGGATTATAGGAAGTTTTTTAGCTTTTAGGTCATATAAATCTTATAAAATGTGTATAATGAGATTGTACTATGTATAATTAAAATAGTAGTAATAATAAAAAGTATATGATAGGATAAAGTGACAGCCATACATTTCTTATAAACATTGGGTGAAGATATTAACTATTTCAGATCAAAACACACATTATCAAGTTAATGTTTTTATACTTAAACTGGTAGCCTAAAATGTTGTTATTATTCCCTCTATGGAAAACTTTAGCAGATTCTAGAGCTGTAAATTAATTTAGTTCAATATTCAGGCAGGAAATGCATCTCTCTCTGTATAATTTCATCTAGGATACCGCCTGAGAAATTTCCCTTTGCTTTATGTAACTTTTGTGGAAATTTTCCTTCTCAGATCTGATCCATAATTTAGCATGTATAATTAACACATGTAATGATGTGTTAATGATCTCTTATTTATACAGCATGTAGCTTCAATGAACACAAAGTACTCTATTTACTTAATTTATCCTCTAAACATATGCATCTGGAACTAACTTTGGACTAAAAAATAAACTCCACTAAAGAGTAGATTTCTGTAAAAGAAGATTTTTTTTAAGGGCAAGATTAAAAAATTAAGATATGCACATATTCTTCTGCATGACGAACTGATTTAAGGCTTTTGATTTACAATTAAGAGGACTAGAATAGTATTAACAAACTCCTATCAGTGTTCAGCAGGCTTCTGATGAAGGTTCTCTAGGTAGAACCTTCCATTTTTATTAATATCAGAAGAACTTAATTTGTAATGAAAGGCTACTTTGCAGTTGCAGCTAATTCTACATTTACCTGCCTCTATAATTTGCTTTACTTACGGCTGTCTCTCACATTAATATTCATTACAAAAGCTCCCTTCTAATATTACTTGATTTGACAGAAATGCATTAGCTATGACAAATGCTTCACAATGTACTCAGACAGTATTAATGCAAGCAGAATCTATGGTAATTATTGCTATTTAAACACACAGATTATTCC
This sequence comes from Tursiops truncatus, assembly GCF_011762595.2. Lineage (NCBI taxonomy): Eukaryota > Metazoa > Chordata > Mammalia > Artiodactyla > Delphinidae > Tursiops > Tursiops truncatus. The sequence continues at coordinate 5,476,441 of NC_047037.1, read as the reverse complement.
TCTGGTCTTCTATTTAAAAATGCAAATAAAATCTCCAGCCACCAGAGATTAGAAATATGTGCTTTTTTTTTTTTTTTTTCGGTACGCGGGCCTCTCACCGCTGTGGCCTCTCCCGTCGCAGAGCACAGGCTCCGGACGCGCAGGCTCAGCGGCCATGGCTCACAGGCGCAGCTGCTCCGTGGCATGTGGGATCTTTCCGGACCGGGGCACGAACCCGCGTCCCCTGCATTGGCAGGCGGACTCTCAACCACTGCGCCACCAGGGAAGCCCAGAAATATCTGCTTTTTAAATACACTTTGTATTACTATCATTGCCCCATATTAAAACAGCCATTATACAGAGGTAGTGGCATATGATAAACATGGTGGACTCATATTTATTCGGAGAAAAGAAGAAACTTTTAAAAAACGACAAACTCCTTATTCGTACGAGAAGAAAGGTGATGCCAGGTGGATGAGTTACTTGTTATCACAAGGTTAAGGTTCACTCTCAGTTCATCCTCCAAAGCTGCTTTCTAACGCTACTCCCCTGTCCTCAACATGCAGTCAGACCACCAGCTCCTTTCAATAAGGAAAGATCCAGAAGATGAAGAGGGATTTCTTTTTCACTTTCAGGATCACTAAACGGCATAACACATACAGCCTGATTCACTAGTAAATTGTTTGATTGGCAATATTTGGTATCTGACTTGTTCAATTTCGTAAGCACAGCCCAGGAACATAGTCATCTCCCAATAATCCATTTTAAAAAAGGGAATAGAGATCATTTCAAAGTAGCACATAGTGTAAAGCTGTGCTATGATTCAAATATATTCAGATGGATATCTGGATCTGGTATTCTCAACGATTTTAACCCCATAGCAGTGTCATGTACTGTCATATCATCAGTTACATAAATCACCAAATGTCATTTTATTTTATTTTTTGGGTTGCATTATTTATTTTTAAATTGCTATTTTATATTGGACTATAGTTGATTTACAATGTTGTGTTAGTTTCAGGTGTACAGCAAAGTGATTCAGTTACACGTGTAACTACTCTTTCTCAAAATAATCAATCAATCAATCAATCAATCAATCTACTCTTTCTCAAAATCTTTTCCCATTTAGGATATTACAGAATACTGAAAGCACATTTTGAATTTTCTTATTGAATAAGGTGATCCTTAAATATTGATTTTATCTTCAAGGGTTTCTAAGTTTATGAATTGATTTATTGAGGCCTACTCCAGGCTAGGCAGAAGGAGAGGTGATGGGCAACTCAAAGTTATCTAAGACATTGGGTGAGGAATCACTGAGTTTACCTGAAAGGATACAATTAAGATTCCTACGGTCGGGAATTCCCTGGCAGTCCAGTGGTTAGGACTCTGCACTTCTACTGCAGGGGGAATGGGTTCGGTCCCTGGTCTGGGAAGTAAGATCCTGCAGGCCGTATGTCACGGCCAATAAATAAATTAATTAATTTAAAAAGAAAGCGTTCCTACTGTCATAAAAATGGAGACCTAGACAGAAGTTTGTTGAATTGTAGGAACAGAAGGAAGATATTATATATCAGAATGTACAGACTGTAAAAATTGAACACGGGGACTTCCCCGGCGGTCGACTGCAGGGGGCGCAGGTTCCAACCCTGGTTGGGGAACTAAGATCCCACATGCAGCTGGGCATGGCCGAAAAAAAAGAAAATTGAACACAAAAGGGATGTGACGCAATAGATGAGATAAAATATAAGCCACTGATATAGAACTAAAAGGCAGGGTCCCAGGAAAAGTAAAAATAAGACACTATTCAAACTCCAAAAGTAAGTATTATTCCTTTAAGAGAATGTAACATTTTGGATTCCTATAAATTGTCTCTTCAAATCTACAGATTTCTGATCATGTATTCTAATTTTGAAGGGCTCCACTTGCTACCCCCTACTTTGATAAAATAATAGAAGCTCAAAGTTAGAAGGGACCTATCTCACAGGGTATTTGATGGTAATTATTATCTCAGTGGTTTTAAAATATATTTTTAGCCAGAGGACTCTTTCTTCAGAAATAGATCATGCAGAAGTGCAACTGTTAATAGATGAGCACCGAGTCTGAAACTGGAATGAGCAATCTGTAGTTCTGAACTCCCCCCTCCCCGCCACCCCCGGTCCTTTAGGGAGCCCAGGGAGAGTCCTGCGTCCACAGAGGAGACTGCTACCCCCTGGCCCACATATACTCCCCACTGAAATGCCCGGGGCCAGTTTACCCTACGTGTTAGATTGTTTTTGCATGACTCCAAAGACCAAGAAATCACCTCCCAAAGTAGCTGGGTCCACTTGCAGATAGCTTTACATTTGTAGAGAGGCCTGTCTTACAGAATTGAAATTCATCTTTCTGCAGTTTCCTTCCACTGTCTGGTTAGTTAGTATAGTTGTTCCCCCTTATCCGCAGTTTTACTTTCTGCAGCTTCAGTTACCTACAGTCAACCATGGTCTGAAAATATTAAATAGAAAATTCCAGAAATAAACAATTCAATAAGTTTTAAACTGCACATTATCCTGAGTAGCATAATAAAATGTGCCATCCTGCTCTGTCCCTCCCGGGACTTGAACCATCCCTCTGTCCAGCACTAGTCACTTAGCAGCGTCTCACTTGTCAGATGGGCGGTCGCAGTATTACACTGCTTGTGTTCAAATAACCCTTATTTTACTTAATAATGACCCACAAAGTGCAGAAGTAATGATGCTAGCAATTCGTATATGCCACCGAGAAGCCATAAAATTATTCCTTTAAGTGAAAAGGTAAAAGGTCTTGACTTAATAAGACAAGAAAAAAAATCCTATCCTGAGGTTGCTGAGATCTACGATAAGAATAAATCTTCTACCTGTGAAATTGGGAGGAAGGAAAAAGAAATTCCTGCTAGTTGTGCTGTTGCTGCTCGAACGGCAAAAGTTATGGCCACAGTGCATGATAAATGCTTAGTAAAGGAGGAAAAGGCATGAAATTTGTACACTAAGATGTTTTGAGAGAGAGCATATTCACACAACTTTTATTATAATATATTATTATAATTGTTCTATTTTATTATTAGTTGTTGCTGTTAATCACCTGATGTGCCTAATTTACAAACTGGACTTTATCCTAGATATGAATGTACAAGGAGAAATATAGTATACAGAGGGTTTGTTACTATCTGCAGTCTCAGGCATCCATCGGGTGCCTGGTACCCCCGTGCATAAGAAGCAACTACTAGGTATCTCCTGGGCCTAAAACAGCACATGAATGTAGTAAGTGTTCATATATATATTTGTTGGATAAGTGAAGAAACAACCTTAATTTTTTTTTTAAGTCATAAGCTTCATAATCTGTCTTCCAAACAGCATAGTGTTCAGACATGGTATCATTCTCAACATTTTCCTCTGGTCCAGTTGCTTCAAGTACTTCTCCCGTGTGTGCTTCACCCTCCTGGGTGATCTGTTCTGGCTTTGCAAAGTTTCATACACTTTCTCTGAAGTGAGGAGACCAGAACTAAGTGAATGCACTAAGCATGGCTGGACGAGAGCAGAGTACATAGAGCCAATGGTTCTTTAAGTCTGGACTCATTTTTTCACAGCAGGATTCAAAAACTCATGGTCTAGGACCATCCCATGGTTGATTCTTACTAAGTGAGTCATCCACCCAATCCTCTAAATCAGCGTCTACCTCTGGTCTACTGTCTGCTTTTGTAAATAAAGTTTTATTGGAACACAGGCATAACCATACTTTTACGTATTATCTATGACTGCTTTCCTGACCATGGCAGAATTGAGTAGCCAGGAGAGGGATCACATGGCCTGCAAAGCCTAAAATATTTCTACCTGATCCTTTAGAGAAAAAGTTTGTGCATCCTTGCCCAGGACCAATTAAAGTTCACGGTATGAGATCACTTATATGCGGAATCCAAAAAATACAACAAACTAGTGAATAAAACAGAAGCAGACCCACTGATATAGAGAACAAACTAGTGGTTACCAGTGGGGAGAGGGAAGGGCAGAGAGACAATATAGGGGGAGGGGAGTAAGCGGTACAAACTATTAGGTATAAAATAAGCTACAAGGATACACTGTACAACATAGGGAATCTAGCCAATATTTTATAATTAAATGGAGTATAGCCTTGAAAAATTGTGAACCACTATTTTGTACACCTAAACCTTATTGTACAGCAACTACACATCAATTAAAAAAAAGCTAAAAAAAATGTTCAGGCCAACATAAGCGGTACCACCAAATACTACAAACCCAGGGAACCAAGGAAACTACTCCTTTCAAGGCAAAGCTAACTTTTGCCTTAGAATTCCTTTGAAGCAGCATTTCCCCCACGTCTGTAATCAGTAGAATTATCTGTGAAAAATTTTTAAAGTGCCAATTCCTGGGCCTCAAACTAGGTTAACTAACTCAGAAACTCAAGAGTATGGCTTAGAATAATCCCTGGCCTCAGCACCCCCTGTCTTAGCCCTATCCTTTTACCATTGTACCTTCAGCTTATTTCTGGCTTTGCTGTTATTGTTGTGGTTGTTTGTTTACTTTGACAAATTTTTAGACCAACAGAGAAGTTGCAAAATTAGTATAGAGAGGGGCTTCCCTGGTGGCGCAGTGGTTGAGGGTCCGCCTGCCGATGCAGGGGACACGGGTTCGTGCCCCGGTCCGGGAAGATCCCACATGACGCGGAGCGGCTGGGCGCGTGAGCCATGGCCGCTGAGCCTGCGCGTCTGGAGCCTGTGCTCCGCAACGGGAGAGGCCACAGCAGTGAGAGGCCCGCGTACGGCAAAAAAAAAAAAAAAAAAAAAAAAAAAAAATTTAGTATACAGAGAGCTCCTTTGTAATCTTCATCTAGATTCCTCCAATGATAACATTTTAGATAACCATAGCAAATGTACCAAAATCAGAAAATTGACCTTGGATTGTGCTATTAAGTGAACTACAGATCTTATTCAGATTTTACCAGTTTTAACAGGTGACCTTTTTTAGTGTATATGTCTTTGAAATTTTATCACATGTATATATTCTGGTAAGCACCATGACAATCAGGAAATAAATAGACTGTTATATCGCTCCAAAGAAACTTCCTCATGTTACCCACTGCAGTCACAGAGTCTCTCCAACTCTAAATCCTCAAAACTACTACAGAGTCTGATTTGGAGAATGCTACATACATGGAACAATAAAGTATGGAATTTTTCGAGGTTGGTTTTGTTCACTCACCGTGATGCCCTTGAGATCCACCCAAGCTGCAACACACATCCATGATTTATTCTTTCTCATTGTTGAGTAATATTCCATCATATTGATGTACTGTAGTTTGTTAATCCATTTGCCCAGTGAAGGACATTGGGTTATTTTCAGTATTTGGTGAGATTAATAGAACTTCTAGAAAGATTTGCATCCAGGTTTTCATGTGAACAGACGTTTTCAGTTCTGGGAGATAAATACCCAGGGATAAAACTGCTGGGTCAAGTGGCCAGTATATATTTACCTTTATAAGAAACCACCAACTGCACTCCCCGATGGCTGGACCAGTCTGCATTCCCCCCAGTTGCTCTGCATCTTCATTGGTACGTGGGACTGTCAGATCTTGTTATTTGTTTCACTGTAGCCATTCTAGTAAGTGCACAGTGATATCTTACCAGTGGCTTTAATTTGGATTTCCCTGATAGTTAATGATGTTGAATATTTTCTCATGTGCTTATTTACCATCCGTGCAGTCTTTGGTGAAGTATCTGCTCAGGCATTTGCTCATTGTCTAATTGGGATGTTTGCCTTCTTACTGTTGAGGTTAACGTGTTCTTTGTATATTCTTTGTCAGATGTGTGAAGTGAAAATATTTTCTCCCAGACAGAGGTTTGTCTGCCACAGAACAAACGTTTTAATATTGTTGAAAGCTATTTTATCCATTTTTGTGTTAACGGGTCATGCACTGGTGTCAGTCTTTATTAGTCAGGGTCCAATCAGGAGAGAGAAACGGCACAGTACTTTGAACATGCAAAGCAGATATAGAGACACAGACACGGAGAACAACTGTATGGACACCGAGGGGGGAAAGGGGTGGGTGGGATAAACTGGGAGATTGGGATTGACATATATACACTACTAAGTATAAAATAGGTAACTAGTGAGAACCTACTGTATAGCACAGGGAAAAAAAAAAACTGAAAAAAAGAGTTTGCTATTAACCGTAAGCAGGCTCTTGCTTAATGACGATTGCCTAGGACGAAGTAAAGAGATCTCTAAACACTACAGGACTAGCAGATGTAAGCAGCAGCTACCACCTCTAGGGCTGAGGTCCCGTGCCTAAGGAATAGCCCCCGTGCCCCAGGCCTGAGCTCCAGACCTTGTTGGAGAGGGTGTGGCCAGGGTTCTCTGAAAGGTTGAGAGGTTGCTCTGGGGCCTCCCCAGTGGTACTGGCTGGAAATCCGCCCTCTAGGCATCAGAGAAAGCTATTCGTAGAGAAGAACTTATCTAGAGATACAAAGGTACACACTGCCATTTGCTGTGGTGGGAGACGTTGCTGGCCCGAGGGTACAGCAGGAGCTGGGTGTCTATGGAGATATACAGCCCATACCGTGGGAGTCTGGCCAGTGAGTACCCAAGACCAGGAAGAAAGACCCTTTCCTCCTGCAATGTCTCCCCTGTGCCCTCTACTGACAAAGCTTACCAACCTGCCAGCTGGTAAAGAAAGAAAATTTAAAGCGTCCACCCAGATCCGTCTTCTTGGGTGGGGCTGGCCGAGTATCTCGTAGAGAGGATATGGCGTCTGCTTGTTAGCAGTGCTGAGCACAGATGGTCAGTAGGACTCTCCCTGCCAGTTTCTGAAGGGTCTGGGGGGAGGGGGAGAGGCTGGGCTTTTTGTCCTGTTTGCCCGGAGTACAGTGTGTATAGCCAGAAGGGCTCCATCCTACAGGGCTACTGTCTTCCAAGCCTACAAGAGGGCTAGAAAGAGCAGGCTGTCCTTCAGATGTTGTGTCTGCACCCATTGGCAGTTCCAGGTTGCAGGCTGCTCTAGTGCCCAGGCTGGCATATATAGAAGGAAAACAAAAAACAATAAACCAAACGCCCAGAACAAAAGAAACTAACAAAAAGCAAACAACCAGGGAACTTCCCCCTAGGTCATCCCTCAAGTCCTGAGGTCCTTGGTCAGTCCTGCACTTTTCCACTTGTCAGACACTTCTGACAGTTGTACTCTGTATTTTGTCCAGAGTTTCTGGTTGTAATCAGCAGGAAGGTAGGATGGAATCTGCTTACTACATTTTCTTTAGAATGGGAAACTCTCTCTGTTTAAATTATTTCTGAGGCTTGTTTCTGATGCTCGTTCCATGTGTAGGTGTTTCTGAGCCGTGGTCTTGCTGTAAGCAGCTGGTTCAGGGAGATTCCCTCTAAAAAACACATTGATCCTGATCTAAAAGTCTTCCTTATCTGCTAAAGCTGGACACAGGCTATAATGTGGGCATTAAAGAGATACTCACCTGTGTTACCATGAAGGGCAAGCTTTACTAAATATTGGAGCAGACACGAGGAAAGAACTTGAACTGTCCTGAACTGCCAGCTGGTGGAAGAAAATGTAGATTTGCCATCACCGATGCGCACTCACCTTTGTGACCAATCAAAGGTCCCAGATGCCTCTGCACTCTTGGCTATACTTTCATTTCTGATCTTGTTAGCTATCAGCTTTCTCCAGGAGGTTTCCTTTTAATACCCCACTTGTGAGGCTCACAGAGGAGTGGGTCCATGATGGTAATAATGATCACAAGAGTAAACAGTAACCACGGTAACCTTCTTACCATTTCAGAGTACCTACACATGCCAGGCATTATGATAGGTGTCTTAACTGCATCACTGATCATCCTCACTACAACATATTATTTGATAGATGAAGAAAATTAACTGAGGCAGCAGAGCTTAGAAACCTAGAGTTTTGTTCCAAACGCCATCTACTTTTCCCGATGCACCCCCTTGCCTTCACTCCTTCTACCGCATGTCTGTACCACCCTTTTTGTTCGGACCTTTAGGCGAACATCCTAGCATTTCCATTTTGGTTTTATCTACTAAACAAGATTGAAGTCTCCTTGAAGGCAGTGAATTTTCTTAGGTCCTAACACAGTAGCCTCTGCTAGGCATTGAGTGGCTGCTGATTTTTATAGCTACCAATCCAGGGGCTGTCCTCTCCGGAAACTGACTTAGCAGAGAGATTCAAAGACTTTATCTAGAGAGTCACAAATCCAGCCAGTGACCGCTGAGTAGAAGGGACGCTCGGTGAATAATGAGGTTAATCCGACCAGTGATCTAAGTCTGGCCATGCATGTATATGAGCACCCAACTTAAGATGAGGCTGTACAGGTGCATTAGTTTACAGCTCCATAAGGAGAAATGGACCCAAGTGTCATAAATGCAAGCACAGCCTTTAAACACACACTTTTCAGAGACACCTAGTTGACGATGATCCCTGATAAAGGCTCACATCAGTCACGCCACAGCCTCCCGTCCTGATGACAAAGAACAGGCTGCCCGTTTCTCTGAAGATGATATGTTATCAAAACATGATAAATGTGCTCACAAACAGGTAGGGCTAAAAAAATGCATGCAATATTTCTCTGTGGTTTTGCAACAACAAGCACCTTGACTGGATTTCCTATCTGCTAAGGATTAAAAAGCAAAAGGCTTTAAATATCAAGAAAGCTCCAAAGAAAAGAGATAAACATCAGAGGATCTGGGCATTGGAATACTGCTTCACATCTAGTAGAACCACAATGCAAAGCTTACTCCAAAATATTTCTAACTACTAGTCAGTCACATAGCCTGTAGCAGAATTCCACCATGGTCAGTAAAATATCTGGAATGTTCTATCCGATTGAAAGCTCCTTTGTTCATTCAATCGTTCCTCCATTCATTTGTTGGCTGACTATTTACACTGTGCTTTTTCTTAATGAGCCAAGACGATGCAAGGCGCTAGGAAACAGCCATGTACAAGACAGACATCTTCCTGCTCTTAAGGAACGTCTATTCTATTGGAGGTGGCAGACAATAAACAAAACTGCACAACAAATAAATTATTGACAAGTGGGATGGAGAGTCCATAACGGGATATCAAAATGAATTTCTTTTTTAATTGAACTTAGTGAGTTCCTCTGTATCTTTTTTTAAGACTTTTTGTTTTTGATGTGGACCATTTTTAAAGTCTTTATTGAATCTGTTACAACACTGCTTCTGTTTTATGTTTTGGTTTTTTGGCCGTGAGGCATGTGGGATCTCAGCTCCCCGAACAGGGATCGAGCCTGCACCCCCTGCATTGGAAGGCGAAGTCTTAACCACTGGGAAGACCCTGTAGTTTTTACTAAGTAGCCCTGGTTGTACAGCTTCATGCCATACAGAACGATGCTGTTTTCATTCTTCTACATGGCGACACACCAGATATTTGAGGACAGCTACCTTCTTACCGTCAAAACTTTTCCAGAACAAATATATCTCCAGAGTTTTTTTTAACTCTTTCGCCTTTGACAAAACGTGTGGCCCTTCCAACACCACTCTGGTCCTACATGCTAGGTTTTTTTCTCTGTAAATGCAGTGGTTCACAATCTATGCTTTCGTTCATAATCACATTAGCTACAATGAATTATATGGCCCCAACAGAAATGTAAGAGGGACTTGAACATGAGGGGAAGACATGGGTATTTAGTAAGCGATGCCTCTACTGCAAATTCCAAATTTCACCTAACATCACAGCAGAAGATCTACCATTATCACCTTCCTCACTGTCAATCCTATACCTTTACTGATACTTCCAAGCATCATCACAGACACATATACACTATATAATATGCACACACAGAACAATATTAATATAGTAATAATATGGAGAAAACTTGATAGAGGAAAAATTATCAAATAATATGCTTACTGAAATATAGCTGAATCACAACCTTACATGCCTTGTGCTCAGGACCAAGGCTCTGGAGAAGATCTGCTGGATTCCAATCCTGGTTGTATCGTTACCAGCTGTGTGACTCTGGGTAAGTACTTAACCTCTCTGATCCTTAGTGCCATCATTCACAAAATGGGAATAAGATAAAACCTTTCTGTGTGAATTAAACAAGCCAATCTATGTAAAATATTAGAGTATTTGACTCATAGTTAGTGCTATAGATGTCTACGCTAATCGTTATTACAATTAAATGTGCCATGAAAATGCAATTTCATTATTTGCTAAGACCAAGTCAGTCTTCCTTAAAAGCTTCCTCCATGCTAAGTTAAAAAGGGGAGGGAAAATGTACTTTAACATTGAATTTACATATTCACATCATCACAACCTCTCCAGGCTGATTAGTCTCTTTAGGATTCTTTTAAACTCTATCGCACAAAGTTAAAATTTTGTGTCTTTTTCTCTTCTTGTGCTTGATCGACCTCTTCCTCTTCCCTTCCATTAACTTCAGGAAGATTACAGTTGTTCATCAAGTTAGTTCTAATCTTCCTAGCCGTCAAGGCAAAAAGGGAAACACGACTCATTAAGAAAAAAGGAGGAAGCATGCCAGTGTCACAGGGAGCTAACATTGATTTACCTTTTCTCCTGCCTGTATGTGTCTGTATACCTAGAATGGAATCTTCTACCCTATTAGCACCAAGGCAAAACTCCCAATCTTGTTCTTGTGCATCGGACTTTCTCTAGAAGAATTCAGATGTATCCCTTCCATTACCCTGATTCTCAGCCTTCTGTCCATCCAATGTCACAGCCCTTTAGAAATAGGACAATAAGGAGACTGCCATTGGGCCCACTGGGCAGTTTGCTACTTCAGTCCTGGCTGTTATCTTAGGCCAGGGTTTTTAGAGCATGAATAAATCCAGTCAGCTTCAGCTCTCTGGAAGGAAAGTCGTGCCATTTATTTGTTTAATCTCTCCAAAGCAGCCCAAAAGCATTACCTGGAGGTAGAACTTGGAATTGGATTTCTAGTCCCAAAGGACGATTGCTGCTGGAGTCAGCCTAAAGCCCTAGCATGGAACAGGCACATTTGTAGTTAGAATCTATTAATAAACCGATGAAATCTCACTGGTTAAAAGCCAAAGAATGCTATGTAATGCTCTCTTTTGCTTTTAATGGACTGAAACCCATTAAGACACTGCTAAATAATATGGCAAATTTTTTTCTTGCTGCTGATAGGGGGACAGTAACAGACACACACACACACACACACACACACACACACACACACACACACACACACAGTAGGTTAATTTCAATAGGCTCTACACCTCAAGCAGCTGGAATGGAGCAGAACCTAGAGTCCAGAGGGTCCAAGGAGTCCCAGAGAAAGGCTAGACAGAACTTCCATGATTGCATTATCAACTTTTCCTGGGGCTATTAAACAAATAGAGCAAAAAACAGGCACATTTGTTCCACGAACAGAGATGGCCGGGGACAGGGGAGGGAGGCTCCAAATGGCACAACAGATGTCTCGGGGCTCACATACCAAGGTGCAGGCTTGGAAGGGCCCTTCCGGGGGTTCTAACGCTGAGAACAGCTGATTGAGCGCAAAAATGAGAGAAGTTAGGGGATGGAGTTTGAAAGTCTTGCCTCGTGCTTGAACTTCCCAGATGGGCTGTTTCATCTATTTTTGGAAAGGTGATGTCAAAGCAACCAGCTGATGCAGTCATTTTAGTGAGATTTTTGCTTTGGGGACAACTGCCAGGATTCAGCTTCACTATCTAAACCTGGTTCTCTCTTCCCACCTAGGAACAGCCGTCTGTCTGCCCCACTCTATGCTACGGGCTGTCCTGGGTTGCAATGGCTTCCGGACTGTCACAAGGTTATGGAGCTCCCAGTCTACTCAGACTGTGGCCTCCAAGTCAAGGGCATCTCTTGCTTCTGGTCATGGAGGTCTCTTCCTGATGGCCTTCCCTGTTGGTCTAGATTGGATTCACAACCTTCCTCTGAAAACAGGAGGCTATGCATTCATCTTTTATATACATTCCTAAAATTCTTTCACTTCAACACACGGCTCTGGTGTTTCGAGTCTTATACTAACTTGGGTTTAGGTCCTGCTTGCCTGCATCTCCATGATCAATGTGTTCTTCCTATTACGGTCCCAATTTCTCCCTTGATCTCCAAATCCTGTCCTGCCTTTTCTATGGCTGCTGTTCAAATACCACAGAGCAGAACAGACGGTGGCAGTTCCATTTTACAAAGATGGCCAGAGCAAGAACTTCCATCTCACATGATTAGCTGACATTGTGACTCTGCCACTCTGCCATCGTTGGGTACCATCTTGGCCATCTCTGGTGCCCATCTCGACCAACAGAGTAAGTTCAGTGAAAGGATATTGGGAAATTAGAGGCTAGGTCATAAAAGGAATTAGAGCTTCAGCCTAGCTATCTTTTCAGAACCCAGATGCCATGTTGTGAGGAGGCCAGGACATGTGGAAAGGCCACCAGTAGATGCTCTGGCAGACAGCTCGCACTGAGGTTCCCACCAAAAGGCAGCATCACTAACAGCCTGATCTGTGAGTGAGGAAGGTCTGGGGATGACTGCATCACAAGCTGCCGTTTGACTGTAAGTACATGGGAGACAGCCCTCCTCAGCCCTCCACCCAAGCCAAAACTGCCTACTTGGGCTTCCCTGGTGGCGCAGTGGTCGAGAGTCCGCCTGCCGATGCAGGGGACACGGGTTCGTGCCCCGGTCCGGGAAGATCCCACATGCCGCGGAGCGGCTAAGCCCGTGAGCCATGGCCGCTGAGCCTGTGCGTCCGCAGCCTGTGCTCCACAACGGGAGAGGCCACAGCAGTGAGAGGCCCGCGTACCGCAAAAAAAAAAAAAACCTGCCTACTTAACCTCAGAATCATGAGAGATCTCATAACATGGTACTAATAATACTACTAGTAAGATGCTCATCATCATGACAGATACTGAGGATAAATGACAATTTTTTTTTCCCACCACCAAGTTTTGAGTGGTTTGTTTTGCATGCACAGATAATTGGAAAAAATATCAAACAGCTGAACATTTGGAGGCCACTAGACCAGGGATATGCAAAGTATGGCCCGTGGGCCAAATCCAGCCTGCCGCGTGTTTTAGCAAATAAGTTTTACTGGAACACAGCTCGTGCGTTTACATATCAGCAATGGCTGCTTTCATGTGACAGGGTCAGAGCTGAGTAACTGTGACAGAAATCGCATGGCCCACGAAGGCTGAAATACTTAATATCTGGACCCCGTATAGAAAAGTTTTGTTGAACTCTGATAGACAAATGGCTGACTTTTCCATTTTCGTTTCGTTTTGTTTTTTTTTTTTACTTTTGACAGTGAGTATTCACCATTTTGCAGCCTAATATACTTGTATCCTATCCAGCTATGTAAAATTTTATATTAATTTGCACTCTGCAGGCAAACCTACACATATACACTCAAGCATTTGGGAAAAGCTTTCATTAAATTAAAACACACCACAGAGATTCTAAACGGCCATACATGCGGTTTTCATGAGGCTGATGCTGGATTGAGTATGAATGAGGTACCCAAAAGTAAATTTGCACATTGACCAAACCAGGGAGTAGGGCACATTATAGTAAATGTTTTATTTTTCTTTCTGGAATAAGAAGACAACGGATAAAACTGGCAACTCCTGGCTGTGCAGAAATTTACATTGGGTGGAATGTTGAGGAAGCTAAAAAACAAAGACTTTCTGAGGTTTTTAAGTAAAGGCAAGTAATTTTAACAGCACCTAAATTAAATTAATCTGATGACAAAGTACCTGCAAATTGAATGGGCCTTCTTGATGGATTCTAGATGTGTTCTACGTGAAAAAAGTACTTTGTTGATCGAGTCCCACTTGGTTTCTTTCCTTCATTACTCTTTGCATTATAAAAAATTACATTTCTGCAAGGGACAACTCAAAAAATCTATCTTGCCTTCCCCCATTAATTGCAAGTTTGATGGAAGATGTCACCTTTACCCTTTGGAAAAAAGGGAATAATAGAGGACACAAATACTCAAGGAATTTGACAGCCATGCCAAGTAAATTATTCTATGGCTATGCCAACCACAGCTATTAGATTTGTGGTTTTTTAAACACAAAGGCATATAATCGGGTTAGAATCCTGGATTACTTTGAAGTAAGAAATTGGTTTTCACCTACTGTTTCAAAACCCTTTTTAAGATCCATTCATCTTTCAGGGTGACGATTAGCCACCCCCTCTTCCTAGGGCACAAAAGTTAACACATACTGGTACCTCAAAATAACTAAGAGACAAATCCAACACCACTAACGTGTTTTTCCAAATATTTGGCAACTGAGAGATTTATGAAATATTTCTACCAATGGGGAGATAAATATGATTTGTCTCATTTCTGATACAGTCTTCTGCAAAGAAAATTCCTTAAAATGGGGATGTCAGTAATTTACAAATTAATATGATGACCTATTGAAATTTTCAAAGCTATATAAATACCAAGTACACTCTTTCTCCTGTTTGGGAAATCACCAACTTTATAGAGCAAACTATTTATGCCCCTGAACTTTAGACTACATTACCTTATTTTTAAATACCACTATATACTGATCTAAAATGTCTTAGTAACACAGGAAGAAGCTTGCCTTTATGCGCCCTGAATCAATCCTTTCTAAGTTACTGAATTTTCAATTACCAAAATTACTGCACTAAATATCACCTTAGTTGCCTGAAAGAATTAAAGCACTTTCCAAACTGGAAATTCCTAGAAGATAATACATGTCCTGCCAGACTCTAATGCAGTCTTTTTTTTTTTTTGTGGTACGTGGGCCTCTCACTGTTGTGGCCTCTCCCGTTGCGGAGCACAGGCTCCGGTCGCGCAGGCTCAGCGGCCATGGCTCACGGGCCCAGCCGCTCCGCGGCATGTGGGATCTTCCCGGACCGGGGCACGAACCCGTGTCCCCTGCATCGGCAGGCGGACTCTCAACCACTGAGCCACCTGGGAAGCCCTGTAGTCAGTCTTGTGGTATCTTTATTTGATAATTTTGTATATTCATTTAGAAAAATTAACATTTGACTGCCAAAAAAACCCCAGTGGGGTAGGGCTAACAAGGATTAGCAGAGGATCAAGGGGTTTGCTGCCTACGAGGAGATCGCAAGGCTGCAGGGGTCAGAACTAGGTTCCTAGCTCTGTCTCTTACAAACGTGTTGACATCAGTGAAGTTATTTCACTCAGAATCTGGTTTCTTGAACTGCAAATTAAGAGTTAGATTCTCCTATAACCTTCACTAGCCTCTAACATCGAATTTCTAGACCTCTTTGTTTTAGCCTTTTCTTCTTGCTAAAGTGAGCCACGAGAGGACAGGAAGAAATACTGAATATGCCCTAAATGTTTAAGGGAAACACTTCATCTAAGGAGTTGTTTTACGGGTTGCCACCCTTGACATGTTTAGCACATGTGGTTAGTAGTATCTGTGAACGCTCTACCTCCCTCCTATGAAAGGATCATTCCAATTGCTCTGGACTTTCATGGCAGTATACCTGCTGTTTTCCCCTGACAAATCATTTCCTACTCTGGATTATATTTTAGGTTTATTTCTTGTTTTCCAACCAGACTGGAGTCACCCTGGGAGTAGAACACCTATTCTGTACCTTACTTTGCAGCCCTGCAGTATCTTAAAATACTGCAAAATTATTTGAATAACAATGAGTGGGTGTGAATGAATGGGTGGATAAAAGAACAAATAAATACCCTAGAGCTCAAGAGTCAGATGCTCAAATCTCTGACCAGTTCAGAGAAGGATGGGAAAGGTTTTCTTTTCCACAAGCTTTTCTACTTCCTGAGCAGCATGAAAGAAATGCACTATTCTTTTCTGGTTTTACTTTAATTCTACCAGAGAGCTGGCAAGGAAACAGAAAGCCAGGCAAAAATTAAGATAAGGTCCAAATGGGTAAGTATCCTGACTGCTACACATTCTGCATCTTGACCTTCACCTTGGAGTTTGGCCAGGCACCACCAGCTGTTAGTCTGAGGGTAATTGACTTGAGCAACCATGTAAGTATCAAATGCTGTCACGGCTGCCTGCAAACTGAGTCATAGCAAAAGCAAAGCAAAGGCTGTGTACTGGCCGCATGGCGCAGACTCCACCCCACTGAGTTAAATATGCTCTCTGCCCTCAAATTTAACCCGATACCAGTGACACAACTCGGTCAGTACATAGTCAATCTAACTCAATAGAGCTTTTTAAAATGTTCTTCACTCTCATTAGAAACTGAAGTAGCAGGGTAATTTAATGATGAATCTGAATGTAATTAAGGTAATTAAAATAGCAACTTAATTTTATGCTGTCTCTGGGAAATGTTCAACCCAAGGGTTGCACATTCAAATTCTGAGTTACATCGGTTAATATCTTTGATGTGTATTATAAAGTAGTTAAATGTAATAGAGTTCAATTAGTAAAATATATTGACTCTAGGCATTGAAATTGGTACTATATATTTTGGGAGTGTGTTAGTTTTCACTGTTAAAAGAATTCTTAGGATGAGAGTCCTGAAAATAAAATTAATACGTCACTTTATTGACAGTTTTAATGTAAAACTGCTAGTGGCTGGGATAACGACGTATGGCATGAAGGTGTATGCTCCACCAAGGAGGTGAAAATTTGATGGGGTTGACAAGTAGGAAGATACACAATTTCAGTAGGTGCTAGGACGGAACTTACACAGAAGCCTGGAAATGGGAATGAGCCAGGCAAAGAACGTGGTTCTATCCGTACATGTTTGTGCGCATCCATCACTGGCACACCACGTGTGCATCCTCTGTGCCTCCGTAGGTGATACACGGGATGAGCTGAGGTATAAGGGAGGATTTCTCGAAGCAAAAGAACACACGCACCTTGCCCTGGATTCTCAAGTAATTTTGTTGCGCTGGAGTTCAACAGAGATGTGAAGGACTGCCAGAAATGGCAGGCAAAGGTCAGACCACAAAAAAGTTCTGATGCCATGTTTAAGAGTCTGGAATTCATTGAACATAAATGCAAGTATAATTTTTAATTTAAATATCTGTTTCAGTTTGTGTTTTACTAAGAATTCAGTAGAAGCTTTATGGCTCCTGACTGTAAGAAATGTGTTGCTAACATGTTTCGTTTCACATTCGTTTCATGTCTATTACTATTAGATATTAAACCCTTCACTTTTCCACTTTGGAGATGAAGTTCTCTCATGGTCCACGTGTTTTTTACAGGTGCTCACTTCATGTTCTGTCATATTTGATCATTGTTAAACTTTTTTGTTATAGTTAAGAGTCTAACATTAAGAATTATTATTTTGCAGTTGAAATATTTTATCATTATATAAGCTTATGTCCACTTGATTCCTAAGAAGAACATAAAAATAGGGGGAGAAAAAAACCCCTCCATTAATTAAAAAACACACACAAATGCACACATAGATACAGATGTTTCCAGAAGTGTAGCAGCTGTAGACAAAGCCACTGGGAGTTTTAATTTAGTTTTTAAAATTCATCCAGATGTCTGTTATTTCATAGATACTGGTTAGGTGTTTAGCTTATCATTTATTTTATTCAATTTGGTATTTCTTAAAGAAAGACAGTCACATACACGAAGTGTTTACAGATACACACACACACGCACACACACACACACACACACACACACACACACACGTCAGGGACCCTGTTGCTTTGAACCATAACATAAATTATGTCTAGCTTGTCAGTTTAGTTTTAATTCCCCTCCTATCATGCACACAATACCCCAGCCCTTGACCATATGGATAGACGACAGGTTCTTTAGGAAATGTAGGTCCTCACTGCTTCACTCATTCATTACGTTTAGGAAGACAACACGTTCCTGTCCAGATGAAGAATTCTTGGTGAAATTCTTCTGCGATTCAAGGATTGGGTTTGCATAATGTATCTGGGTCAAAGCTCTTATCAGCACAATACCATTCATCTTGATTTCCTCAGGCACAAAAAGAACAGGAGAGAATATTGTTTGTGATTTCCACATCACCCCTAACGTATGATCTGTCATCACGGATTCATACACAAGGATCCTGGAACCACAATATTCAAATAAGCAGCTAGAGTTTGTGTGTGTGTTTCCTTTCTGAATTTCCCTTCTCTTTTTTAATCTCTCTAGAGATCTACTACCAGCACACTCTGCTGGTACTTATCACGCATCTTGAGCAGGGAACACTTGGTAAAGGCTCTTTCTTTGACCAGTCAGAAGCATGTCATGAGCCAGCGCTAAGAAAAGAAAAACCACTTAAGGCATCAGTGGTCTCGCAACAGTGCTTCAGCGCCTGTGCCAAGATGCTGGCAATGGGGTCCTTAATTGTATTAGTGACTGTTCCAAGGGGTCTTTGTTTGGGAGAATGGGTGAGAAAAGAAAGACCCCAGGAGCCAGCACAATGTCTACTCCGCCAAGAGGGGCATTTTTACGTCACTACACCAGATTAGTAAGTGCTGATAGAAATGTGTCCCTTTTCAAATGACTTCGTATTGCCTCTGAAAGGTCAAAAGAGCTATGGCTTCATAAGCCAAAAAAGCATGTGTTCCTCTTCTTAAAGAAAATGGGCAATGCTGATTATGAAGATCTGGTGTAGTGGGGTATTTCAGGAACAGGTATTAAAGACAGAATCTTGCATATCAATAAATATGTACGCAAAATATTTATATAATAAAATACCATCTGATATATTCCATACTATATCATACATACAAATGTATAACACAATTTCAAAGATGCATGGCTTTCTGATGTCAAACCCAGCTTGTATTCTGTTATAATTTTCAACACTTGGGACCTTTGTCTGAAGCCTTTGTCAAGAAAAGTGAACTTTTCCCAACTTCCTTATGAAAACAGAAACAAAGCTAATTCTCTCTTGTCCTCTGCTGAAAACTATGTGTCTGTTTTCTAAATGGCACTGGACTGGCTTTTCCTTACAAACTACTCATCTACCACTTTTATTTCCAGGTCACCATTCTCATGATTTAGCTTCTACTTAAATGGAAAAGAAAAAAAAAGTGTGTGCCTAGCACTGCCTGGCACTGGGCCTGATGTAAACAGCTGGCTTGAGAGGATAAGGCTCAGGAAAGGAAAGACCCCAGACTCTGTGACCTTATAAAATTGACTGACATTCACAAAGAGGCTTTGTTTCCTAATGTATTTATTTGTAGTCATCGGATATCACTTTCCATTGGATATCTTCTTTATCATTAGAAAAGTCTCCATCACTCTAAGTATAAATAATTTGAATTCCAATAAACACTTAGAATCAATTATTAATTCAGAGTAAATAAATGTTCCTTTGCATTCATAGACCTTTTCATAAATAGATTCAAAAGTATTTCACTCTTGGCACCTTTGGGTCAGGTAAGTACAACATCCCTGGATGATAATTTTGAATTGCCAAAAAGAAAAAGAGAGGGGAAAATTGATACAAAGAAGACTGAATCATAAGAGAGAAAAGTGCAAATTTAACTTGTAACATAGTAGCTTTATCTAATGACTATATTTGCAATTCGCTGAGACTTGAGAGAATTATGTAATAGAACCAGGGAGAAATGTTCTCAGATCTTACCAAGTGGATGACTATCGTAAATCTAAAACTCAATAGGCTAATTAACTCCTGACTGATAGTCACCGGAAGGAACATTAGAAACGTCAAGTCTTCTTTACCTGTGTAACCAGGGAATCTCAAAGGAAGCAAACAAAGAACAAACAAACTTTAGGAGTTAGACTTGATGACCTTTAAGAAAACGTGCTACTCTGAAATTTGATGAGCAATATCTCAGAATTCTTTGCATTAATGAGAACCATTGTTCTTTCATGCAATCAGGTATTCACAAATAAAAAAGTCTAGAGGTTTGCTTTTAATTCAAGAACAAGAGAGCAAAACTGATTGCTTCAGGTTTTAAAACTACTTATTAAAAAAAAAACAAAAAAAAACTACTTATTATCTTTTACACAAAAAGTACTCTTTAAAGGAAGAAAGGTAAATAAAAGGATTATGCAAGTATGTACTCTAAATGAGCATATCATCTGGCCATAGGAAAAGGTAAAGACATAAAAATTATACAAGAATAAGATAGAGCAGTTAGGAAGATATGGATTCTTATGGGACTTCATAGGCAGAACGAAGAAGAGAAAGTGACACACTTTAAGGGAGAAATTTAGAAGAACAGTATAAGAAACAAAGATGCAGGGGGATCATGTCTCTAGTGGAGAATATTGCAGGTGAACAACAGAAGAAAAGTTTGGAAAGGCAGGTTGTGATCAAACCATGGGGGACCATGAGGTCCAGCATAAAGGCACAATGAAGGTTTCTGAGTGGGTTAGTGCTGTGCCTTATCTACTGTCTAGTATGAATGGGCTGTAGCATGAAGGATATGGTTGTCAAGGGGCCAGAATGGAGGCAGTTGGACTTGCATGGAGGCTAGGGCAACGGTAGGAGTAAAACTGAGACCCATGAGGCCAGGATATGGGTAGAAACCATGTGTGAAAGAGTGAAGGACGTCTTCTGGGAATGTGAGGGGAGTGGGTTCCAACCACTGAACGGATGTGTGGACTGAGATAGGAAGAAGAGGCTAAGACGGATAGAAGGTTTCAGGTCTATGAGCTCCGGGACCAAAAGTAAAACTTGGGAAGACAGGATGGAGAGAGAGTTGGGGAGGATGGGCAAAGTTAGGCTTATTTTTTTTTTGAACCTGCAAAATAGAGGTGCTAACAAACCATCCAAGTGAGTGACCAATAAGCCTTAGAAATCAGGTCAGAGATTTCCCTAGTGGCTCAGTGGTTAAGAATCCTCCTGCCAATGCAGGGGACACGGGTTCAAGCCCTGGTCCGGGAAGATCCCACATGCCGTGGAGCAACTAAGCCCGTGCACCACAGCTACTAAACCCGTGCGCCACAACTACTGAGCACGCACACCTAGAGCCCATGCTCCGCAACAAGAGAAGCCACCACAGTGAGAAGCCCGCGCACTGCAACGAAGAGTAGCCCCCGCTCGCCGCAACTAGAGAAAGCCTGCATGCAGCAACAAAGACACAATGCAGCTGGGTTTTAAAAATAAATAAATAAATAAAATGTATAAAAAAAAAAAAAGAAATCAGGTCAGATTTTAGGAGAAGAACAAGGCTGGAGATGTGGAATGCTGAGACTCCAACACAGGGATGGCGGAAGCCATGGTGGGATGTGATGCTTTATTGCTCACTAATATCTGTCCCCTTCCCTGAAGAAGATTATTCTTCCCTGCCCTTTATAATCAGGCTTGATCATGTGACTCGCCAAGGAAAGTGAGAGGAAAGTTAAGTCACTTGCATTAAAAAGCTTCAAAAGCCTATTGATTCACACCCTTCTTTTTTCCTCTTCCATAGAACTGGTAATGCCCAGCTAGTGATTGCTTCATTAGCTTGGCCCTAGAGTTAAATTAACAAAGGAAAAAAAAAAAACAAAAACCCATAGCTGCTCTGTAGGGTGTGAGAGAAATAATTAGTGGCTGTAAAAGCCACCAGGAGTTGACAGTTGTTTATTACTGCAGATTCACCTAGCCTAACCTAATGGATAGGTCATAGGAATGAATAAAATTGTCCCCAAAGGGAAAGTAAAGAAAGACCAGAGGATGACTTCGCACAAGACTTAATCCAACAACTGCGAATGTGTCATTTCACAGGAAAAAAAAAATCAATTGAGCTATATTTGCCAAGTTATGTTAAGCATAATTTCTTAAGTTTTGTCATTACTTTTTCTGTATAGAAAACTTGCATTAAAAGAAAAACGTGGGGAGGGATAACTTAGGAGTTTGGGATTCACAGATAGGACTATATACTACTGTACATAAAATAGATAAACGACAGGACCTACTGTGTATCACAGGGAACTATATTCAGTATCTTGTAATAACCTATAATGGAAAAGAATCCAAAAATAATATATATATATGTATGTATATATGTATATGTGTGTGTATATATATAAACCAAATCACTTTGCTGTGCACCAAAACTAACACAACATTGTAAAGCAACTATACTTCAATTAAAAACAAAACCTCGCTAAGTCAGACAAAGTTATTCTGGTCACCTTTGGAAATGTTTGCTCCATGAAATATTCTGTGAATGAATAGCAATCACCCTCCCGTACCAACAATTTTGAGTGTTCGAAATATTTTTTAAAATATTACTTTTGCCTGTAAATGTTTCTTTGTGTAAATTCACCAAACACTCCTCATTAGATTGTAAGAACTAAAATTATGTATTAACGTTAGGGAGTGTCTTCTTGCCTAGCAGTAGGGGAACGAGGCTATCTGGGAGCGGCTGGTGGTGGATCACTGAATTGCTCACCACTGCAGCCTGCAGACTGGTAGAAGGAGGGGAAAAGAATCCCAAGATCATGAAGTTAGTGACTGAGACCTTAGCCTTCATGTAAGCCCAAATATGTAGACATATTTATTAGCCTAAGGCAGCAATTTAAGCCCATAATACATGATTTAGGAATTTAGAAGGAATTGTTTGTCTACATTCTCTTTTTGTAAGTAGATTTGGAATGAGAATTTGGTTTTTATGAGTATTCTATTTCTTGTGTTTTAAAGAATCCCAGGAAAACCTCCTAAGCAATTTTTAAATTCAAGTCTATATCACTTCTTGCTTTCTTTTTTTTTTTTTTTACTATTGTTGCCCAACCTTCTCTTAAGATTCTTGTCTATCACATCACTGTATACTTAAGCATTTTTAAAAGCAATTGGCCTACATACATATTAAATTCTTGTTAAGAACAATTTGGTAAACTTACTGAAAGTGGTTTAATGTCTCTATACCTTTTATGCATGGATAAGTCCACAAACCCCAAAACAACTTTTTACATTAAGTAGAAAGGTTACAATTTTTTATTATTAAAAAATATATGGTCTTTGATTTCAGAGTCTTCTCTCTTTCCCCTTCTGCCTCTGAGTATTTAACTGTTGTACGAAACTAGCTCAGAGACCCATCCTGTTTTCAGAGCTGTGCTCCTTCCCAATCAGTATGAGGACACAGGCAGTAATAAAAAGGACAGGTAATAGCTTTAAGAAAACTCCCATTTGTCAGCATAGGTGCCTCGGATTCATACTGCAATACGAATGGGCTAAGAGCCTATGAAATTCCAGGAGCTTTCTTGGGCTACTTCTCATAGGGAGTTTTGCAGAAATCCCAGATAAGTATAGAGTTTGGCTTAAAACACCTAGTGAGTGTGCTGCACTCGCTAGTCTTTCAACCTTTATGACCTGATTCTTTGTGGGTAGAGGTCCCCTTGGATCAGGAAGCCAACCCCTTCCAGATGCCCATCACTTCCTTACTTTGGCTTCAAGATAGTTGTACTAACTTTGCAGATTTTATTATCCCTCTGTCCTTCTGGAATTTTCTCTAGCTCCAGCTAGAAAGGGCACTTCACCATTTCAACACCATTCCAAGCACTAAGTGAATCTGGCATCCTCACTAGGATTCAGTCTATCTTATATAGGCTCTGTCCCACAACCCAGTCCAAACTAGTTTCCATTCATCCTCCAAGAGGACAGAGCCTTTCCACTCTAGTCTCTCAGGTGAGGGATGGAGGTATGGATTCATAACTCATTTATGTAATGGAGATGACACACAAGGGAGCACTTCTTAAGCCCAGTCAGCAGCTCTACCCACCATGTACATATATATATTTTTAAATGCCATGCATCTCAATGTAACAGGGATTTTTTGCATTTTAAAGAGAAATCAAGGTAATCCAAACAGCCATTACTGATAAAAATGTCTAGGAGTAGAAGAGTCTGGCAACGAGCAAAAACTTTACATCAAACTCATCTCTTTATATCAAAACTTTTACATCAAATTTACATCTTTATTCTTCCTACCTACTGTCTTTTTGCAAATGAAATATATGTCTCTATGGCGAGTATGGCTTTAGGGATCCCATCCCAGATGCCAATATCTGGGAGCAGAAATTACACTCACCTGCTCCAAGACTGCTCATTTCCCCTACAGCCCCCCACATAGGGTGGTGACTTTTCAATTAATGGAGAAAAGAATAATGTGTTCCCTACAAGGTTTTACATCTAAATTAATAAGATGGTATAATTCAGCTCTTGCTCTGAATACCAAAGAAATGAACATGACAAGTTTTTTTTTTTCTTCTTCCCCCTTTATATGTTGTGACACAAAACCGGATGAATCAGAGACTCAAAGGGATGAAAGAAAATGCAGCCAACAGACATTGTACTCAGCACCTACCCCGCGTCAGACAGGTGCTGGGGTACAAAGATGACGAGAGGTCACTCAGCCTCAGAGAGTATGCAGGTTACTCAGGAAGGAGGCATGATGCATGCGCCAATAATATTCAGATGAAGTATATAAAGTGTGTTGTGGGAACTCACAGAGGACACTGTCATCCCTTACAGATTCACACAGGAGCAAGCCTCTCTCCAGATCCTTTGAGGACCATGTATTATATGTCCCATGGGTGTACCGCGTGTAATAACGTTGCTTTAACCTTTTGCGTTGGTTCACTGCTGACTTTATATTTTCATCAGCCAGGGCCAGAAGATCTCTTCTAGGTAAGACATTCCCGTCAATGACAATATAAATGCTTCCTGATCACTGCTATTTGTAGGGGCTGGAAAGCCACTGGCACATACCAGCCCTCGTATTCTTAGAAAGTGATTCATTAAAGGGATGTGTGTACATCCACGAATCACACGGGATCTCTTTTTATGTAAGTTTCGAGGACCAGTGGTCTTATATTTTTAAATGCCAGCTTATGGAAACCCCACTGGCTTCCCCTGCCGTGAATACACTGGTTGCTCGAGGAGCTATCCCAAGGCACCATTCAGAGGCCGTCATTTCACTGTGAAGACTGTTAAAAAGAATAATTGGTATCAATAACACTTACCTGTGTACGCAGAGGGAAGGTTACCCAGCCATAACAAGCCCAGATTCACACAGCCACTACTTAAAACAATGCAATGTTTGGGATTTATGAGAATAAACCCTGTCAGGAATAATGCCCTTATGGGGGCCTTCATGATTCATTTGGCATATTCTGCTGTGTACTCACAGTTCAATCAAATCTGCCATGCGGTTATAGGCTAACGTGCTTGCATACCAGATGCAAACGATACACACCGGAAAGGTTCACGTCTCAAAAAGAGGTATGGCTTTAGATGCCCTTCTGACTCTTGTGTTCCTCTAACACAGCCATAGGACTGTTTCCAATGCAAAATCTGCAACATTGCTAGCGATTATCGACATCGCTCAAGGGTACTGGAAAAATGAGGGGGGAGCATTACCATTACATAGAAAGATGGATCAAGCATGAATCAAGATGGAAGGAACACCAGCAACAGATACACTCAGGCAAGGGAAGGAGCCCCCGAACAACAAGGATGAGGACGACAGTAACACAACAAAGAGCATCGCTTAACCTGTTTTGTCAGAGCTGGTATTGATGGTATTGGTAGTGATGGAGGTGAAGGTAGTCTTTGCGCTGTCCTTGGCAGTTACAGATTTCTGCTTATTTTTCATGGCTTCCAGTGCTTTGAGCTTCTTGGCATGTTTCGTGCCTTTGTAGTGGGCCGCAGCCTGGCTCTACAAAGGAGAACAAAATGAACCATGCAATCAGGCTCATTTCTAAACTGGCATTCTCTGTATTACTGCAAATACAGACTCCCTTTCAATAATAGGTACCATTCACGCGAATTCTGGCTGTGGTCAAACGGTGGGGTTCTATTTAGAATGATGCTACGAAGCAACGGGAATCAAGTTCTAAAACCTCTGGACGGAAGGAAGAAATATTCTATTGCTTCTCTTCAGAGAAATGTAGATGAACACTAACATAGCAACAACATTTTCTTTGTGGAGTGGGAGATAAAAGAATTTACAACTGTATTGCCTTTGTTCTGTCACAGAAGATGCTGGGCTCCCAGAGATTAACAAGGGCCCTAGAAAGAGTAGCTCTCACCTTCTTGGCTCCGGAAATATGTTTCTCCTGCTACAATGTGTCTTATTAATACAGGACCCAACAGGTGTCTACCGGGAAAAATTCACCGATAACAAGGGAAATAGGCACCCTGGAGGCTGAGATGGGAGCGTGAGAGTTCAAAATCAAATGTACTACTGAAGTCCAAATGGAGTATATGGAAGCTGGGCAATTTTATGATTCTTTCTTTCTCTTTGCTTCCCACAGAGGGTAGTCTGAGTTCAAGGTATTCTTTCAACACGTGTGTCCTTTGTGCCCTGGTCCATTGCCAGGAGGATCCAGTGTGTTTTGAGCACTTCATGTGGCCGATGCAATACTTTTGCCTTTGCTTTCTGAGACTTCTATAAATAGTAATATATATATTCCCAAGTTTCTATTTTCTTAACCTTATCTTTTGGTATTGGAGAGACAATGAGATAGAAAATCATCTTAAAAAATATATATTTATTAATGTTAATTTATTGCTGGTGATGGGGAAGCCTTTGTAGTTTAGGGTGAGGTGGAAGTGGGCAGGGAGATTCTTAGATTAGAAGGTTTTCCAGCTCAAAACCTTTAAAACTATGATCTCACAAGGAAGAAATCTCGGTGGAGGACTAATTCTGTATAGTATCTATGCATCACTTCCCATGACTTATTTAAACTCAATGTTCCATTTTGCCAGAAAAATGCACATTGGCCTCTTCATCACAGCAACTGTGGTAGGTAGGGTGTTGCAGTATAATATCTTTTTATAAGTAGATAAATATATAATCCACACCTTCATTTGCATCATTCTGACAAGTATCCTCAAAGGACTAGGTACCTTTATTGAAAGAACACTGGACAAGGAAATTGTATATTAGAAACAGTTTGAACAGAGAGGACACTCATGCATCAGTTTTCCAACAACACATAACATCAAAAGACATAGTGTGAGTCAAAATATGAAGTTAAGACTTACTATAGTTAATTGAGGAACCAGTGATAGATTGGATTGCTTTGATTCTACATGGAAAATGCTATTTTGATGGACAGAGTGGTGTCCCTTTTTTCTCCTTCCTGATTTATTTCCAATAATTC
The DNA here is from genome assembly GCF_011762595.2 of Tursiops truncatus. Classification (NCBI taxonomy): domain Eukaryota; kingdom Metazoa; phylum Chordata; class Mammalia; order Artiodactyla; family Delphinidae; genus Tursiops; species Tursiops truncatus. The sequence goes on along the minus strand of NC_047037.1, from coordinate 5,449,427 downwards.
AAATCCTTTGGGTATATCTTTTGAGGGCATGATGCTGTATGCAATTAATTCCACAATATATAGTCGGTCATCTTCTCTAGACAGCTGATGATGTACTTTCCCTTAAAGCAAGGCTCATCTCCTACTCCTGGTATAGAAGTGAATGCTTTATATATAATGCATATTAAAATATAAGGTTGAGATAAACAGTGCTATCCCCACATATATCTTCAAAATATACATTTTGTACACATACTTTCATTCTAAGGTTCCTGGCAAATCTATATTCTCGGTGGTATTTCAAATCAGATATGACTTTGTTTTAATACACCATAGGACCAGGTGAATGTCACTATTTTAGATATTAAGAAAGTTACTCCAAAAGAATCCTGACACTTAAGAGTGTACTTATATCCCGCGCCCCCCGGCTGAAAAAAAAAAAAAACCCTCTGCACAGATACAGCTAAGCCAATGCTTCCTACAAGTGAAATGGCTCAGGGAGTTGTGGGGAAAAGAGAGTGATCAAATTACCAATAGTTGGTAGGCTCCCAGTTGAGACCCCTGATATATTAAAAAGCAAAACAAAAGAAGAAAATATGCACACTCGTTAATTGAATAATAGTCCCAAAGCGCCCTGATAATAATTAACATATCTGCTATTAAAAAAAAAAAGCAAGTGAGCCTCCCACAAATTTGAAAAGAAAAAGTTGAATGGTATGAAGGTCCAAAATGCTATGAAGAGACCTGTAGAATTTCGGGGGAAATGTTGGATATAGTGGAGGCGGATCGGGGTAGCCTCAATGTGATTGTGGTGGTGTAGGGTGTGTGTGTGCTAGGGGTAGAAGTCGATATACAAGTTGGAAACAGAATGCAGACAGATAACCCTTCTGGATACTGTAAATTTTCTTTGTCATTGATCTTTATGTTTGTATAATTTATGGGACTGCTCTTGGGTTCTACTAGTATTAATTTTAATATCTAGGCATACTGCCCCCTGAACTCTACTTTTTTTGTATTCTTTTCCACTATGGTTTATCATAGGATGTTAAATATAATTTTCTGTGCTATACAGTAGGACATTGTTGTGTATCCATTCTCTCTATAATAGTTTGCATCTGCTAACCCCAAACTCCCAATCCTTCCTTCCCCCATACCTCTTCCCCTTTGGCAACCACCAGTCTGTTCTCTATGTCTGTGAGTCTTTTTCTGTTATAGGTAAGTTAATGTGTGTCATATTTTAGATTCCACATATAAGTGATATCATATGGTATTTGTCTTTCTCTGTCTGACTTCACTTAGTATGAGAATCTCTAGTTGCATCCACGTTGCCGCAAGCCCCCTTGATACAGGTGTGTTGCATAAAGGCGTGTTCCTTGTGTAAATGAAGAAAGCCCAGACAGCTCTCCTTACCCTGTTAGCCCACTTCACTGGACTGGATAGATTTTTCAGCCACATCTAACCTTTCTGTGACTGTAGACAAAGCTGCAGCCTAAGAAGGAATCGTGCTGAGAGATTTTTCAAAAAGCAGTAGTTGGACAGGGATGCGTCTTTGGGCCTCATCTGCTTTGCCTCTGGGCAGAGAGGTGCTGGGTGTATGTAGCATGCCATTTTCCCTCCAAGGTTGTCTCCTATTATTTCTTAGCCAGTCTCTGAGTCAAGTCATCCTCAGAAACCTGGGAACCATCGAACATGAACAGACTATTATTTTTCACAGGAATGATTTCAAAGTTAAGTAAGTATACTACTTCATCACAGCACATGTCAGAATTCTGTATTTTAAAACTCAAAGAGAATTAGGTGATCAAAGTACACAGAGAACAAGAAAACATTGCTTTCAACAAGTTCATTTCAGATCATAAATGGGATATTCGGGTATAGTGTAAAAATCACTATCGCCGACCTTGAACTAGCACATGACACCATGAAATCTAACAAGTGTCATCCCAGAGGCAAGCGGTGACATTCAAGATATGCACACACATTCCTGCAGAATAGCGATGCCACTTTAAATGTCAGCACCAATCCTAGCCTTCAGTAGCCAGTCAGACTTTTCAATCTTCAAAATTTGTCTTCAGTATTTCAAAAAGGCTTCAGGTTTAAATGCAACTGAAGTTCCAAAGTAGATAAAAATAACCGTGAAATGGCGAACACTTGGAAGAGTTTCATCCTTTTGAAACACATGCACACATATACACACATCTATTTTGCTTATCTATGAGGCTTTGTTATAAAGCACTATTATTCTGTGAAACTCACTGCAAAATTAATGTTCATGCATCCTTTTATTCCCTTAGCTCCAATACCTTGTACAATTTTAATCTGCATGTCTTTGGCATAAAGTCTCCTGATATGCTTTTGAAGAACTAGGAAGTTTACTGTAAGCATACATATATGGCAATGATAACCAATTCATTTTCATGAGCACGTGATTTCAAAAAGAACAAGGTGGTCTTTGTTAGTTTCTGATGTCATTTCATTTTATCACATTCAATTTTTATTAAAATAAAATGAACATTATCCTATTAAAGTGTAACATCAGAAAAATAAAGAGTGGTTATGAAAGAAGTTACCATCCTCTTTGGGGAGACAAAAGATAATACTTGAACAGAGGAATTCTTTATTTTTTAAGAAAATTATCTGATTTCAAAACTTTAACTTAGATTGTTGTTTTGGATATATAAAAAAATGAAATGATAAAAAGCTATAGTATCCTAAACTCTAAAACACTTACTTTAGATTTTTATTTTGAAAACTATTGAAAAACTACTCCTGGAAAAAAGTTTAAAACTTGTATTTATCTCTGTACAGTTTTTTTTGTTTTGTTTTGTTTTTTGTTTTTTTGCGGTACGCGGGCCTCTCACTGTTGTGGCCTCTCCCGTTGCGGAGCACAGGCTCCGGACGCGCAGGCTCAGTGGCCATGGCTCACGGGCCCAGCCGATCCGCGACATGTGGGATCCTCCCGGACCGGGGCACGAACCCGTGTCCCCTGCATCGGCAGGCGGACTCTCAACCACTGCGCCACCAGGGAAGCCCTGTACAGTTGTTTTTATGTTGCATACACTCACTCAAATCTAATATTGAGGCCATCTGCATAGGTTCAGCCATGTGGATTAAGACCAGTATGCATTCTAACTGTTCAGCGGCTTGTTAAATATTTTGAATATCACTTTTGTATATATCAATAGAAAGTTTCTAATGATTCTATCTTAATTTATTATCAACTCTCAGTTTCATTTAATACTCATATAAAGCATTAGTTCTTAAAGTGTGGTCCCCAGATGAGTAGCAGCAGTGGCAGCTGGGAGCTTGTTAGAAATGCAGGGAATTGTACCCAACATCTTATAATAACCTATAATGGAATATAATCTGGAAAAAAGAATGAATCACTATGTTGTACACGTGAAACTAACATAATACTGTAAATCCATTATACTTCAATTAAAAAAAGCAATAAGATGATATTCAGTGAACTTGAAAAAAAAAAAAGGAATGCAAATTCTCAACTTCTTTTTCCCAGACCCACTGAATCAGAAACTATGGCTATGAAGCTCAGCAATCCGTGTTTTACAACCTTTCCAGGTGCTCCTGACTCATACTAAAGTTTTAGAACCACTCATCCTAAATATTAGTACATTTTCTCCAAAGATGGCCCCTTCTTGTATAAGTGGCCAATGTCTAGGTTCTAAAAGATCAGTATATAGTCATTTGAAGATTGAACCTTTCCATATGTCTAACTGTGAGTAATGTGTATTACTCAAGAAAAATAATCAAAAGTTTCTTTCCTTAAAAACAAGCCGTAAAAAGAAGTAAAAAATAACTCAGATAACATAGGGAATTGGGGAACTCCTATACAAGAGGGATGAATTCAAAATAGTAGATCAATCTTGGAAATCTTGTAACTCTCAAACCCCATATAAGTGCTTTCCAAGCCTTTGTGATTCTCTCTGTACATTTTACCTTTTCTCTCCAAGCTCATTATTGTTGCAGCATGACCTCTGACCCTATTGTTTGTATCTCTATGTTGAATGCTTTGCTGTGATCCATTTGTGCGGGGGTGGGGGGGTGGGCTGGGGGAATCGCTAGTTCTGTATAAAAATAAGCAAAAGCAAGGCCCTGTGTCATGTCTCTTAAAACCTCACTATAACAAGCATCTAACTCACTATTATATTTGCATTAACTGATTCAGTGTTAGCCATGGCTAAGTTCTTTCCTTATGTACTTAAGGCTGTTTTAATTGAAGGAAACTCCTAGCCAGCAGGCAAATAAAAACCACCCTAGTAAGCTAAGAGACTGCCTTCCCTGTTACTCCACTTAACGAAATATTTGAAGAAGAAATTTCAAGATAGAATAGTTTATGGTTATACATTTTCCTTACTGATGGGAAGACATGTACTTTTCAAATTCTCTTACTCAATGGGGAAAACGACATGAGAAAGATATTTTTATTCCTTAATTACATGTCCCAGAAAGAATATTTAACAACTTATTTTAATCTGTGATTGTGCAGCTAACATTTAGGTAGATGACTACAATATGAATAAAAGTGAAAATTCACTTGCATCGAGTCCCAAAGTGAAAAACATGATTCAATTAAGAGTGTTCTCTCTGAGCTCAAATGATTGATGGTTGCTTTAAATGTGTTCCTCTCTTCTGTACTCTTCAATACAGAAATGAACAGTACCTGCCTCAGGAATAGAAAAATAGAAAAAAAAAAAGATAATACCACAAGAGTAGGGTAATTTTTATACACTACCAGTAGTCACTGAGAAAACAAATTCTAAATAAACATAGAGAAAAAGAAGAGAGGCATGTCACAATTTCTCAGATATATTAGGTAACTAACTTTTATAAGCAATAAAAATACCTTGTCACTAAGTGGCTGTGAAAACATCTTGATGGACTCACTTATCTTTTTCAAAGCTTCTCAACTCATCTAGAAACTTCATGATTTTTAAATATTAAGTACTTAATGTTTTCAAGTATCTAATGTGGATGATACAAATAGCACTTATTTGAGTAAGAGAGGCTAATTTGAGAGTTTTTGCCTGGCTCCTGTTGTGAAACCACCGTTCTTGTATGTCTGGGGTACAAACAGCTGACCCTGTGACCTCTAATGGTGGGGTCCTGATTGGGAGACACCGGCTGACAGTGGGCTTTGGAAGCCGGTGCTCATGATCTGATACCGACCAGGGTTCTTGGCCTTCTCCGATCAATAGAAATTGATAAGAGGACAGACAAGAAATTCAGGCAAGGCTTAACAGGTTCCCTTGCTCACTGCCCTAGCGGGGGCGAGCTGGTTCCTTATATGGGGTGAGGGGAGGGGTGTGGCCAGGGCTCAGGCTGGAGGTGTGGCTTAGGTGGTCTGCCCAGCCCTTTGGTGAGTGCAGGGGGCATGCGCAATGCCCTGCTTTTGCTCCTGACACCCTGGTTTTGCTCCCGATTCCTGAGAAGTGGCAGTTGGGTTTTTGGTCTTTTTGTATCTTGTGGTCCATAATTTGCCCCAACTGTGCATGCACGCAGTTATTTATAGTCCTTTATAATTTCTTTGTATTTTCTTGCTGGAGGAGACGTTTGTCCAGGTGCAAGCACTGCAGCAAAGGGGCCCAGGTCCCAGCCTGTCTCAGATCTAATTGAGCCAAAAGGAACATTTGGTTCTAGTAAAGTTTGCTCAGTCTTTTGGGGATCTTTTTGTAAATGAGAGACCGCAAATGAGTTTTAACTCTACTGATATAATCACAATAATTTCTTGTAAGAAACTGAGAGAAATCAGAAAAACCACTGTGTCTAACTACTCAACCAGCGTACAATAGCCCTTCACCATGTCCACAGCTGAACACTCCCCTCAGTGCGTGACTGTCACCTACCCTTGGAAAGTGTGGGGGGAATTAGACATGTTGAATCTAATCATGTCCGAGGGTCAAGCTGTCAAAGGTGTTGGTATCGGATGCAGAGAAAAACTTTATTTCCGGGTGTGACCTGCATGCTTCCCCTAAATCGTCCCAATCTCCTCCCCCAAGAAACCTACCCACCCATCACCCCAGTCATGACGTCTGCTCTCTAACAAGAATAACTGCCTCCAGTGTAGATAAATGAGGGAAAGCCCTCCCTTTTATTCTCTTAAGGAAAATACCACAAGAAGAAATCATTTTCAAAGCCTTCTCCCTCTGCCTGGAGCACCTTCACTTGCCTGACAGGTACCTGTTCATCACAGGTCACCAGCTCCATGTGGCCTTGGGTACAGGGAGTGACTCCTTATAGCACTGACGTCACTGCCATAACTAGGGTTAAATGTCTGTTTCTTCTGACAGAGAGTCAGTTCCTCAACAGACAGAGAAAGACATCATCATTTTGTCCCTGAGACCTAGCAGAGATCTCTAAATAGGTTTCTATTAAATGCACCTTGAATTAATTTCACATTTTGATTTTAAAATATAAATATGCATATGGTGTCTCAATGGATTCTGTATGTGAACAGGGTGCAACTTAATTCTCTGCCATTCTTTGGCACTTTGCATTATCTGTTGAACACACTTCAGGGCATATTTATAGCACTTAATGCTAGAAAAGCATCTGGCAGAAACACAAACTATTATTTTTTCTCAGAGAGAAGCTTACCATCAACTGTAAATTGTGCTATTTATGGGCGCTCTCTGCATAGGATGCAGCAACGAATCATTTGGAGATTGCTTCACTTTTTAAAAATTTTGATGAATAACGTTTTTGGGTTTTTTTCTAAATCTGGGAATTGCCATGAATGTTTCCGGTGATGATTTTTCATTTTAAGATTTTTCTGTAAGTCCAAATTCTCTTAAATACACACAGAGAAATTTTCAGGATGTGGACAATGCTATTTCTCTATTAACACTATGGTTAAAGTTTCCAAATGGAATATTTTCTCTATATTGCTCTAAAACAATATACAGAAATTAACTATGACATGATTAACCCATTTTCCTCCCTACAAATCCACATAATAATCTATACCCTGCATTTGCTGAAAAAGAGCACCTTTCATTTGGGGAAAAATATTAAATTCCCTACTTCTCCGTAAATCAAGGAAGGCCTCCTCCCTCTAGTTTTATAGCATTTCTCATCTCTAATTCATGAATCTGAGAATTGTCCTGATTGTTCTTTTGATGAATTTGTTTCAAAGATCCTCGCTGAAATATGTAATTGTAAATGAGATTTGTGGAGCCCACAAAGTATATGGTATACAGTTGAGCAGACGTTTTCTCAGTGTTTAGTACTATAGCATTTTTCTGAAGCACTTTGGGTGCACTGGGAAGAGATGGGATTGGGACCATAAATAACCTCGAGAACCTCAACTCCGATGGGCATGGCACACCCGTATTCCAGGTTTTTCACTGCTCATTCAGTCACAAAGGACTCACTGAACAGTGGCTAAACACTTCTGTAGTTATGGGGACAGTTGTAGTTATGGGGACAGAGTAGAGAATGAGGCACACTGAAAAATTCAGCCACATTCATACATCTTCTCTATTAAAAATACCATAGGCTGAATTGGGCGATTGGGATTGACATATATACTGATGTGTATAAAATTGATGACTAATAAGAAACTGCAGTATAAACAAACAAACAAACAAACAAAAAACAACTAATACTAAACTTTCTTTGGGTTATTTGTATGGAAATATGTTAATATAAATGTTTCAGACATTACATGAAATTTCTAAAAATCTTGTATGTTCTGTTATAATGTTATGTCATAATTCTAGTTATTACTTTAAAATGTATATCTCAGAAATAACTAAATTTCCTTGTCAATTGCATTATTATGAACTTTCATCAAATCTTTAACCGTGGTCATTTTTAAGTCTTTTGTCATTTACAGACAGTTCTGGGTGTACTCTGATGCTTTTGCAAATATGTTCCTATAAAAGGGTTTCATCTTCAAGGAATTCATGGAAAAGACTCTGACAAGTACAGGTTTCTGGTAACTGACTATACTGCTGAACTGAATGAATAAGCATTTTCAGAACTCTAATGGAAAACTGATGAATTCATAAAAGTGCTAACAAAAGATCAAGATGAAAGAAAAAATTAATGACATGGGAGTGAGTAAACTGATGAGGATGATTATAATTTTTGTGACTTTCTGTTTGAATAAAAAAAAAAAATCCCCCCCCCCCAAAACTACCATAGGCAAACTCAAACGATGAGAAAAAAATACAAGCCCTATTTGAAAGTCCTACTGCAAAGGGGTTAAGCTCTACGTTCCATGAAAAGTATCTAGAAAATTAGGAGGAAAAAAACAACAGCCATTAGAAAAACTGGCAAAGCCCCAACCCAATTCAATGAAATAAATTATGACAAACTACCTAAGGCTTCTTGGGACAGAATATGGGCTCAATAATGAGAATAAATGCTAATTTTTGTCAAAAGAAAGGAAAACTAATGTTCATTTGTATAAATCACTTTGGTGCCTAAGTTAGAGAACTCTTGAGATGGATGCAAATTGTGAAAAAATTGTATTTTTGTGGAAATTGTGGTTCCAGGAAAAAAGGAAAAGAAAATGCTTTTAATTAAGAGAAGCTCAACCAACCTGACCTGACCTCAGGACACCCTTTTGACCAAAGAGGTCTGAAGTGAGACATTTTACAGGCAAAACCTGGGGAAATCCACCCAGCTTCTCAAATAAGAGTTTCTTCCTGGACTTAGGAAAATATTTGGTGGACAGAAGAAAGCATTTGTTTTTGTTGCCATTGTTTTCAACTTTCACTTACCAAAGTTGCAGAAAGAAATGGCTTTGGCCTTGGATTAACTTTAGAAGAAGGCTGAGCAAGAAAGAGACAATGACTCCAGAAGACTGATTTATCTGGACATGTATAAAGGCCTGATTTCCTATTATGTCAAATTTCTTCCCATGGCATAAATAAAATTGTGTTTATGGGGCTTCCCTGGTGGCGCAGTGGTTGAGAGTCCGCCTGCCGATGCAGGGGACACGGGTTCGTGCCCCGGTCCGGGAAGATCCCACGTGTCGTGGAGCGGCTGGGCCCGTGAGCCATGGCCGCTGAGCCTGCGCGTCCGGAGCCTGTGCTCCACAACGGGAGAGGCCACAACAGTGAGAGGCCCGCGTACCGCAAAAAAAAAAAAAAAAAAAAAAATGTGTTTATGTTTCCCGATTGACCATGGTATAGATGAGTTGTATTAGCAGGAAAGAGTGCCAATCCCAAAAGTTTAGGGTTTAGAGAAAACTTCCACAAACAGGTGCTGAGACCACAGTATCCCCCATGTTCATTCAGTAATTCTTGGGAGCATGCTGGCCAGAGGGTTTTTCCCCAGGGTGATGCTTGGAGGAAAAGATAAGTGATTCATAAATGCATTGAGGAGATCCTGCTGGTCCTTTACCCAGGGGATGTTAGTGTGAGGCTTTTATGGAAGGCTTCTCTGGGCCATGTGGTGTGCTAAAGGTTATATATGAATATTCTCACTGATGCCTTACAAAGACCTACAAGGGAATTGCAGTTATCAAGGGCATCTTATACATGAGGAGACTGAGATCCTGAAACTTAGAGCAGCTCAACTGTGTAGGAAGGGCAAAAGCACTTGTACTCCAGAGACCACACTTATAACTCCTTAATCCCAATGGGAGTGGACAATGGAAAACAATCCTATTATGTGACTTCATTGTGGCTAACCTTGCATAGAACACAGGTAAGACTAAATAGATATTAAGCTCATTAATAAAAAAAAAAGTTGTCAATTTCTGTGGTCATTAATTCATTTAATTTCACTCAGAGTTTATCGCAGGACCATGTTTTAGATACTGTTATTAGCATCATTCTATCTGAGGGTCTACCCTAGTTAGAGTCTTTCAATACCAGGTCCAATAAATTAATGCTGATTTACTAAACAAAGTGTTTGATTATATCCCAAAATATGAGCCTTCAGGCATCAGGGAGTATCTTTGAGCACAAGTCAGTTCTGGCACAGAGAGACCTATAGGTACAGTTCAGGGTTATGTTTGTTACTCTCTGTTCAAATGGAAGGCTGCTCAAAGGTCTTAAGAAATACAGAAACATATGGGCTTCCCTGGTGGCGCAGTGGTTGCGAGTCCGCCTGCTGATGCAGGGGACATGGGTTCGTGCCCCGGTCCGCGAAGATCCCACATGCCGCGGAGCAGCTTGGCCCCGTGAGCCATGGCCACTGAGCCTGCGCGTCCGGAGCCTGTGCTCCGCAAAGGGAGAGGCCACAACAGTGAGAGGCCCACGTACCGCAAAAAACAAAACAACATAAACATGCTTGCATTTTTACGAGATCACTAAGGAGCAGAAGGTTCTATTATTATTGTTAGGGTTCATGAAAAGATGGCCACACCTAAGAACTGGATGATGATGGTGAAATTAGAGAGAGAAGAGTGCACACGTGTGATTAATATGTAAGTTGGAAACGTCAAGCATTCATGGTGAATTTTGAGGGGAGGTCGCAAAGATGCTCCGATGGCTTCTGCTTGTAAACGCGTGATTAGAGGTTCCATTTCCTAGAACTGCTGATATTCAAAGAGGCCCAGATGTCTGGGGGAAGAGCGTGGGCTGGTTTAGGATATGTTGAGTTTGAGGAGTCTTTAAAACATCTAAATAAAACATGCACTCTGCAGTTAGCTATATGGTCTGGAGATTAGACATGAAGTCTGGGCCGTAGCTAAATTGGGGAGTTATCAGCAACAGATGGTAACTGAAGCTGTTGGGAAATGCCATTTGAAAGGCAAATAAAAGATTTTTTCCGGTTTAACCACTGAAACACAATCCTTAATCAGCTGCAACATTTGAATGAATGAACTAAGCCTCCAACTGACAGTGTATGCAATAACAGATTTTCAAATTCTTCATTGAGCTAGAGTATACTTCATCACTCAGCTTTTTTTTTTTTTAAAGTCTTTTCTGAAAGTGCTTCAAATCTTCAAGTTGCAGCATAGAGAGAATCATTCCCTTTTCATCCTCATGCCAAACTGAGTTAACTAGAAGGAAAGTGATAGAGACAGAGTAAAAGGAAAAAATAGGTGATTAAATCCCACTAAGGAATCATAAGTAAAGAAGAAAGTATGGGAGAGCCCTGTAAGTTAATAATCACTCAAGAAAGCAGGTTTGCTTAGCCACAAACCAAGCAGGCTTGCTTAGCAAAAAAAAACGTGCAACAGAAGCATGAGACATGCCCCCAAACAATAAAACAATGGTGGAATGAGTCCCACATCCTGCACAGTGTGGTAAGTTAATGATTCCTAGGACATACTCCTTTGCGTGCACTAAAAACAAAATATAAGGAAAGGGTGACATTATAGTGAAACCCTGAGATGATTTACCATATTTTGGTATATGTGAGTACAGTATAGTATGTTTAGTATCTGCCTTCTTTCTTATTTCCATTTCTCCATGGCAGTCCTGGTTTGACCATGTAAGGACAAGAAAACTCCCCCACCTGACATGAAGAAGGAGCTGATGATGGAAGCGTGACATCTACCCAACAGTGAGGAAGAAGGTGGTCTTCTCCCCCTCCCCATTTTTCCTTTGATTATAAAACTGTAGCCCACCAAGTTCTCAGGGCAGCACCCTTTTGCCTGCCCACCTGTAAACCTCACAGCATCCTATTTTAATACATCACTTCGCCTCTCACTGAATTCTTTCTGCACTGAGCCATAAAGAACTGGAGCTCCTCTGAGCCCCAGAAATGCATCTCTGAAGTTTCAGCAGGACACATTTCTCTCTGTTACATGAAGTATCATACCTCAGCATTTGGTCTCTAGAAACTAGATTTATAAAGATAAAAGTTTTATCAGTAGAGCAGTAAAATGAGGATTGATAAAGTCTGACTACTGAAAGTGACAATGAGGCAGCCTCCAAACCTGGCAGAACCTGGTCCTTCTCTCTGAGTTAAAATTATAGTGGATGGAATTAGCCATTTACAGGAACCTTATTAAAGGGTAGGTCAAAAGCAAGGAGGCAGGACGGGAGGCCTAATCAAAGGCTGACTAAATGTAGAAGAAGACTGTGCTTAACGAATATTATTAACATATCTGAAGTGAGGCTGCATTAGTTGAATAGGTTTCATCCTGGCTTCTAGAAAAGGTGACTTTAAAGACCAACTTCATATAGATTTTTTTCTCTCTCTCCCTGATAAATATAAGGAAAAAGAAAACTAATCTTACTTTCAAATATGCCATCTGTCTCTATTATGATCAAAGGAGAAAGGGTCTGTTTGATAATCATTTTTATTTATTAAAATACAATAAAAATTTTATAAATGTGATACTTAAAAATGTCTCAATAATTATAAATTTTATGCACTCTCTGGTTTCTACATGTGAAGAAACAAACTAACAGCTGCAACATAGTTAGATGACTAAAACCATTTTTTCAACATGTTCAAAGGTTAATTTTGAATTTTTTTTTTTTTTGGTACGCTGGCCTCTCACTGTTGTGGCCTCTCCCGTTGCGGAGCACAGGCTCTGGACGCGCAGGCCCAGCGGCCACGGCTCACAGGCCCAGCCGCTCCGGGGCATGTGGGATCTTCCCGGACCGGGGCACGAACCCGTGTCCCCTGCATCGGCAGGTGGACTCTCAACCACTGCGCCACCAGGGAAGCCCTAATTTTGAATTTTTAAACTGACTTTTAATTTCCATAGTTTGGGGCAGGAGGTCAAAACAGGAACTGCATTTGACATGTGTTTTTCCCATAGTATTTGTGATTGGCACCAAAAAAAAGTAAAAAAGAAAGTTTTCTCTAAATAAGGGTAATTGAAATTTTGACTTGGCAAATATTGAGAAATTTCTAGGCCACTGGATTTTCTGTGGTATTATCTGAATCTCTAAATTGTTTGAACTTCCAAGGTGAAAGTAAGTTAACAAAATTAATAAACTCTACATTTTCATGACAAGCTGGAACATTTTGGATCCAGTCCTAAATATAGAAGTTGTCTAAGTGGTGCTTGGTAATATCACTGCTTCTACTGCTTAAACCAGCAAGTGATTTTCCCCCTCGGGTATATATTAACAATTTACTTTTTGCAGACAAATGCACAAATATGATTAGATTTTGCAAATTGCTCTTTATTCTGTTACTGGTAAGTAATTTTTATATTATTACAGTGTAAACAGATGCTATTTTCCACTACATATTCAGCTGTAATGAACTTATTTGTGTTAAAACAGCAAAAGAACTTCAAGTATGATTCAGTGATTCAAGCTGCATGGAAACCAAGAGAAAAATCAAGCATGGAGTTTGCAAAATTATTCCAAACTTCAGTTTTCCACAAGGAATGTTTGGAGCCCCTGTTCCTTGAGGTTGTTTATTCAAAGAAGTGTTTTCACCTTTGCAGAGTGAGTCCTGCAAACAAACTTCAAAGGGATGAGCTCCTCTGCTGACTGTGCTCCCATTTCCTAAAACTTGCACTATGAATGTGATGCCTTTGGGTTAAAGATTAGATTTATTGATGTGCTTATTTATCTGTTCATTTAAATATTTATGTATTCAACATGTTTATGCTGTGGGGTATTCCAATATATAGATAGGCACTGCCCTAAGAGGAACAGGAAAAGGAGATGAAGAAGATGTGGCCATGGAAATAGGACAAAAACCTAAAGAATCTGGTATTGTGAAAGCCAAGAGAGATAAGAGCTTCTGGAAGGGAATGGTTATCACCATTGCCTGTTGCTGTCACATCAGGGAAAAGGAGAGAATAGAGGTGTCCATTGGATTTTGCAACACGCATATTGTTGGTGATTATGATATAGGACAGGATAATTTAATGCTTAATTAATTGAACAATGGATTTTGGAAAGGTCTGGAATAAATGATGGATCCGAATGCTTGGTCATGGAGTTGCCAATTCAGGTGGCCTCCAGACACAAACTTCAACCTCCTGACACTATCATTCTGAACTGGGCACTATTATCTTATTTAATTCTATGAATATATGTTTCCTTATTTTAAGTGGATATCTGGAAGCAGACCTGCATTTCGATTCTATCATTTGTAAACGTACAAAGATGAGTTAATAATTTAATAACATCAATGAGTTATCTTAAAATACTTTCACTTTTAAAAAAAATTCCATAGAGTAGAAAATCTGAAAATCTTAAATCTTTAATAAAGAGAAGGAGTAATGTAGAATAACCTATAAACAAATTATCTTGTATTACTACTTTCAGGCTTTCAGGAATCTTTTTCTGTCATAGAAGGTGCTCAATATCTATTTGCTGAATGATAATTACATATTATCATACGAAAAATGAGATCACACTCTTTACTGTTATATAACGTACTTTATTCACTTATTAATGTATCTTCAACATTTCTACGTTTGATCAAGATTTCGGGGTTCACATCCTCGTGAGGACTTCTGCTCTGAGGAAGAGGTGATGTAGCTGGTACAGTAAGCAACAAGCTAGAAAAGTGAAAGCAAGGTTCCCGAATAGTCTCCTAACTTTATTCATACACCCAACATAAATCATTTCACCACCAGTGTGAAATGTTCCCTATCCCTAAAATAGCTACCTTTTGCAATGGTACAAAAGGTTATAGTCAGGTTACCGAGCAAAATGATTTATTAGTTACTGTGAAAGTATACTGTTAGATAAAGACTAAAAAAGAGTCTGATCTTAATTATCCATAGGGATATTAACTTTAGGCTTTCCTCCACAGATTAATAGTTTACATTGGCTATCCTCTGGTATTCAATCTCCTCAGTGTCTGCAATGGCTATGGCTGGCTAAGTCACCAAAACCACGTGGAGTAAAGCTGGTGGCAACCAGCAATGCTCACTGCAGAGATCATATAAAAGAAAAACAAGCATCTAAGTTTTCTAAGTCTGTCTAGTTTAGGGTTTATTTGTTACAGTAGCTTAGAATTAACATAAGTAATGCAAACCCTTTCCATCGATTTTCAGGCGAGGAGCAAAGAACACACAGGTGCTAAAAATGATAAAAATAGCTAGCAAATATTTGCCTGCTAATATATTCTATGTATGATTGAAGGGACTTTATGTAAGGTTTGTGGTTCCCCTCAATGTTAGATTTTACTGTATCTATTTCACAGATAAGGAAACTGAGGTACATAACATTTAAGTGATTTGCCCAAGGTCCATAAGGAGTAAACCTCAAAGGAAAGATGTGAAACCAGGTCTTTCTGTCTCCAAGGCTCACGATCCCTCCACAACACCAGACAGAATTTTTCAAATATTTTCTGCTAAAGATGCATATTTTTCAAATATATTTCTGCTAAATATGCAGATATTTAGCAAAGAGAAAAAAATAGATCTAAGAAGAACAGAAAAGATAAAAAAAAAAAAGTACCTAAGTGATAGAGAAGATTTCCCACTTTCTTCTATGATCCTCTATCTTTTAACACAGAAACTAGACAGAATAATTTTTGTAATATTCTAGCCAGTTTCCAGGTCACAATGTCAGGGAGATTTATTCTTCTTTGGCCCGCAACCAGATGACACTTCTCTTATACTTAAGTGGCTATGTGTCTGAGTGACGAAGGATGAGTGGAAGTCATCTGCAGTATGTCCAGCTGGGTTTACTAAACTTCCCAGACACAGTTTTCCAGGCTCCTTCCCCTTCTGCCTGTTTGATTCAGTTGAGCATAATCATTTTGGAAGCTCCACATTAAAGATGTTAAAACCACAAGATGGAAGGGCCTAGATTCCTGAATCACCACTTGGAAGAGATGCGCCAATGGATGAAGGACACATATTTCGGATGCTGCATAAGCAACATTTAATTATCTATGATTAGAGCCACTGTATAACTTTTGATTGATTTACACAACGGCCAGAGTTATATTAAACTAATGAATGCATCTATCTTCTTCTTATGCTTTAAACCTAATAAACAGAGACTTCCTGGCCAATGTAAAGAAGAAAGGGCATGTGAGCAGATAGGCACAATTAATTAAGCCTGCAAATTTCTTTTTTTAGCTAATATTTGCCTAAATGAAGCATCAAAGTGCTCTGAAAATCTACAGTTCCTTGATTTTAAGAGACACAAGAATGTAACTTGCCTTTCTTTCAGCTTCTTTAAGTATTTCTTTGGATAGCCTGGAGTAAAGAAACATCTAGGGGACGTGCTGAGCCACAGATCTGAACAGACCCAAGTCACCATTTCAATATAATTTGTTGTCAGTTCTTACTAGATCACTGTTTCCCTGGTACGGTTGGCACACCCAGTTTTCCCAAATCCTCTACCTGAAACCAAAAGCAGAACCAAGACTCAAGGGTTTTCTCATCAAAGTCAGGTAATGTCTTCTTACCACAGTGCAATAGAATTTTGGTTTCTGATATTCTATTTAACTTTGACAGAATACATCAAAAGACCTCGCTCTTTCCTAAAGAGACCTGCAAATGATTGATGAAACTCCCCACGATTTTAATATCATGCACTTCAAATACCATGCACTACTTTTTTCCCAAGAACCTTTCTAATCGACAGCCTTTTATGTTTCTTCATTTTTCCTCACTGCCCTTTCTCATCACACATTTAGAAAGCTTAAAAATTAAAATAATTTACTCATGCCTTTAAAAAAAAATCTTTCCAGGAAACACAGCAAGATAATCTTGTGATTCTTTTTTCAGTCTTACCTGAATTTCATCTATCGATTTTAAGTCCCTTTTGTAAACATTCGTTCATTTTTCATTAACTTCAAGTGAAGAAGATAAGAAACATTGGCTGGAAATGGGTGTGTAAATTCAAAAAATCCATAAATCACTGTATAAATCTTAATACAACCCAGAAGATCATTACCCCAAATCTATGAGCTAAACATTAGGCATACGTCTTCTTCTAAGTAAAATGGAATGAAACTAAGTTTGCATTTAAATTTTGGCTTACCACTCATGGACTGTGTGACCTTAAGCAAGTGACTATTCTCCAAACCTCAGCTTCTTCATTTGCAAAATTATTATAGGAAAGGCTGTTTTTTACTTCGTGAGAATCAAATTAAAAAAGTAAAATTTCAGTGCCTTGAACAAAGACTAAATTTGAGTGAGACATTCTGGAATCTCCATTCCTGTCTTTCATCTACTCACTCTTTATCACACTGTAACCCTTTTGTGGAAGGGTTAGCTTTTTCTCTATGCAATCCTCAGACTCATCCCCTTTTGGGAACCTCCACTAACGGCCCGCAATCAGCTATGCTAATGGGAGGAGGATATATCAATAGTCTTAGCAACCTAGAAAAAGAGATGTTAAGAATGTTTTCATAATAACTTACAAGTTTATGCTATCGTAATAGCATAACCCCTCAGCGTGAGCACACAAAGTTTGTTTCATGGGCATTTCATTCTAAGGAACTTGAGAAATCTAAGTGTCCCTCCAGAGCCCAGGGGATGCAAGATCTGAAGTTGTCCTTTCCTGCTGTAGTTACACCTAAGGGAAAACAGAATGGCGGGAGTTGACCAGGTGACCAGATGACCAGCTCTGACAGAAGTGCAGAGAGAAGAGCTTTCCAAGGTGTTAAAGACTGAGAACACAGGAAAAGAGGAAATGAAGAAGATATTGGGGAGGAAGGAATTCCTGAGTCTCATCCAAAGGGACCAACATATGACTTTATGGATAGATAGATACCTAGATAGGAGAGGTAAATAAATTTGTGAGCAGGCATAGCCAACTAGTCTATGATTTCCTTACTGGCAAGGAGCTAGATCTTCCCAACCTAATATCATCGGCATAGCTGTGCTCTTAAAAGTGCTTACAAAGAAATCTTTCCTCCTTGCAGGTAACAGAGAATAAAAACTGCTGGGTTACAAGCTAGGAGTGGAAGGACATGGGAAAATGATCCTCAGCTTCTTGGTCTTCCTCCCCACTGGTGGATCTCTCTTCAGATGGGACTTGAGGACTTTCTTTGGGAGCCTCAAGAGGAAGGGATGGAGAAAAGGGATGTTGTAAGAGGTACCTTTCCGTTTAAACCCTTAGCTGCCACGGTCATAGTATATTTTAGAGAAACAGGGAACAAGATATGTAGTGTTTCAGAAACATTCCTTTTTTCTTCCTCAAATATTCTAGCTCTTGTTAAGTTACATAAAAAGACACAATTCAGATTTACTTTTTCTTTAGAGTTTTGGTGGGAAAATAAACGATGGTTTTGTTGGGTTTTTTTGTTTAATTAAACGTTGGCTTGACTAACATCACAATTATTTTCAACTCCTACTCTCTCATTTTCTTTGTAATTCAGATACGGGTCACATTTCCCCAAGACCTTTCAAGAAAACAGGGAACAAAATTGGAGTGCAAACTGCCAAAAGATGTATCTTCCCTTTTGTGGTGGCTGCAGGGAAGCACTATACCTAATGACATGTGTGGATTCTGTGGTCAGAAGACCTGGTTCAATCCCAGCCCCACTCCTTGAAGGTACAGGGAGGTACAAGCCAGAGCTTGAGCTTCTCCTTAGCAAAGCCAAGGTAACAATCCTTGATTGTTTGTTCATTCATTCTTGCATCGAATGTTGTGAGAATCTGTACCACGGACTCAACTCTGGGCTAGATCTAGGGCTAGAGGTGAAAAAAACCAGACTCAGTCCCTGTCCTTGGTGAGCTTGGCATCATAAGGATTAAAGGAGACTGAATTTAAAAAACATCACATTCTCAATACATGATCATTATATCTATTACTGCTCAGGACACTGTAATTATTATGACACACAGATCGACCTTGGTGCAGGTAATGAGGCTTTTAGGGGATTTCTAGATTTCCAGTTTTTTAAAAAATCAGCAAAAAAGAGCGATCTGCTTTCAGATGAAGTGTTTCTCCCATGCTGGATTGCTGTTTGAATAACCAAAGTGGATTTGTATGCACATACATATGAATCGTACGAAATTGTTAGCATTTGGCCAGTTTGACCTATAAAACCAGCAATTTCATATGCCCATCCTAATATGTCAGCAGTGGGAAGGTGGGCGCGAAAAGACGTAAGTGGGAAGGAGAACACAGAGTGCTGAATTTTGTACATGTTGCAAAAATTTCAGTCTATTCAACATCGCATTTAACTAAATATAGATTTCTGATAATTAGATTTTAAGATATTCCTAAAAATGGAACATTTGGGCTTCCTTCTGGCTATAGCTCTGATATAAATTCTCCAAGCCTAATGAAAAATGCTTTAAAAATTAAATCATCCATCTCCCATATCTGAAACGTAGGCAGCAAATGTACAAAAGTTTCTATCTGTCAGTGGTCCGTCGTACAATGTTCTGAGTAAATATTCCAAATAAAAACACTTTCAACAACTTCCAGCATCATTTTCTTCTTTAGATTTCTGTTTATCCTTCACCAATTCATTGTAGCACATACTGAGTTCATTCAGTGCTTATTGAACACCTAAGATGGCCAGAAAGTATTCTAGGTACTGTGTATTCGAAAGCACACTTAAGGTAGTAAATCAGAGCATTTGACAGGGACAGATAGCCTATACAATTCATTATCTGGCACTCCAAAATATCCCTAACCTCCGACTTCTGAGAGTTTGTGCAGCTGGCCCCTACAGGTCCAGAAATTCGAGGGTTAAAGATCTTGTGACTCAAACCCTGAGTCTGTATTCCGTGAAGATGGATGTAATCACTGCCATAAATTGGCCAGTTATGCATAAAGCTACGGTGACAAACAAGGCCACAAGCCATCACACTGAAATTACTGATGAACTACCCAAACCTACAGTGAGTGAGAACAGGTAGCCCTCGCCCAGGACACTGCAGCTCTAAATCTTCCCAATGGACTAAGAAATAAGCGCTTCCCCGTTTCACATGAGTGGAGGAAGTCACTTCATCATTGGCCTGTCACATGAATTGCTGACACAAGAAACTTTTCCCCACTTAGAAAACCGTAAGTACTAGGCGATCGCTTGCCAGTTGCAAGTTGAAAAAAAAATGCCTATTTTTTTTTCACCCACGCTGTCTCGTATTTGAAAATAAAGGCCGATTCTCTTTGCAGTACATTTGGGTGCACTAATCGTTTAAACTCTAGTTTGTTCCACTAATCCTCTAGCAGTAGATGTTTCACGAATCTGTCAATGGTATACACATTTATTTATAACTATAGATGTGCCCCTATTATGCACCTCTATGACTCAACATGTCGACTGTCTGATACCTGAACAGCAATTCACTGGATACCATTTTCTAAAAATCTTAGGTCAAACCTGCATTTATTACACAAGATCTTGTGGTTTAGGATTAGAAAGTGAGAGAAAACCCAGAATCAACCTGTCAGTGACTGAGTCAAGCTACAGACTGCTCCCAGAATTAATTGATATCATCTATCTATATTTTAAAAAACAACGTAACGGCTATGCACGTTCAAAGCTTTACTGGAAGAAAGAACTGACCAAAAGGATAGAATATACATTGGCAGAGCCTAATCAACATCAATTATCTAATTGAGGAAGAATGATCAAAGTATGCACCTAGCAAGCCTTGCCTCAGACACATAACTTGTGATTTTGAAAAGGTACTGAGTATGAAAACCATTACTCCCTTTATGCCAGTATCAGATATAAGAAGGAAAAAGATTAACTCCAAATACCTACTGTGAATCTGCTGCTTTGCTTATAATACTCCCTTTAATCCTCAGAGACATCTCATATTGTAGTGTTAGCATCTTTACTGCACAGGTGAGAATCTGACATGCATAGATGTTAAAAAAACTTGCACAGAATCATACAACAAATAAGCACTGAGATAGGATTAGCCGGATCCAAGTCCCTTAGACTTTCCCTTCACAAAGTTGGAGCAGATAGTAACGTGGAAAATAACCCCTTTGTCATCTGAACTTCCACGGTGGGCCAGGTGCACAACTGACACTTGGGTCCTGGCGATTTCTCAAGGGATTATCCAACGACTTGAACAGATTGCTCCATCAACACCCAAAGATGTTTACATCAGCAGCTTTAATATAACCCTCCATCCATTCTCCAACTAAAGGTGGTTCAGCTCTGTCACAGAGAAGCTGGGACTAGACTCATCTTTTCTCAGCAGCAATCCCTCACGTGCTGACCGGAGAGAGAGCTGGGGTCCAGCTTTACACATGCCACTCAGTCCAATAAGCACAGCTGTGCTGAGAAGACCTCTTTCTCTAAATTCTCTTGCCAAGCTGAATTTTATGATCTTCACTGGCAGAGGATCAAATGCAAACTCCTAACTTACAGCCAAGTTATTTTACAGCAGCTGTTGGAAGAACTAATTTAGAATGCAAATCTGGTCCTTAATCTACGGGAAAACTGTTGCAGTGATGGATGGCTTTTGAGGCAATAGTTCAGGAAAGACACCCCTAATGCCTTCTAGCATTACAGAAGAAGAAATATGTAGCTGCCATTTGTTTTTATTTGCTTTGGAGCAATTGCCCCTCTAGGGAGGACTTGGAGTCCTATGGAAAAACGGTCCAGGTGTTCAAAATCTGCCTCAACTGTCTTTTCCACATAAGTAAAATCGAGATCAGAAGAAAGGCGTGGAGACTATGTTTCAGATAATGCCTCCTTAGGATGTAGGACTCCAAGACTTTAGGCTAAATCATCTATAGGATAAGGCAACTGGATGTAACAAGAGAGTGAAAAATCAGTAGCCATCACTGATCCTGCCTATAGAATCCTGCTACTCGAGGTATCAATTAAAGTTGATACAGTCTTTTTTCTTTTTATTCATTTACTTGCCAGCTAATGGTGACCTTCTAGAACACCGAATGCGTGAAGCATTCACGGAACCATTCCACAGCTTTGATCCTCATGCCTTTAGTCCAACAAAATCTTAGAAAATACTCAGTCCTGGTTATGAGGAAGTTTCTTACTTTTTCCACCGAGTGACAGAAGAAACCTGAGCCTGAGCAATATCTATGAAGATCTCATCTGATGGCAGCTGTCAGAGTAAATGCAATAGAATAATGTACATTTCTACCTGTTCCTGTTTTGTTAGGCATGGAGAATGATGACTGTGGAACTTCCAATCACTTCAAAGAACTATCAGAATAAGAGTAATGGGAAATGGCTCTGAGGAGTAGAAAATTAGAAAAGGAAAGGTATATCCACACTGGGGATTTTTGTGATTGGCCTTTCAGTTTGGCTTTGTATGTAACGGAGAAACACTTGTCATCTAAGTAATTGAACTTTGACTAGGAGACCAGAAACTCTCGTAACCCATGATGTGCTTCTAACTAGACACTCCCTCATGTGCTTTCTGGTCCACACGAGTCAACAAACGCAAAGGAAAAAAGGTGGTGCTACTCATGCCTATCTGTGGTCCTGCTTTTCCCTGACCCCATCCCATCACTGTTACCCCAAGTTTACTTAGATACACAGCCGTCTGTATTGCTGATCTACCTGAGTCTGTGGTAGAGCAGGTAGGGCTCAAATTGGGATCAGGAAAGTAGCCTGGATTCTCCACAGTCACAACAGGGAGCGTGAAGTGCATTAACTATGGTAACAAATATACCCTCTCTGTTCTCCAAGGGCACTGCCAGAGCCCCTGATCATCCTAAATTTTCCTGTGACCCAACAGTGACACCTTACCTAGAAATCCAGTGCATTTTCATTTTACTATTGCCCTAGTGGACACGTGGGAGTTTGCATAATTGGTTATTCATCTTATTTGCTTTTGCAGCACATGATGGAGGACCCCAACAATGTGTTTGGTGTCAAGATACCAAGAAAAGCCTGGATCCAGTGTGAAACTACCTAATGTCCACGGACAGACCAAATACTGTGATGTCAGAAAATGAAGTAAGCTCACAGGAGGAAAGCTATTCATTCATCAAGGATGAACTGGGGCAAAGGTATCCTCTTGCATCTCTTCTAAGAATGTCTCCATTTCTTATCATGGGATGTGGCTTTTTTTTTTTTTTTTTTTTTTGGGTACGCGGGCCTCTCACTGTTGTGGCCTCTCCCGTTGCGGAGCACAGGCTCCGGACGCGCAGGCTCAGCGGCCATGGCTCACGGGCTTAGTCGTTCCGCGGCATGTGGGATCTTCTCAGACCAGGGCACGAACCCATGTCCCTGCATCGGCAGGCGGACTCTCAACCACTGTGCCACCAGGGAAGCCCGGAATGTGGCTTTTTATGATTTGAGGAGGAAAGACAAATTGGGAGAGGGTTGAGATGTTCCCAAGCCTGGGTGAAATAAAGTTTGGATATATATAACTGGTAAGTATCATGATATTCATTTAGTCTTTAATTTATGCACCCAATAAATACGTATTAAGCACAATATATCAAGTACTGCTCTAAGTAAGTACCTAGATAAAACAAAGGCAAACAGGCAAAAATCTTTGCCCCCAAAGAGCTTACAGTCTAATTGGCAGTGGGCAATAAACATAATAAATTAGTAAATTAGGTAGTATATTACAAGGTAATTAGTTCGTAGGAGAAAAACCGCCAGGTACGGAGAGGCGGAATGACAGGTGTTGAAATCCTAAATATAGTAGTCAGAGTCAGCATCAAGGGGTGGTGACACTGGGTCAAAGTTTGAAGAAACAGACCACGTAGAAATCTGCGGAAAGAGTGTTCCAGGCAGAAGTAAGAGCCCGTGCAAATGCCTAGAGGTGGGAGCGAGCCTGGTGTATTTAAGATAGGGTCAGGATGGCTGGAATTAGTTTGGGGTGAGTGAAATATTTGCCTCAGGAGAAAAATGTAGGGGGATCTTAAAAGACTCAGTAATCAAGAAGAATGCTATTTTAATGCAACATTTTGTAAACACTAAAGTCCATGCAACATAAAGAAGTCCAAGGTGAACAAAATATCAACATCTGAAATAGGACAGGATCTGACACTACATGGTCCAACCCTGCCTCATTCACCCGGTTCCGATAAAAATTTATTTACGAAAACAGGCGGCCAGCCCGTGGGCCGCAGTGTGCCATTTTGGACTCTTTCGTACTGCATTTATTATTTGTTCTAACGACTGAGCTTTTTCTCCCCCACTTAAATTCTGCTTGTGACTCGGGTGCCTCACCCTAGACCCGGCCCTGCAAAGGAGGCCCGCGTGGCTGCAGAGGATGAAGTGGGAGGAGGTGAGGCCAGGAGGGCAGCTGGAGGCCACATTTCAGAGGCTGTGCAGTCAGTCTAAGGATTCTGCCTTTCGATCTAAATGAAATGCACCACCCCTGAAGAGTGTTTAACAGAAAAGCCACCTGATCTCAACTTGCCTTTTAAAAATGATGAGTAAAAGGAGTAGAAGCAGGGAGAATGATTAAGGGAGTGTTTATAATATTCCAGATGCAAGCTGATGGTGAGTAAGACCAGAGTAGTAGCAGGAAGGTGGTGAAAAGCGATTGGTTTCTGGATATATTTTGTTTGTTTGTTTGTTTTAGTTGAAGCGTAGTTGATTTACAATGTTGTGTTAGTGTGTGAAACTTCAGGTATACAGCAAAGTGATTCAATTACACACACATATACATGTATACACACACACACACACACACACACACACACACACACATATATATATATAGGTCTCAAGATACTAAGTAGATTTCCCTGTGCTCTACAGGAGGTCCTTGTTGGTTATCTATTTTATATATAGTAGTGTGTATCTGTTAATCCCAAACTCCTAATTTATCCCTCCCCCCTTTCCGTTTTGGTAACCAGAAATTTGTTTTCTATGTTTGTGGGTCTATTTCTGTTTTGTACATAAGTTCACTTGTGTCATTTTTTTTTTAATTTCACATATAACCAATATCATATGTTATTTGTCTTTGTCTGACTTACTTCACTTAGTGTGATCATCTCTAGGTACAGCTGTGTTGCTGAAAATGGCATGATTTCCTTCTTTTTTTATGGCTGGATATATTCTGGAGGTAGACCTAACATGTTGTGTGCAGTATTGGACATAGAGTGTGAGACAGGAAGAAAGGATGATCCCAATATTTTCATCAGATAAACCAGAAAGATGGAATTGCCATTATCAGAGAAATTCTGTCTGGGGAGCAGGTTTGGGCAAGTGAACCATGGCCTTTACTTTCTTTTTTTTTTAATTAATGAATTATTTTTGGCTGCATTGGGTCTTCATTGCTGCACGCGGGCTTTCTCTAGTTGTGGTGAGCAGGGACTACTCTTCGTTGTGGTACGTGGGCTTCTCATTGCGGTGGCTTCTTTTGTTGCGGAGCACGGGCTCTAGGTGCGCGGGCTCAGTAGTTACGGCTCATGGGCTCAGTAGTGGTGGTTTGTGGGCTCTAGAGCACATGCTCAGCAGTTGGGTGACTCGCAGGCTTCAGTAGTTGTGGCTCACGGGCTCTAGAGCACAAGCTCAGTAGTTGTGGTGTGCAGGCTTCAGTAGTTGTGGCATGTCGGCTCAGTAGTTGTGGCTCGTGGGCTCTAGAGCACAGACTCAGTAGTTGTGGCGCATGGGCTTAGTTGCTCCGCGGCATGTGGGATCTTCCCGAACCAGGGCTCGAACCCCCGTCCCCTGCATCGGCAGGCAAATTCTTAGCCTCTGCGCCACCAGGGAAGCCCCTGGCCTTTAGTTTTGAACATTTTAGGTTGCGGTATCTATTTGCTCATCAAGTGACCACACTGAGTGGTCACTTGATACGGGAGTTGATACGGGAGTATGAAGTGGAAGAAGAGATTTCAGCTGGAGCTATAAATATGGACATCACCTTAAAATCTATATAGACAACTTACTCTCCTCCTTCACCTCCAGATACTGAAGCCATTATTCTGTAAACTAGAATTGAGAAAGCTTTTGTAGAGGATACATGTCTTCATGAGGTAGGACTACGTTAACTTTCATTCTTTTGAGCTTTTCCAGTGGCCTAGAAATTTGTTTAAAAACAGAAGAAACTGGATTCTCTACATGAAAGACCTATGGTCAAATATGTTTCCATGGAGTTTTAATTCTTAGCGTTTTCTCAATTTAAAGACTGGCAACATGTTTCAAGTTAGAGGTCGAAATGTTAGTAACAGGATCCCACCAAAATGTGTCACTTCCCAAAATCTGCATCACATTTTCTACCAACAGGTCAAGTCCTAACAGGAGTACAATGTAAGTAAACATATCCACAGGAGAAAAACTGGAGAGAGAGAGAGAGAGAGGTGGGGGGGGGGGGGGCAGAGGGAGGGGGGGAGAGAGAGAGAGAGAGAGAGAGAAACTCTTCCCTGAATTATTTATTTAAAATAAAGATCAGTCATTTCAAATCAGTCTGCAATAAATGGTAATACATTTTCTAGACAATCTGAGTGTTTTATGAGTATACAAACTTGGCCACTTATGTTGGGCTGATTTGCAAAGTTAGGCATTAGGTCATATCCTGTGGCTACTGTTTAAAAGTATAAAAATCATATGGCTGGCTAAGATGACAAGTTTCTTGTGGCAAACTATTTGACTAGACTCTCTGGGCCAAGAAGAGATGAACTATAGTATTTTGACTCTTCATGAAAATATCCAGTCTGCTGACTGCCAATAAGGAGAAGCAAGAGTGGGTGCAGCAAAATATTATGTTAATTGTTAAACCTGCAAAATGACAAAGCACCCCTTGACAAAACTGATTGGCTCCCATCCTGGGAAGATTTGAGACCACAGATATAGCAGAGAACCAGTTTGAGCTTTCGGCTCAGATTTTCAAAACCAAATCCCATTCAGTGTTGTGTGGTTTCTATGTTTCTACGTGGGTTGCTGTCTCATTAATTGATGCCATTTGCCCTTGTTTTGTTTCATAGATTAAAGTAAGAACCACTAATGTCTAAATGCCGGCATCAAATGAAAACAGCAGTCTCTCTTTGTTGTCTTACGTCACTCAGAAATAGAAATTTATACTATCTCGTAATAACCTATAATGGAATATAGAATGTAAAAAAGAAATATATATATGCGTAACTGAATCACTTTGCTGTATACCTGAAACTAACACAACATTGTAAATCAACTATATTTCAATAAAAATTTAAAAGAAAAACAGAAAAAAGATTCCCAACAAAAAAATAAAATAATACATTAAAAAATAGAAATATATCATTATCCTAGGAAGTCCAGCCATAGAAGAAATTTGAGTTTTTGCTAATTCAACCTTTTGATAAAGAGGCATGATTTCTAATTAAATCCATATTATTCTGTACTTCCATATTCTTTTGAGTTTTCTTTATAATTGTATACTCTAAAAGTTAAATATTTTTTATGCTTTTCTAAATTATTGTTCTGGATTTTATAAAGTAATAAAAATACAACAAAATACAAGAAATAGAAAGAGTGTCTTTGTGGAATACACAAAGGATATATTAAATGTTTATTTAATCAGATATTTATTTTCAATAATTTATGAAATCAATAAATATTTTACCATGGAAACATTCCTCTAGTACTACTCTGAAAATGCTACTGTTTTAAGAAATATGAGTTGGATTAGAGAAATAAAAATTCCTTTTACTGCATATAACAAATATTACAATAGAGAACAGACTTGTGGTTGCCAAGGGGGAGAGGGGTTGAGGAGGGATGGACTGGGAATTAGGACTAGCAGATGCAAGTGATTACATACAGAATGGATAAACAACAAAGTCCTACTGTACAGCACAGGGAACTATATTCCATATCCTGAGATAAACCATAATGGAAAAGATTATTAAAACACACATATATATATATTATATATATATATATACATATATATATATACATGAATAACTAAAGCACTTTGCTGTAAGCACAAATTAACAGAACATTGTAAATCAACTATACGTTACTAAAAGAATATATATTACAGACACAGCTAAGAGTAATGGTGACTGAGCAACTGACTTAAAAACATTTACTTCTCAATGCTTTTTAAACCATGAAGATAGCTAGTTCGTGTTACTTAAAATAAACTGAAAATTAAAGATAAATATTCTCTAGCCCAAGCCAAAACAGAAAACAAAAAACTCTAACTTAGGAAACCATTGCAAATCAACAAAATTAGACTTGCAAACATTCTAGTAAAACATGTGCTGAACTATTTTTTTACAGCAGCACTGAATATTCATTGAATTATCATTCATATGATTTTAATTTCTACCATAACTGCATTAAGAATGGGAAAACGTTAATATAAATAAGCAAACAATAGATCATAAACTACTCTTTGGAATGAAGAAGGCAAAAGCACGATACTAAGAACAATATAGTAAAAATTATCAACCAGACTTTGAGCACTGTTTGGGGAGCATCTTTTATCTGATGGAGCAGATTGAGCCAAAGATAGGCATGACAAGTCAATGAGACCCAAATGTAAACGATAAAACCATGGACAAAAGCCTTGAAGGAAAACGCTTTTCCCTTGGAGGTATGATTTGTGCTGACCTCCAGGTGTAATATTATGTGCACTGATGAGCTGATCAACAGAACAGAACTTCTAGCCAGCTGTAATCAAGAGTGATTGATGGCTGGGACAAAAAAGTTGATTACCATGACAAGTTTGCTGATGCAGAGAAAATAAGCCTCTGCTTGGGATATGGATAAAACCTGCTCAGAGACTACCTCCTGAAACCTTATTATATAGGAATCTAAGAGAAGGCTTAAAGTTGCATGAACGGACCTGATATCCCAATAAACCTGATAAGAATAAATTTGCCATGCATCCATCTTCAGATACTTCTCGGTACAGAATTTAAAAGTACATGTAGGCCCAATAAAAAGTAAACCGCATGCTCTCAATGTTATGTGTGTGATTATCTCTCCGCCTCTCAAAGTAGGCCTGTGAATCGCACGTGGACACAGAAAATTAAACTTTCACAGCCCTCCACGGCTCCCTCCGCACAAGGAATGGGTTCCCCAAAGGACTGCAACCTTTACCACTTTCAGATTCAATTTACATCAAAACATAGATTGGGAGGGAGACAATGGATCCCAGAGGCAGTGTTTTGCATTGCAAATGAGGTTTGGCAGGCTTGAAAAAGGTGAATACGGGCCAGGATGCAGGGTGTAAGTACAGTGTTCTAAAATAGTACAGTAGCTAGATTATGCAGAGATCCATAGACTATGAATAAATGTACCCATCTTTTCAAGTTCTGGCTTTAACGTCATACTCTAGTAATGCAACCCAAATGTAGTGTGCAATTTATAGCATGCCTGGTACAATGTCATTCTCCTTAAATCCATGATAAAACCAAATAGCCACTCCTCAACGAGTCATCCTAAGAAACTTAGTGGGAAGAAGGTAAAATGAATGGGTAGGTTCATTTCACCTATAGAGAGATCTGTGGCCATGGGGATACTCAAGAAAGTATATTTCATCACAATTACTCTAGCTAATTAATACAGAGAATAGGACTCAGCAGAAGAGATAACAACAAATAACTGTAAAAGGAAAGAAAGGATATAAAGATCGTAAAACCCAAAACGACTTAAGAACAAAGTCATAGGAATTACCTTTCTCTCCAATTCCTTTGCTCCTCTGCCCCTCTACTGTCCTAAATTTCCAGGGCTATGGCAAAAGTGGTGATTTATGAAATGCTGAAATAAATTATAGTGAAATGTGATAAAAAGGGCAAGGGGCCTGATAAACAGTGACTACAATGAATGGAAAGGGATGAACAAATTTGATTTTTGAGACTTTCTATTAGTGGTGATGATTAATGCAGTTGCTACTTTTAGTTTCTATAAGCTCATTAGTGCCTATTAATACTTTGAGAAATGTATATGGTTGCAGAAAGAGATACAAAACAAATGATGACATTTATATGAGATATGTACGTCAAGCGATTTATGGGCAACTGGGCTACATCAAGGTTTTTATTCCATGGCTAATAGACTTCATCAGTCACAAAGTGATGAAGCGGCTGGTGTGCTCCAAAATCTTCAGGGTATAATCATAAAGTTAAAATGGGGGAATTTGGACGATACTGATTTATTTTGCAAATAACCTGAAATTCAGAGGTTGCTACAAGGCAAGCTTTCCAAATCACAAGAACCAGCTTCTAAGGCTGTGCTCAAATCTAATTCCACTTATTCATTTCCTTTTCAAGTCATGTGAATTTCCATTTCTCAGGTTTTAGGGAAGTAGTTGCTTAGGATACGAATCCTGCTTTGTAGAGGGATCAGGCACTGGTGAAAAGGCAACCTAAAATTTCATTTTTTTCAAAACGTAGAAGTTATTCTAAATGCTCTTAATGAAGCTGCAACTTAGACCATCTTAGAGAATCCCGTTTCTACCTTCGTTTTCTTGTTAAGGTGATTTAAAAAAAAAATGTGTCTGGTCTTAAGCACTTCATCCATTTATTTATTCAACATTTATTGAGTGATACCTAAGACTTGTAGAGCTTTCCTAACATTAATAGGTTTCTTGTCTCATCTTTGGGGACACGTGGACGATTTTAGTTGATTTAATTGGAATCATACCCTCCCCATCACATTCTGTCCTTTGATGCTTTGCACATGCTTAACCCTCTTCTCAAATTCTGCATTCAATAGGTGGCATTTGATGAAACAGACTTGGCGGAGATTGTCTACTGCCCCCCTGCCCCGCCCCCTTCAAAACTTACTACAAGAGCGCTGCCTTTGAGGCGTTCTCAATTTTGAAATATGTTTCTAGGTTCTAGCGATCTATACTACTGGCAGTCTAGCAAGGAATTTAGTACTGGTATCAACCTTAACGTCTCCATTGTGTGTAGAACTTCAGTGACCAGTTGTCCTAGCTGAAAACTGTCAGCTGATACCAATGCAAGTCTCGGAATTAATTTCCCTTAGGAAAGGTCACGTGATACGTTAAGTAAAAACACTAAGTTGGGACTTAGGAGCCTGGTTTTCAGTCCTCTTATCTGTTGCAACAGCTTAGAGACCTTGAAAAAGTCAACTCAATATTCTGGCCTTTGGTTTTTCCAACTGTACAATCTATAAAATGGACAGAATGATTTCTTATACTTCTCTAAGTCCTAACTTACAACAATTCTCTGAGGGGCTCACAGTATTCCACAGAAATACAAGTACCTCTCTGATTATTGGAGGTTATTGTACACATCTACTTGTCATAGCTAAAATCAACTTTCTCTTCCTATACTTTCAAAGTCAAATTTTCCACGTCTAGGAGAATTTGATAGAAAAGTGAGTTTTATTAATTTGTTTTTCCTTGTTTATCAAGAAAAGAAGTCCAGAGAAATATGGACCCTTTTATAATGATTTCTCTTTTTTCTCAGTCCCATACCCTTCATTCCATCCACAGATGAAACTCTGGAATATCAAAGTCAATTCAGAGTCCCGAAATGACCCAATATTGAAGTTTTATTTTTAAAAGCCTGCCAAAGAAACACACTGCTTCAATAGATTCCTGTGCTCTTAACGGCTCATTTTCTTCTGAAATCTCGAACAGCCAGACTCAGTATCTCTTGTTTGGTCTTTCTGTTCAAGTTTTCCTTTCTGAGAATTTCTGACAGAGCCTCGGGCTCTATTCAAGAAGGAGAAGCCAGTGAAACTGAGGGATGAAATGGCCCAAACACACACTCAGAGGACGTGCTCCAGACCCAACTCCTCACACAGGGACGACCTGGCAGCCCAACTCAAGCTCATCAGGTCCCAGATATAACTCCTTTGGCAGGGAAGCTGAATAGCCCTGTCCTAGAACTGTTTTTGAAGAAGAAAAAGCACCCAGTGGGAAAGCCATGATGCTCAGGCCAATGCTCTAAATAGCTCTGTGAGTCCTGGAGACATGGAAGGGACACAGTCTTATGAAAGAGCTGTTTCAAAGCTGCCTGAAAATTTAATTTATAACTGGGTTTCTCTGAAGTTCCTTTGGGACTTAGCAGCAGCAGCAATAGACTTAAAGAGGCTGAGAGTTTTTAATAAATCAGCTTTGCCAGGGACAAGTGGTTCCTGCTGTTTTTAAAAGGTAAAAGGTAAAGATTTACCAGGAGTGGGCACCTCAGATCTTAACACAAAGATACAATAAGATGCACAAAGATGCTTTCAACTTATAGATCCCTATAAGTACTTTTTTTTAAAAAAGAGAGATATTTTCAAACTTCTGTATTTCTTAAGAAGTAATTTAACATTTGAAGAATGAAACAATTGTAACTTCATTTTTAGCCCACAAAGTAAAAATGACCTTTCTGTTTCATTCACTATAGAATTTATAATCTAATTGTTTACATGTTGTAGTTTATAATCCTTACAACGTGGCTGTAAGGAATGGCTAGTTATTTTAAATGAGATGATTCTGGAACCTGTAAGTTCAATGAAGAGCCCAAGGACACACAGCCAATTAAGAGAAGACAAATGTAGACGACAGGATGTCAAATTCCTGATCGGTTGTTTTTCCTACGATTGCACTGGGCTTCCCTGATGCTGTTTTCAGGTCTGGGGTTTGATGTGTATCCCCCATGCATAGATCTGTATTAACCTTCCTCCTAGGATATGCAATAAAATGCTAAAATCTGAATGAGATAAAAATAATAACTATGAACTTTCCTGGGCGTGTCTCAGACTGAAGACACGGCCAGAAAGAGGCCAGAAATACTTAGAAAAGCGCAACTGAGATCTTCAAAATATAATTTTTTAATTTGGGATAAAACGTGCAGTTTGAAAACCATAATAGGATAGTAGATGCAACCATCCTTTTTCCTTTAAGAAACTTAAGCACGGGGGCTTCCCTGGTGGCGCAGTGGTTGAGAGTCCGCCTGCCGATGCAGGGGACGCGGGTTCGTGCCCCGGTCCGGGAAGATCCCACATGCCGCGGAGCGGCTGGGCCCGTGAGCCATGGCCGCTGAGCCTGCGAGTCCGGAGCCTGTGCTCCGCAACGGGAGAGGCCACAACAGTGAGAGGTCCGCGTACCGGAAAAAAAAAAAAAAAAGTGTCTTAAGATATAATGTTAACGAAAGTCTAATTATCTAAGTTTGGTCATTTGGTAGGAAGAAATATTCCTATTAGCATCTTCATCATTAGATTGCCACATTTGGTAATGGAAGTTTTGACAGAGATATGAATTAAATTCAGATTTATTGCTTCATTTCACTACATATCTGGTTTCTAAAGTGCAGAACAATAATGATTTCTATTTTATAATACCACTGGAAAATGTAAATATCAATTATATTGGTGATGGTCCCAAGGATTCCCTTTGGAGGGGTCTGAGATCTGTAAGTAATGTTATCTTCTTTCTCTCTTTTTGTTTTTTCATAAATTTACTTATTTTATTTATTTATTTTTGTCTGTGTTGGGTCTTCGTTGCTGCGCGCGCGCTTTCTCTAGTTGCGGCGAGCCGGGGCTACTCTTCCTTGTGGTGCGCTGGCTCCTCATTGCAGTGGCTTCTCTTGTTGCGGAGTGCGGGCTCTAGGCGTGTGGGCTTCAGTAGTTGTGGCACGTGGGCTCAGTAGTTGTGCCTCGCGGGCTATAGAGCACAGGCTCAGTAGCTGTGGCGCATGGGCTTAGTTGCTCCGCGGCATGTGGGATCTTCCCAGAAGAGGGCTCAAACCCGTGTCCCCTGCATTGGCAGGTGGATTCTTAACCACTGCGCCACCAGGGAAGCCCTAATGTTATCTTCTAATGAGGTTGCTTTTCCTCTGGTTCATAACAGTCACCTGAAATAATTAATGCTTGGCCATTCTGAGTGATAAAGGATTTGTTGTTACTGTATTATAGTTCAGTAGTTTGCATTTATCTTTAAATTTTCACCATGTTTATGACTGAACTGTGTGAGTGAACAGGAGTGATGCCGTTTGGGAGGACTTGTCAGTCATTGTGGCGGAGCCTAGCCCGCAGTGAGGGTGACCTCCACAGCAGCTCTGACTGCCCTGGGTTAGTTCATGGGGGAAGGAGCCCTCAGGCTTTCTCTTTGGGGCAGCTGGACTGGGCAGGAAACACACAGGATGCCATCCATGCCATTGTTGTCGCAGCTGCTGGATCTCTGGATGGACTTGCTGCCCTACCTGGACCAGGTGAAGCAGAAACAGCCTGGAAGTGGACTCCGACGCTGTGTGGCTAGCCTCTGGCTAGGTGGCCTGCTATAAGCCTCCTACACTCTCTACACTTCAGTTTCCACTGCGAAATTAGCAAAAGTTTCCTTCCATCATTAACATATCATGAAATGTTCTTTTGGGGATATTAACCAGAGTGATGATCAGATACCACAATTTTATGATCCCTCAGTTTTGGGGCCTGAGATCTTATTTCTCATTCTATAAACAGTCATTGAGTAATTAATCATTTTCTACCTCAATAATTTTACATATGTGCTGGCCTTGCTGTAAGTTGTCTTTCAAAGGCACACTTACTAACTGGTCCAGGCCAATGGTAATTTATGCTGATCTTAAGATGCTGATAAAATAATTGGACAAATTACAACCTTTCATTCTTTAATTGGAAGCTTTCTGCATAACCTCATGTGTGTTTCATATAAATGTCAAAAAGAATTTTTTTTTTCCCCAAAGAAAAAGCCTGCACCAGGAGAAGGCAATCTGATTTAAAGTGCATACAATATAATGTGCCACTTAGAAAGATATCTGCAGGGCTAAAAATGGAAAAAGTACTGTACAGGAAACGGGTATGGCATACCACCAAACTACAGACTTTATAATACGAAGGGTTAAAAAAATAAATAAAAGCTTAGAGGGAAAGGAAATTGAATGTTCATGATGCAGAGATGAAAAGAACTAGAAGCTATTATTTTCATTGGAAGGGGAAGAAGCTTTGAAATGTAAAAAGGTTCACAAGGCAAAAATACTTTCCTACGTGATAGAGGATTCAACCAAGCATACAAGTGAATTACAGTGTTACTTTTCCAGATTCTAGGTTTAAGAATGGAAATAGCAAGATAAATTCCAGATTTACCTGGAAAGAGCAAACAGACAGTTGTATTGGGATTTAAAGCTTTTTGGGAATACAATGCTCGATATCTATATCTATACATCTATATAAATATATATATACGTATATATACACATACATATGTATGTATACATATAAACACATACATATGTATGTATTTTCTTTTTTTATATATGAATGAATGAATGATAAATCCAATTGATCTTGGCATTCAGTACTAAATAGTTCGTGAAATTAGTATATATAGATATGACCAGTCAATAAATAAACAAATCTTATATTTTCAGCACATTAGTTCCCCTTTATTGACACAATAATGCTACGGAGATATTTAAAGTCTCTAAAGGAGTTTCTACTCCTGTATTTCAATTTTGCAATAATTATATTTTGTTTGTAAATCACAGTTAATATGTTGCTATGTCATTTATAAACTCAATAACATTGGGTCTTCCTATTAAAAAAACCCTGCAATTTAAAAAACTTGCACTGCATAGTGAATTTATATTCAAGGTTCAAGGAAAGGAAAAGGGCATTGAATTCATGTGTCCAGTTTATACAGACCGAAGATTTGGACTGGGGTAATTATCTGATAAATTCAGGTGGTCATGAAATTCAGTTCAAATGTAAGTCAGACATCCACGTGAGTACCTATGGTAGGCAGGATAATGATGTTTAAGTCCTAATCCCTGGAATCGATGGATATGTTACATTACGTGGCGTGACAAAGGAGATTAAATTAGCAGATGAAAGTAGGTTGCTGAACAGCTAAATTTAAAATAGGAAAGTTATGCTGGATTATCCAGGTGGGTCCATGGTGATCACAAAGGTCCTTCAATGTGGAAGAGGGAGGCAAAAGAGAGAGAAATTCCACATGCAAAGAACTCAACTGGCCTCGTTGCCTTGAGGATGGGAGGGGGTCGCGAGCCAAGAGGGCAGCTTCTAGAAGCTAGAAAAGAAAGGCAAGGGGAGTTCCCTGGTGGTCCAGTGGTTAAGACTCCACACTGCCAATGCAGGGGGCCCGGGTTTGATCCCTGGTCAGGGAACTAAGATCTCGCATGCCGCAACTAAAGATCCCGTGTGCCGCAACTAAGACACAGCACAGCCAAATAAATAAAAAATAAAAAATATTAAAAAATAAAAAAGAAAGGCAAGGAACTGAAATCTCCCCCTGAGCCCCTGAAGGAACATCACCCTGCTAACACCTTGCTTTCAGCCATGTAAGACCCATTTCTGACTTCTCACCTCCAGAACTATAAACTAATAGAGCTGTGTTGTCTTAAACCACCAAATTTGTGGTAATCTGTTACAGCAACAATAAAAGGTTAACACAGTAACCATCTAATGAGTGGTCAAGTCTGCAATTGTTTAATTATGACCGAGAATGATTCTTGTCCATTCTCCAAATACCTTGGCCATTTTCCTTTTAAAGAAACCTGAGAACAAAGTTATAAGAATGAGAAGCAATTTCCCTAATAAATACATATTGATTCCTATATCACTTTGAAAATTCATTAGCAAATGAATACAAATACATTTTTAATCTCTTACTAAGAAATAAAATAAGATTACATTTTAGAAAAGAAATATGCAAATCTTTATTTTACATTATGTTCTTTATGTTAATAATCATATATGGAAACACAGTGTGTTTCCTAAAGTATACCTAACAGTATTTCTAAAGTTTTAAATATGACTTTGATATCCATCTACAGGATTAGTAGAATCACCTGCCAAAAAAAAAAGACCAATTGTGTCTTGAAGTGGTGAGTTACCCGTCACTGGGGATAATCAACGCAAAGACCTAGTCTAGATATAGCAAATGGTTTTCTTACATTTAGTGGGAGAGTGGGTTCAACGAGCTTGAAGTCTCTTTCTGGCTTCCAGTTTACAAGAAGTTTTCTTAATATAGAGAAAAACATTAGCAGTGAAATTGTTGGCAGAAGGGTTGATATTTGAAACAGCCCCTATTAGACGTAAGGAGCGGGAAACAGGGCTCCTCAGAGACTTTTGCAACATTATCTGATCAATACCAAAGTGAAATATCAATATGATTTAAGAAGAAAAGGAATAAAGAAGGACACACTTAACAATTATGGAACTATATGATTGTTTGCTGAGTATTTAAAAATGATCAAAATTGTAACTGTTGAGTTCAGAACTCTTATTTGCAAGTCAGGAAAACTGTTTTGTTTTGTTTTTTACACCAGCTGGAAGAGGTTATTATATAACATTCATCACTTGAAATATTTTTTAATAAATTAAACTATAGTAATTTTCTTAAAATTCAAATCGAATCAAGGTGCTCAGTATTCAAAAACAAACAACAAAACAAAACAAAAAGACAACACTTCAAATAAAATGCTGTATGTTTAGTGTGTTTTTTTTACAGCAGCAAATGCCATTCAAGTGTTATGCAGGCAATCTATTCCTCTTTTTAAGCCAACAGAAGGAATGCTATAAAATTACCTGATGATTATACTAGCAGGTATGAGTTCATAAGACAGTAGCAATCCTTATACAAATGAAAGGCTCTCATGGAAGGAAAAAGCCACTTTATTTATGCCACATCTATTTCCTGTGCCTGATTATCTCATATGAAACCCTTATCATCAGATCAGCTAAGGGACACACTTGCCTAGGGTGATTAAATACTGGAAGGCCTAACATTCTCCAGAATCCAGAGCTGTTTGGTTATCTCCATACAGCATATCCGTTTAGGGCAATAACATGGCACCCTGGAAAGGCCACTTTGATAGATGGGGTCCTCTGTTTACCAAGAGTGTCAACAAGATGTTCAATTTTTATTCCTTCCAAACCAACGTCCCTTTTCTTTTCTGTATCTCAGGACCGACTACATTCCAAAGTAGGATGGGGACAGGCGGCAGTTTTCTTCATATTGACCACAAGCAAAATTAGCTTCTGTGATGAACCCAGAGTCCACACTGTCCCTTAGAAAAGGTATAAAAGATGAGGATCCCTCTCTGTGAATAACTTGCAAAGTGTCAGGTCTACACTGTCTTGCTCCTGTCATGTTCTCCACTTAACTTTTACTCATTAGGGGCTGGGGGCCTTTGAGGTCTTCAGAACCCCCTGTTAAAATGCTTATACTTCTAGGTCAGTGACTGGACGTCTGTAACACAAATACAATTAAAGACACCAGAGATCTGCAATTAGGGACCGTCAGGGCAGGCGAAGAGAATATACAAAGCCAAAACCTTGGCTTTGAAATATAATCTGGGACCTACCTTATTTCAGAGGTGTGATTTACTGAAAGCCTAGTTAGTCCTAAATTGTTACCATTCCCCAAAGGCAAAGTGTGTTACCTAAATTTAGCATTCCCAAGAGACTAAAAAATACCATTAAAGTGCAAGTATACCAGTTTGTTTAGGTGTGATTTTTTTTTATAGAAAACAACCAAACATAATATAATAAAGTCCAAACTTAAAACACATAAGGAGTTAAAATGTTACCTTTGCATTTTGACATGCTCAGTTATTGGAGAAAAATGTTTAAGAAATCTCTTCTGCAAGATTAGAACAGCAGAATACATTTTTTTCCAGTGAATACTAAGTGATAAACTTACATCAGAATTAAATCTCAGCTGGCAAATGTTGCATGATATGATTTGCTTTCTTCGATGAGGGAGAGGGACCCCGAAAGTATGATTTATTACAGCTTTCTGAATCGGGTCCATCTGTAATGAGAAAAAAAATACAACAAATAGAAATAAAGCTTGTCCGTTCCATTGGAATGTTGCCTATTTCATTAAAGAACCAATCTGTACAGCTTCAATCTACGGCTTACATTATAAAGAACATTTTTATTCTAAGAAATGGCATTTCTACTTTCTTGAAAAATAGACAACGAGCCCGCAGCGCAGTATGATAAGGAAATGATAAATGTACCCATTGGAGTCTGCATGCTAAACCGTTCTTCTCATTTAGGATCAACAATTGCCTCAGTTTGATAATCCTCAAATATAATTAAAGGTTTATCCAAACTCAAGTTTATTGTGAATGCCAGAAACCTTACACAGAAGTTAGTCTATGCCATTGCCCCCAACGGACTTCAAAATAGACTTAGTCAGATGAGCAGCTATGAAAATAACTTAAGCCCCATTATGGATAATTAACCTTATGCTATGTTTGGTATCTTTCTGCCTTAAGAGTGTGGTATAGATTTCCCCTGCTATCTGAAAGTAGAAGCCACTACCTTAGGGCACATCTTGCTAACGGCTGCACAATGTAAACCTAGATAAAGCACAGATGCACACAGACACAGTTCAAAGCCATGGCGGCTGGATGCTGACTGTAGTTGCCTGGGGAGGGGATGGAGCTTAGAGATGCCAGCCTTGCTGGTCAGGGTTCATGCTGCCTCTGTAAGAGCTGCTGCAAAACAAAGGCCGAACATCACTTTCGCTGTTTGCCTTTTTGTGTAAAAATGAAAAACCTCTTTGGATTTCCTTTGGTTAGCAGAAACAGGTACTAATACAGATCTTTGGTCAAAGCGAGGTGACAGAAAGAGAATTTTGGAAAAGCAAGGGTTACCTGTACACAAATCCTGCTTTCTAAGTATTCAGACATGGAGCTATGGATTCTTTCAACAATCATTTACTGATCACCTAATACATACTGCTATCCTATGGACTTACTGCTTGAGGTTCAGAGAGTTTGGGCCAGATGTCAGTTACTTCTCTTCATCCCATTCCCAGGACAGGACAAGGGACACCCAAAACATAATGTCAGCAACCTAGCGCTGATAAAATTTCATGTCTCCTCACCAAGCTTTGTCCCA
The DNA here is from genome assembly GCF_011762595.2 of Tursiops truncatus. Taxonomy (NCBI): domain Eukaryota; kingdom Metazoa; phylum Chordata; class Mammalia; order Artiodactyla; family Delphinidae; genus Tursiops; species Tursiops truncatus. Next base: position 5,409,935 of record NC_047037.1, on the reverse strand, counting down.
GGGTCCACATCAGTGATTCCCAACTGCTAGAGTCAGATACAAATTTTGATCTGCTTCTTAATACTTGTGCTACCTCTTTGCTCATCTGCATCTATCTCTTAAGGTTGTGATGAAGTTTACACATAATGATTCTTGAAATTACTGAGCACAGTACAGTGCCGGGCACATTAAGAAGTCAATAAGTGGTGCTGGGAAAACTGGACAGCTACATGTAAAAGAATGAAATTAGAACACTCCCTAACACCATACACAAAAATAAACTCAAAATGGATTAAAGACCTAAATGTAAGTCCAGACACTATAAAACTCTTAGAGGAAAACATAGGCAGAACACTCTATGACATAAATCACAGCAAGATCCTTTTAGACCCACCTCCTAGAGTAATGGAAATAAAAACAAAAATAAACAAGTGGGACCTAATTAAACTTAAAAGCTTTTGCACAGCAAATGAAACCATAAACAAGGATAAAAGACAACCCTTAGAATGGGAGAAAATATTTTCAAACGAAGCAACTGATAAAAGATTAATCTCCAAAATATACAAACAGCTCATGCGGCTCAATATCAAAAAACCAAACAACCCAATCCAAAAATGGGCAGAAGACCTAAATAGACATTCCTCCAAAGATATACAGATGGCCAACAAACACATGAAAAGATGCTCAACATCACTAATTATTGGAGAAATGCCAATCAAAACTACAGTGAGGTATCACTTCACACCAGTCAGCATGGCCATCATCAAAAAATCTACGAACACTAAATGCTGGAGAGGGTGTGGAGAACAGGGAACCCGCATACACTGTTGATGTGAATGTAAATTGATACAGCCACTATGGAGAACAGTATGCAGGTTCCTTAGAAAACCAAAAATAGAACTACCATATGACCCAGCAATCCCACTACTGGGCATATACCCAGAGTAAATGATAATTCCAAAAGACACATGCAGCCCAATGTTCATTGCAGCACTATTTACAATAGCTAGAACATGGAAGCAACCTAAATGTCCATCAACAGAAGAATGGATAAAGATGTGGTGTATATATACAATGGAATACTACTCAGCCATGAAAAGTAACAAAATCGAGTCATTTGTTGAGACGTGGATGGACCTAGAGATGGTCATACAGAGTGAAGTTAAGTCAGAAAGAGAAAAACAAATATCGTATATTAACACATATATGTGGACTCTCAAATGGTATAGATGATCTTATTTGCAAAGCAGAAGTAGAGACACAGAGGTAGAGAACAAATGTATGGATACCAAGGGGGAAGGGGGGATGGTAGGAATTGGGAGATTGGGATTGACATATATACACTATTGATGCTATGTATAAAATAGACAGCTAATGAGAACAGACTGTATCACACAAGAACTCTACTCAATGCTTTGTGGTGACCTAAAGGGGAAGGAAATCCAAAAAAGAGGGGATATATGTATACATATAGCTGATTCACTTTGCCGTAGAGTAGAAGCTAACACAACATTGTAAAGCAACTATACTCCAATAAAAATTAATTTAAAGAAAGAGTCAACGGGCTTCCCTGGTGGCACAGTGGCTAAGAATCTGCCTGCCAATGCAGGGGACACAGGTTTGAGCCCAGGTCCGGGAGGATCCCTCATGCCGTGGAGCAACTGGGCCCGTGCGCCACAACTACTGAGCCCGCGCGCCTAGAGCCTGTGCTCTGCAACAAGAGAAGCCAGCGCAATGAGAAGCCTGCGCACCGCAAGGAAGAGTAGCCCCCACTCGCCGCAACTAGAGAAAGCCCGCGCGTAGCAACGAAGACCCAATGCAGCCCAAAAATTAATTAATTAATTAAACCTAATAAATAAATAAATAAATAAAAATGAGTCAATAAATGTTGTCTATTACATTTTCCCTTTTGCACATCCCACGTGATGATCAAGGTTAACAGATGCCTCACACTCCTGTGGTCTTTGTTGGCACACCTTCCATTTCTCACATGGCCAAAAAACATTTCAAAATCATCCCAATGTTGTACATACAGCCATCGTTTTTGTTGAATGCTTGTAGACTTTGGAACTCTTAACTCTCATCAGATACAAACTTCTTATGAGAGTCTTCCCAATGGGTTGAGCTAGCTCAGAAAAGATTTGACATACACACAAAAGCTAAGAACGTGTCTGTGAAACGATGCTCTAATATTCAGCTTCTGGGATACATAATAGTTCAGTAATTAGCCTAAACCAGTCATTGATACATTCCACCTCCTTTTGTGTATTTCAAATCATCAGAACCAGCTAACTCATAAGCCCTCTTCACTGGTTAGGAGCAAGGTTCTGTCTACATTCACGACTCCTAAAAGGTTGTCTAGACACCTTAGTGCACTGTTCTAAGTAATAACAGCAACAACATCAACAAGAGAATTAATAGCACTCAGCATTTATTAAGTGCCTCCATGTGCTAAGTACTGGGCTGGGTGGTTTATATATTAAACAGTTACGATCAGGAAGAACTCATGGGTTCTCATTTTTATCTTCCATCATCACTTTAAATTTTTTCTCATGTTAATCCCAGATTCTGGATGAAGCTCAACGGCCCCATGATTTTTCTGGTCACTTCCAGGAATTAACACATTCCAGGATCCCCTCCCTCCCCCTCCAATTCTACCATATTTTCTTTTTAACCAGTTTTATTTAAGTGTAATGGATGTACAATAAAATTCACCAATCTTAAGTGTACAATTTGATGAGATTTGACAAATAGATGCAGCCTTAATAATTATCATATAGAATATTTCCATTACCCAGAAAGTTCCATCCTGCCCTCTGTGGTCCATTCCTACCTCCACCCAGCCTCTGCAAGCACTGGTCTGCTTTCTGTCACGATATTTTTCCATCTTCTCAAAGTTCATATACATGGAATTGTACAGTATGTGCTCTTTTGTGTCTGGCGTCTTTCATTCAGTATGATGCTTTTAAGATTCATCCATGTTGCTGCATCTATCAGTAGCTAATTCCTTTTTATTGCCGAGTAGTATTCCTTCATACGGATATACCCCAATGTGTTTATCCATTTGTTAGTTGATGGATATTGGAATTGTTTCCAGTAAATTCTATAACTTTTTCAAATCTTAATACATAATCTAAGCACATTCCTAAATTCAGTTCAGCATCTTAATCCAAGCGTTAAAAATTAACATAAAATTACAGTTTCTTTATCTTAGCTTGAACCTGCTCTAGAGGAATAGTGTGAAAGGTCAAAGGGCATGGTACAGAATTCTTCTCTATATACACTGCCAAGTCCCCCACCCCAGGTAAGTCAAACTTCCATCAACCTCACCTCACCCCTATTTCCTCAGAACCAAAATGGACAATGCATAGAACTTGAGAAACCCCTTGACCACACAGATGAGTGAATCTGGGAGGCTTTGAGAGCCCACTTTCTGCTTCCCAGGATCACTCTTATACGACTCTAAAAATGCCATCACAATGCTTCTGTGACAGCACAGAGAACACCGGGGCATAACTTCGCTTTCAGCCAACAGCCAGAGAAAAATTAAAAGCTGAAAGGGGTACTGATGTAGAGGTAGCTGTCTCATCATGTTCTGTTGTATCTGTTCTGTCTGCACAAACGGGGTCCATTTCTATTAGGGATCAGGTGAATTATGCCTATATTCCATTTAGGAACACTGAAGCCCCCTTATAATGACACTTTGAAATAAAAATGAATTACAGATTTATACTAAGGGCTCTCTGAAAATACACACTGTTGAGTTTTTATCATATTTTGCAGGTAACATATTATTTTGTCTTTCATTAACACTGGACACTTGCAGTGACCACATTCGATCCGGAAAAGAGTAGGAGGTATTTTGGAAGTAGACACTTCATACAAATGTGTCATATTCTCTAGATTTAATTCTTTTTTTTTGAATTGAATGTTGTTCTGATCACTGTTGCTATAAAATCAAATTTCCAAATGCTAGGTAATGTATTCTAATTCAGAGACCATTTTATTTCCCAGTATACTTTTAAAAAAGCACAACCGAATTATATTTTAATGATGGCTTCCACAAACATAGTTATACCACCAAAAGTAATTATATTTTATTATTTTAGAAACCTAGTACAACAGAATGACAAAAGTTTAATGCCTTTATTAATGAAAGTAAGTCATAATCACCTCTGTAATATATATATCTCTAAATATATATAAAACCACTTACAACAAGGAATTATAAAAGGGCAAAATCTAAATAATAACCAGTTCTGTTGTTAAATAGTTAATTAAATGATACCACATAGTATATAACTAAAAGTAGCATCTACTGTCACTCAGGGGAAACACACACAGCCACTTGGATCATTTTGTCCAAACACACCATTATTTACCATTATAATCAAACATTTTGTTCAAAAACAAAGTCATGTATGTTGGTTTTCTCCCCGTGAACCAACAGGTCTGATCTGTTAAAATAATCACACCTTATTGTGTGTATGCATATCATCATTAGGAATTTGTCTACAGAACCAGTCTGAAGAAATGCCAATGTGTGTAGGAAAGAGAAAAGGGATTCTTGGATCAAATAAGTTGTAGGAAATCTAGGTACCACAGCCTGGACATTCACAGCGCACATCAAATATTAAATTCGCGGAGATGTCTCACAATAAAAATATCTGCTTTAAATAATTTCTAAAATAATATAACCAAAGCTTTTGCTGTTTTCTTTGTTTTTAAATTTAGCATCTTTGTTCAATGCAGAGTTTAAAAAATAGTCATCTGGTAAAATAAAATCGTTATATGAATACGAATAAGATGCAATGCCTTCGTACAAAACGAAAGTCACTAAACTAAACGTGCAATACACAGAAATCAGAGCCAGACATTTCACTGAATCCATGCAGCCCTGAATTAAAAACAAAAAGAAATGGTAGAAGCTACATGGCATTTTAAGACACTTATTTAATTTCTAAAGTGGGAAATTTTGAAAGCTAAAATTTTCTAAATACATTATCCGCCCCTCCCCAAACCAACAAACAAAAGTGAAGAATGATACACTAGCTATTGATAAGCTTACCCAAACCACAGAGTAAAATTCAATTTCAAACTCAGTCTATGGCCTTATTTAAAGCCAAATGAATAAGTTTTCCTTCATTTCAAGTTTAAGGGTCTTTGCATTTCTCTCCCAGGCCTAGCTTTTCCCTCATCTCCCCTCAGGGATTTCTGTTAAATTGATTTGTAAATGAGTAACCAGTGCCACAGTTCTTCCCAGGGAAGTCAGCCACAGTTCTTTCCCTATATTCCCTTTCTTAGGATGCTGCTGTGTTTTCAGAGAGGACGAGGCTTAACCCTGAGTTTACATTTCCTGCTCCAAGAGACCTCTCCTCTTTCTGTTCCCATTAGTACTGTGGCTTTCAAATCAAAGAATAAGAACTTAAATGCCAGGAAGTTAGAAGTCCAGAAATATAAAGGTTGTCTCTTCGGGCTGGTATTTAGATCTAGGGAACAATGTCCAGTAACAATAATGCTAAAGGTTACCTTAAGGGCATTTACTGTGTTTGCAAGTATTATTTCTATCCTAACAACTTTCTGAGGAGGTCTCACTCCCCCTTTGGCTATCGCAGAAGCAGTAAGTGGCAGAGACAACTAATACCCACAGCTTCCCACTCGGCACCCACCCCTACCTCCATCCAGTACCACGATAAAGCTCTGTGATATCCACTGTCGTGGATGTCTGTGACCATGAAATAACAAGTGACACTGAGTAATTTATTACATCAACTATGAACTAGTAAAACCGGTGTTTATATGACATAACCACACCTTAGAAAACACGAATTTAAAAATTCCAATAATTGCACTCCAACAAATTTGTCCGTTTGAAAAAAATTGCAACTTTTGTCCTTTAAAAAAAAAAACTTTTTAAAATGGGCATATAACTTACATACCAAAAAAGTGCATACATCTGAAGTGTATTAGTTGATTTTTTAAAACATGTGCATACTCCCATGGTATCACCATCCCCACTAAGATACAGAACATTTTCAGCATTTCTCTTCTACAAGATTCGGGTTGGAAGGGAGTTTAACAAGAATACCAATCACTCAAGACCAAGACGCAGCTCTGAGTGGAGCTCGGGGGATGTGGAACAGAAGGTACACGTGAAGTTTCATGGTTTCTTGGATTTTGTTGAGTAGCAAAGGACATGCATGAGTGCTTTCAACAAAGGAATTCATTCAACTAGAGGCAGGCTTTTCCCATCAATCTCATTAATCAGGTCAAGCCCAAATTTGCTAATTTGATACATTTAAGTAGGAAATACAACATGACTAAGTCACATAAGTACATTAAGGGCACAGCCGGTTTTTCAATGCACCAAGCTTTCCTTTACCTTCAAGTCTTTTGCACATTCCTCCTCCTCTGCCTTGAAAACTCTTTCCCCATGCTTTCTGGTTCATCTTTCCCTGGCTAATGCCTACCTACTTTTCAGGACTCCAATCAGAACTCATCTCTTCTTCTAGAATTCTTAGCTGACCTCCTTCAAATGGGTTAGGTCCTCCAACTCACCCTGCAGGACACTCCATCGCACCATCTGAAGATCTCTCATCTCTTTTGTTTCACCCAAAAGAGGGAAGAGTCAAGGCAGGGCTGAGTTCTTTTGTTGTTTGTATCCAGGAATCAGCAGAGTGTCTCCCACTTGGGCCAGGGCTCAACACATGACTGTTGAGTTGCTAAATAAATTGAATATTATTAAAGCCCAATAACAAAACTTAACATCAGTCTTGGAATGGTGTTAACAACAGCAGTGAGAAAACCTGGATTCACAAGGGAACCTTAGGCATGAGGGGTGAAGAGAGGTTATTAGAAGCAAAAGCATGTGGATAAATGACTCCATGATACAATCGGAATATAGAAGCTCGGAGTAGAATCTACAACTGGAAGCCACCAAGCAGAATTTACGTGTATTCATCTATGAATTCATTTATAGACATAGTGTCATCTAAGTAATGAGGCAATGGTTGATTGGTTCTCTTTATACTTTAGTGCCAATATCAGACCATTTTTCCACCAGGCCTCTTCCTAGACAAAGGCTAACAGACATACTGTTCTGATCAGTTCAAGAGAAGCTGATTTTGCTTAGGAAACCAATGCTTGAACTTAAATGAGCAAAGCCATTCAGATGCTCTCCAAGTACCCAGGACATGTCTAAATGGAAGAGACATTTCACTGTCAGTAGCTTTCTGCCATGGCTATTTTCCCTAATGTTCTATGAGAAGGCTAATAAAGTGAAACACAGTTCAAAGGAAAGAATAGATGATCTTAGGGGGATCTTAAGACATTATTTTTCTTCGAAGCATTTATGTGCTCCAGCAAATTGCATTTAACCAATGTGTTGTGGTGCTGTCATGGAATGCCCACAGATAGCTGCACTCAAGGTATTTTTTTCTTTTTTTGTCATTAAAAAAATTTTTTTTATTGAAATATTTTTGATTTACAATGTTGTGTTACTTTCAGGTGTACAGCAAAGTGATTCAGTTATACATATATATACCTATTCTTTTTCATATTCTTTTTCATTATAGGTCACTACAAAATATTGAATGTAATTACCTGTGCTATGTGGTAGGTCCTTGTTGTTTATCTATTTTAGATATAGTAGTGTGTATCTCCTAGTTTATCCCTCCACCCTCACTTCCCCTTTGGTAACCGTAAATTTGTTTTCTATGTCCGTGGGTCTATTTCTGTTTTGTAAATAAGTTCATTTGTATCATTTATTTTAAATTCATTAATGTACAGTTTTCCTCTATACCTAATGCTGAGCGTGGACCTACCTAGAAAAGCTAATCATGACAGGAAACCAGATATATATGCATACACATATACATATACATATACGCCCCATATATATATATATATATACACACACACACACATATATGCATACACATATACATATACATATATATATATATATATATACACACGCACACACATATATATATATTCTTTTTCAGATTCTTTTCCCTTATAGATTATTGCAAGATATTGAGTATAGTTCCTTGATTTTTAAGTGGATATGTGGAATCGTTACCGACACAATGTCTCAGTCATGAAAGTTTAATCCTGGCTCACCTTTAGACATCATCTATTTGTGGTATTTTCAGTGAGTAGGCACTATGTTTCACCCATCTTCTCACCTCCTGTGGTTCTCATTCCTTTTCCTGGAACCCAGTGGGTACTCAATATATATTGAAATTTTACTGAAATATCTCACTTTATCAATGAGAAAAGCTATACCAGGAGAGGGGAAAAGGTCAGAGGGAAAAAAGGAAGGAAAGAAGGTGATTTCATTCTATGTATGGGCTCCCTTTTTCTGCAATGAGATTTTTTTCTCTGGCCAAAAGAATATTAAGTTTCTTTAAGAGGGATGACTGTTGCCTGATCACACTAACACCACTCTGTAGAGAAGATACCAGTGCTTAATTTAGACACTTTAGAAACCTTGTTATCAGCATTACAGGTATGAAATTTGACTCAAATGCTTTGATCAGAATCCCGTTTCTGGTGGACTTAAATGGCAAAACCTCTTTGGAAGACAATGACTGCCTATGGGGCCTGCCTGAGCCAGGAGACAGGTTACCCAATGGTTGGTCAGCCTTGGTCTCCGAATAATGTCTAGGTGATTAAATCCAACAACTTCAGAGCTGGGATTTCATTTACAGAAAATGCCCCAGAAAGCATGGCGTTGTAGACTGAGCTGGAGGATAAATTCCAGAAATCCATTCTATTACCAGCTGTACCAGAAGTCCACAAACACATCTGGTTCCTCAGAAGGTCACCGAAATGTGAGCCAGGTGTTGAAACCTGCTGTATTCTGAGGTGAAAAGAAAGGTGAGGACAAAATACTTTTGTACATAAATCACTGATGGCTGAACTGAAAGGATTTTCTCTTAATCTAAAATTATGTCCTTTCTATTTTTCTGTGTTAAATTCCCTTCTTTTTCAAAATCATGGTGCTACTAGATAGATGGATAGATGGATGGAAGGATGGATGGATGAAAAGATGGTTGGATGGATGGATAGATGGATGGAAGGATGGATGGGTGAAAAGATGGTTGGATGGATGGATAGATGGATGGCTGGCTGGATGGACAGATGGTTGGACGGATTATGCTGTAGCTTGAAATGATAACAAGGTGAAAGGACTATGTTGACCGGACTTTTAATACCCCCTTTTTAAGATATGAACCATGTATAAGTTTCCTAGGGCTACTAACCAACTTGGTGGCTTAAAGCAACAGAAATTTATTATCTCATAGTCTTGGAGGCTAGAAGTTCGAAATCAAGATGTTTGCAAACATACTTACCTCCTCTGAAATCTGTAAAGAGAATTCTTCCTGCCTATCCCTAGCTTCTGGTATTTTTGCCAGCAATCTTTAGCAACCCTTAGCTTATAGACACATCTTTCTAATCCTCCGTCTTCACGTCGCAAGCTTCCTGTGTGTGTCTATCTCTGTGTCCAAATTTCCACTTCTTATAAGGATACCAGTCATATGGGATTAGGGACCATTCTACTGAACTCATTTTAAGTTGATTATCTCTGTAAAGCGACCATTTCCAAGTAAGGTCACATTCTGATGTATTGGGGGTTAGGACTAGAACATACCTTTTTTGGGGGGACACGATTCAACCCATAAGAAATGGAATGGGGAATATAAAAATCTACAAACCACTGTGAAATTTTACTCAGGCACTAATTCTAGGACTTCTTGATTAAAGGAAAAATCAAAATCAGTTTTCTTGTTTTAGTGCCTAAAAGGGGAAGTTTGAACTAGCAATGGATCACTGAGACCATTCCTTGCCTGCCTTCTCTCTGACGTGATCAACTTTAGCCTCAAAGAGTCTTGTCATCCCCAAGAGTCTGGGAAGAAGAAATATGTTTAAGAAATTGAAATATACAGAGATGAGGCTCATGAAATTGGAAGAAGCAGATCTTTACTAGTGAGCCCTCAAATAAATTTTGATGAGGTACTTTTGAAATGTCACAAAGTGAAAAGTTATAATCTATAGAAAAATTAAACAATGGCACATTGGTATGAGCTATGTGAGCAATTATCCTGATTTTAATTGTTTGGTTAAATTAGAAAAAAACATAAATTTGGGGGTATATGTTTCTCATTGTGCCTTTTTTTCTTGCTCCTTTGCTTGTTTGTCTCTGTTTCATCAACCTTTAATGCCTTTGAGAACGTATAATGATGTGTGGGATGGTTCTTTTTAAACAAATTCCATCTCAAGAGGTAATTAATATGATCTCTTCTAGCATGAAAATCCCAAGTGAACACATACATATGGAATTAGGCACATAAGAATATCCTCACTTGTCTTTACGTTTTGTTCAAAAATGAAAATACACATATATGTCTGTGCAGATGTCTGTGTGTGTATACACATGCATGCATATTATTTATGTACCAATTTATGTACCAGTATTTATCCACCAATTCCCTACATAAAATCTCTCACTCTTTTGAATGTGGCAGGATTCAATTTCTTTCGTTCTGTGTTTGGGCTAGACTTGATAGTTTCTTGAATTATTCGACTTCTCCTTGCACTGAAGTATTCATTCGCTAACTTACACACACATTTCCCCCACCTCCCCATAGGTGTCCCAGATGCCTATTTTTCTTAGCCATCAACTGGGAATGCAAGGCTTGAAGGGCATTTTACGTTGGCAAACACTGCCTTCCACGAACCAGCCCGGGCCTACGTGTCTGGATTCATTTCCATTCCTCCTTGCCTCCTTGTATTTCCTCCAGTATTACAGATTTGCTGGCAACTTCGTGTATAACCTGGTATGGTTTACTGTCTCCTTCTCTTTTGTAAGGTTCTTTCCTTTATCCAATCTTTATTACTTATTACATGTGTAATTCCTGCCTATCCCTCCTAATGTTCTTTTTCCCAGAGTAATCCCTGGGGTCTCTTGGTAGGCGGGGCTAAATACCCCTCCCCCCAGTCTTCACAACACCCTGTACATTCCAATGTCATGTCATATACTCTCCACCACCCAGATATTCTGCTTACAGCTCTCCCTTCCCGAAACTGCAAAAGATATAGTCAGTTTTATTCATCTTTGAAAAACAAGTGCCTGAACACAGAAAATGCTCAGGAAAGGTTGATTGTCGAAGAAAGTCATTAGCTATGTGAAAGCAGGCACCCCAGCTGCTGTCAATCATTTTAAGGAGAAAAAGGTGGCCCAAGATATAATTCTTGGTTGAAGCATGCAGTTCAATTTCATAGAAAATTTGCATTGTCATCTAAGGCCAACTGTGTTTGGAGGTCTTGATGGAAATATTCAAAATAAACTGCAGGTTTAAAAATAAATAATAATCTCTCTTAAAATGCATGCCATGTGTTTAAAGCAATCATTCTCAACCTCAGCTGTACACCAGGAATCATTTGGGAGCTTGTTAAAGGTATAGATTGAGAGGCCCAACCCAAGGCAAATTAGTTCAAAGTTTAAAAGGCTCCGTGGGGGATGACTAAGAAGTATTGGTCAAAACCTTGGTAACAGACTCAACTTCCTGTGATTAAAATGTTTTCCCTAGATGTTTCCAGGAAACCAATGTCTTCTTTGCCACCAATAAATAACTTTTAGCTAAAGAATTCTATAAAAGATATGGTAATATCCTTGTTTAAAGAAATGAAAACTGAAGAATAGCCAAGATAAATGATTTGCAGCTCCAAGATTTAAACCCAGGTTTATTAAGAACCAGTGTCCTTCCTACATATCATACTGACTCTCAAACATGTGTAGGAGCTCAACAAACTTCTGAAATCAACTTAAAAACTGTGTCTGAATTTGGGGTTCTTGGGAATTGGCAACCCATGGGCAGAAACACATACACATTAAAAAAAAAAAAAGAACTGACGAAGAAAACTAAACCAGAACAACTTGAAATAAACAAGGGATATTTTAAAGTACTTCTAACCATTGACTTGCTTGTTAATAAATGACACTGTAGGTTATTTTTAATCTCCAGAGTGTTGTTAAACTGTTTCACTTCTCTCTACATCTTTCTGGACTCTGCCTCTTTTTCACTTCCTGACCTTTTTAAGGACCTAAAGGAACCACTGTAAAGTTGAACTGTAGTTAAAAGCTTGAATCAGACACAGTGATAGACAAGTGGTCAGCAAAGATGTTCTCAACTGTGAAGGTCAAGGAAGAATGAAGCTGAGGCTATCATGTCCTTCCAGAAATCCTTCAGATCAAATCTGTCTGAACCAAAAGTGAAGGTAACCCAGTACCTAAGGACTTCTTTTGACCATAAAGGCATAGTTGCATTTGGTTGTAATTTAAACACTTCTGGTGTCTATCATACAGAAACATTTGTATAAATTTTTGAAAAACCACAAATACAATGTTGCAGGATGATTGGTGGCTTAACTGCATAAACTGTAAAAAGTAAAATATAAACTGTAACCACTTAAACCTCTCTTCACAAAGCCTGAAGCAGGTTGCAAATCTCAGCTTGATACCCAGGAGCAAGCAGGTTGAGAACCACTGATTTAAGAGGTTATTTTGTTAGTTGGAATACTAACTAGTACATTTTGTAATTCCTGGGCACTTCAAGTCTTCTTCCAGAGAGACTCTCAAAATATTGTGCTATAATTTTTCTATTTTTGTTTCTTTTTATCAAATAATGCACATATGGTAACAAACCAAATAGTACAGAAGAGCTTCAGCCCAGAGGTAAATGCCTGAAATGAAATGTTTATTATTATTATTAATAAGTTTCTGCCAGTTGACATCATGGCTCTAAGTAACATGCTAATATATCTCTAGACAGTAATAAAGATGAGAATTTAATACATATACACTATCACACTTTGTCTTTCTGTCCACAATCTTCTACAAACATTTTCAAATTTTTCTAAGTTGAATATTCTCTTATTATTTTACAACTGTACATAATATGTTTCCATAGTTATGTCTGGTTCCATTAACTTGAGTCAGGATCTCAGATTCCCTGCTTGAAGTTACTCATTTTCGTACATTTTTTCTTCCTCAATTTCCAATTTCCAAATTCTCTCAACTACTCTTACACTTTTAAATGTTCAACATTTTCTACCTGAAATAGTTAGTACTCTAACTACTACCCATTCTTCTAGGGTTTGTTCAAGGAAGAATCTAAAAGTTGAAAGCTAATAATCAACACTATCATTGTTTTGACTTCATCAATATTTTTGTCCACTGACCAGGTAACATGCTAGGATTAGATTACATTTTCTATGGTTCCAATGCTACAAAACTTGGCCCATTCAAAAGAGAATCTTTTAGCTTCAAGCAAAGTAGCTTCTACTTTCTTATTACCATCAGTTGCTTGAAATTCTGTCTTACTTTCGACTGCTACATATATAAAGCATACTTTTCTATTGTTCGTTTTTGCCTTTCCTTTTCTATAAAAATGTGTTTTTAATCTTAATTTAAAACACATTCTCCTCTTCTCAGTCAATCCTCATTTTTTCAGACCCCCTTGTCTCATGCTTTCTGCTTTAGTCACTCAACATGGTATCTGCAGACCCTAATTCCAGACCTTCACCAAGGTTCTGACTTCATACTTTTCTCTCCTTTCTTTTTCTATGCTCTTCCCTTCCACCATCTGGCTCCCAGAGATGTTTAAATCTCCATCCATGGTGATCTGAAACATCTCTGTTCTTTTGTAGCAATCTCTCATTTTTGTATTTCTTTAGATCTATTTCAAAGAAATCTCGAGAGAAAAGGAATTATATTTGTATGCTCTCTGTCCCATTTTGAAATAAAAACTAGAAGTTTTATCTAAATGTGTTTTAAATAAAAAATCTGAATAAAAGGAACCTTGGCTCTTAAAAAATATACATTAGCCCAAAACATCTGATATTTGATATCAATAAATTATAGTTGCAGATAAAGGATCACTGTTGGTCATATTTAATCAGAAAAGCTATCCATTTAAAATAATCACTCTTCCAAACAATATTTTAACATCAAGAATATGATTTAGGATCATGTCACTTCCTCTGAAATCTTCCAGGAACTCAGTGGAAGTTGCTTTCCTCCACTTCTTAGAATATGTAATTCCTTCGATCAGGAAAATAATACATGACAGTGAAAAACTACATTTTCATCCTTCCTCTGTTGCTGAATTTATTTGTATTTTAAGTGAACTTTCTAAACCAGTTCTCCAGATATTTCTTGAAAACCATTTGCATTTGGTAAAGAATTCTTGGCTAAGGAAAAGCAAACATAAGAAAAGCAATCACAATGAAGAAAATTACTAATGCTAAACAACTTCTGCTAATTACATGGAAAAAAAAAAAAGAAAGAAAGAAAGAAGGAAAGAAAAAAAAAAATCTGGCTGCCTGAGCGCCTTTAGGATGGAAATATCAACCCTTAAGAAACACCCATCATAGATCAAGTGTCAGGCTCCTAAACTGAATTTCAAACAATTTCAAAACAATGAACAGGAAGAGACCATGCACTGCATGACACACGGCTAGGCAAGAGTTCCTGTAACCATTTGCTCTTTATCACATAAATCCAAAAAGGAATACAATATAGACAACACAGGGTTCAAAAAGGTGATGAAGGGGAGAGCTCAGCATTGGAAAATGAAGATGAAACTGGTTCTAAAACAGTAAAGTATCCTGGAATCCAAATCTTGTGGTGGATGGAGTTAAATTCACATTCCAGAATGGTCATCTACTAATCTTTTGACCTTGGGAAAGAGTGCTGGGAGGATTAAATGAGATAATATCTGTGAAGCACTTAAAACAGAGCCAGACAAATTCAGGGCCCATAATGGTATTGTTGTTTCCAGACACTATCATCCTCCAGATATTTACAGCCAAATAAGTGGGAGAAATAATAACTACTATGCTGTTTCTCCAGAGTGGGTAAGATGATGCCTGAGACACAAAATCATTTAAAAATATTCTGTATTGATTGTTGAGAGATTAGTCAACATGATAACAAATGAAAAGCAATGGATTAAAGATAAATTGGGAAGGTTGATCAGTGTGATAAGGTTTTAAGGTAGAACTTGCAAGGTGGATCACTGTCAAGGACAGGGAAGGACACCCTTGGGAAGGGGCCTGAGATGTTTTCTGGATTTCCCTAGATGTTTGTCTGAAGAAGGATATGTAATCTAACTCCTGGGGCAGATACAACAATGCAAAACAAATAGTTTCAATCTCCAGAAAGGAACTTTGAATACAGTTAGAGAAACATATGTAAACTTTAGCTCAAATTAGCAAGTGTTAAAATAAAGATCTGAGCAACGTGTCAGAGGAGCAGAGAGGAGACCTTTACTCAGAGTGGGGGGTATCCCAGAAGACGTCATATAAATGACCCCATTTGGGCTCAATGAGTAGGAATTATTTGGATGGAAATGAAAATTATAACAGAAACAGCCCATGCAAATGTATAAAAAATGTGATGTTGTCAGTAAACATTTAAAATTTACGGTGTGAAAGGAGAACAGTGTGAGTGGAAGACATGAAAATGGCAAGGGAAATTGGGGCATGTACATGACACGTGTGCTGTGTTGATGAGTTTGGACTTTTGTCCTTTGACCAAGGTTAAGCTATAAGAAAACATCCAGTTCAAAAGGATAGGTAACTATATCTGTATCTTTAGAAAAATAACTTAGATAAGAACTTGAAGGGAGAAAATCAATCTGGAGTCAGGAAGACAAATCAGTGGGCTGTTGCAGGATTCCACCTGAAAAATATAGCCAGTCATAATTCAGCCAGTAGCAATTGGGAGATTGAGGGAGTGACTGGGGAGAGTTTGAAGAGATAGGTTTTTAAGTCAGCATTATCTGTTTGAAACAAAGCCCAAAGAAGACTGATTCATTTCAGCTAGGTAACTGAAAGGATAGTGACAAAACTAACCATTCCATGAATACAGAAAAAAAACAACAAGTTTCAGAAAGGTGTGTGTATATGTGGGTAGGGGGATTAACGAATTCATTACTGGGAAGATATTAAATCGTACGTGGAATCTAAAAAAAATGACACAAATGAACTTATCTGCAAAACAGAAACACACTCACAGACTTGGAAAACAAACTTATGGTTACCAAAGGGGAAAGGTGTGGGGAAGGGATACATTAGCAGTTTGGGATTAACATGATGCACATTACCATATATGAAATAGATAATCAACAAGGTTCTACCGTATAGCGCAGGGAACTCTACTCAATACTCTATAATTACCTATATAGGAAAAGAATCTGAAAAAGAATAGATATATGTATATGTATAATAAAACTGAATCACTTTGCTGTACACCTGAAACTAACAAAACATTGTAAGCCAATTATACTCCAGTATCAATAAAAATTTTTAAAAATTGTATGTGCTAACAGCAGGTTTTATATGAGATATGTCGCAGATATATAGGACATTAGAAATACATCACAGGCGCTTAAAAGTGTGGGCAGTGTTAAAGTAACAAATTTAATAATTCTCGGTATAATTGAAGACGTAGGAGTGGATGATACGGAATAGGCTTTTGAGTAAGGTTAGAAGAGACTTCTGGGGGTGCACTGATGTTTCTGGGGATGGCAGAGGGCAAAAAGATCCCAAAAAGGAGCCAGAAGAGATGAGAGTTGGGGGAGAAATAGGAACACCAGTATCTGGGGAGAGAAGATCTAAAAGGGAGGGATTATCACACAGGCCAATTTCTATGCAATTTTTGAAGACTTTACTGAGAGTAGAGTCTATTATCTCCTTTAGATGTCCAGTATTAATGTCCAGAAGCTTCTAGTGCCTAGGTGCTACATGGCAGTCACTGTAACCGCTGACACAAAGATAAGATAAAGTCCCTAGTCTCAATGAAAGTGCAATCCAGTGAGGAAGAGAGATGTATGCAAAGATAATGACAGCACAAGACAACGTTATGATAATTGCTGTAAAACAGGGTCAGCATTATAAACACAAGGGAGAACTTAATGAATTTTGTTGGGGATGGGTCGTATAAGCCTTCATAGTGGGAGAAAATTTCCAAGTTAAGAGTAAAGTGTTTTTTCTCCTTAAACCTTCTCAGTAGTTTTAACAAGGTTTTTCTTTTTAGATTCTCGTCTCTTAGCTAAATGGAAATTTTCTGATGAATTACAATGACTAGCTTCTTTCAAAATTTTACCTTTGTCCAAAAATCTATGATATTTTATGATTGAATTTTTAGAAGGTATAGTGTCAAGGTTTAGTTAAAGATAAGGATGTACCGATTTAACTGAAGAATATATGAATAACTTAACTATGTCTGCAAGAATAATAAGAATTTATCAAACAGTACAGGACCTTATAGAGATAATTAGAAATATATGTATTAAAAAGACATTAAAGAAGAACCAAAGGAATGAGAGATATATCATATTTATGGATAGAAAGATATGATATAATAAACATGTCTCTGTTCCTTGCAAATCAAACTACAGAGTCAGTGCAAAGTGAATCAAATAGCTGTGAGGTTTTTCATGGACATGATGGGGTGATTCTAAAATTGACACGGGAGAGGAAATTGTCAAGAATAAACAAACCACTCTTAAAGAATGAGAACAAGGAGGGACCATGTCCTATCAGACTTCAAAACTTATAGTAACGTTGTAGATTAAGACAATGGTCCTTACCCAGAGAAAAAGAAACAGACCAACGAAACGGTCTGAAAGCCCATTAACAGATCCGTTTTCAAAATATGCTCATTCATCCACTCACTCAATGTGTATTACTGGGCGCTGATTAAGTGCCAGGCATTTTCTAGGAGCTGGGGTTCCCACAGTAAACAAAACAGAAAAAAGTCCTTTCTCTGCATTGTGCATATGGTGGGGGCGGGGAGGGGATACACAATGAAATGAATAAGACAAGATAAACAAATTCAAATAGACATAAGAGTGATGGAGAAAAATAAAGCAGGGAAGAGGGACTGCGTAAATTTGGGGAAGCGTCGGTTTTTAAATGCAAATGGATGTGGTCTCACTGAAAAGTGGAGAGAAAAAGCCTGAAGCAGGTGAGGAAAGAAACATGTAGTCACCAGAGGGGAGAGCAATTCAGTCAGACGGCAAAGCAAGGGCAAAGACCCTCAAGAGGGTGCGTAGCTGAGGCAGACATGCCACCACATGTCGTGTGGCGGAGACAGAAAGGACAAATCAATGAATGAGCTGGAACATTTGTTTACCTTTATGGCAAAAAGATGAAACTGGATTTCTACCTCATACTATACACAAAATCTAATCTCCTGTAGATTATAGACTTAACTGTGAAAGGCAAAACTTTACCTTTAAGAAGACATATTGTAATGGCCTTAAGGTAGGAAAATTTTTTTTTTACTTAAGTCAAAACAAGTTCAAATCATTTGAAACTAAGCACATTTGTTCATCAAATATCACTGTAAAGACAGCAAAAAGACAAGTCACAAGTCTTTCAAAGGATTAATAGCCTTAATAGAAAAAGAACTCTAACCATTCAGTAAGAAACAATCATAACCTAACAGAAAATGGGTATGTCACAGAAAAAGAAAAATAAATAGCCAATAAATATAAAACTTGATCAACTCTGCCAGTATTTTGGAACATTTTTGAAAACACAAAATTACTCTAGGATTCTATTTTTTAACCCAAGAAATTGACATAAGCTTTAAAACACGTGTAATAGAACCAACCATTTGAAAAAAATGTAGACCAAAAAGAATCCTTATACACTCAGGTGGGAGTAAAAACAGGTACCAGTTTTGAAGAACTTATACTGAAGATGAGACCCCAGAACTGTAAGACCCATTCCTAGCAACAGACTCTAGAGAAACTCAGGTGTCTCTGCACAAGTAGGCATATGCAAGAGAGTTAATAGGAACAGATTTTACAACAGCAGAAACATGGATCCAGACATCCACCTGCAGTAGAATAGACCTAGCTATGCCCTATGGTCTACTCATAACTGCATTAGCCATACAGCATGCTAAGAACCGAAGTTCAGCTAAATGTGTCAGCAGGCACGGATCTCAGAGACATGGCTCTGATTGGAGAGATAAGTAACAGAGGAGATACATATATACAGTGATATTTCTGTGATGCCAAAAACCAAGCAGAACTAAATCATCCTTTATTTAAGGGCATGTCCTTAGGGGCTGAAACAATACAGTAAAACATGGGACTGGTGAATAAAACATTTTTGATACTGGTAACCTGTGATTGAAAGGCAGGGAAAAAGAACAAATTATTTTAAAAGTTAAAGTGTTCAATTTCTTAAGCTGAATAGGAAGTACATGATGTTTACAGTATATTATGCTTTAGAATTTACATACTATAGCAGTATATTTCTAGACATCAAGTATTTCACTAAAAAAAGACAAAAGAGAGTTTCTGAAATATGTTTACAATGAACCTTCAAAAATGCACCATAAAAAATGAATTACATTGCTTTTACCCATTGAACTTTTGTGCTGGAGAATCACTGAAAAATGGCTAATACTACTAGGAATTTAAGTGAATTAAAATTAATGAAGTGGAGGCAATTTTTACTCCTTCCATTTCTTTTTCTTCATTTGGGGATGGAGAGGGGCAGCAAGGGTCTGTCGGAGCCCCCTTGAAACTGTTAAGCTGTCTGTATCTCTACCTGATCAAGGAGAAAAACTAAACACAAAATATTCAAATGAATTTCAACTCACTATACTTTTTAGAAGTAAATTAAAATTTTAAATATGTATCCAGCATCTTAACATCCCAAGCTAGGCATGGCAACTCAGAAAAATAAGTATGAAAAATGTTTCTTGAGTCTGTTCACATCCTCTTTGAATTACATTGTAATAAACTGAATTGCCACATGGTAAATTTCTTCACGGAGGAGGCAGAGTCACTGGTGAAACAATGTTCTCTTTTATCTAACCAAAAGGAAATGAAGGGTCTATTTGTTCCTAGATACCTCTTGGGGCAAGGAGGAATCACTGAATGGTTAAGAAAATAGAGTGAAGTGAAAGAAATATAATAGATTTCTAAAATCATTATTCACCCAGACTTACCTTTAGTGAGTTGATTACATGATTAAATACTATGATAATCAATGTTTAGTTTTAAAAGCCAACCATATGAAGTCTAATATGAACATAAATGAGCTTACTAGGTACTCATAAATGTTGACTACATTGTCCTCATATAGAGAAAGCACACACGAATTAATTTAGTAAGTATTAATCTAATCTTAGGGTTACATCTTAAACCTTGGTTTACCAGGAACTTCACTGTCTCTCAAATCTTAAATACATCATTCACTCTGTCTACAAGCTTCTTTGAGCTCTATTCCATTGTTGTATTTTTCTTTTTCATGAATTCCTTCAAAACTCCAGTTCTCACTAGCTGTACCTCCTTCTCCAATACCTAGCCTAAAACCTTTCATATCAATGGCTTTCCTGTCTCCCTTGTTCCATACACTGCCATTACATTTTTTTATATAAAATTCCCATCATAGATCAAACGCCTGAATTCTTAGCTCTTTTGATTATTACTGTTTATTTTTATCAGCCGCTCAAGCCTCCCAACTCTGACTAGAGGTGAGATGTGACACAAGTTAATTCACCTCTTAAAGCCTGAGTATTTATAATTAAGATAATAACAGGTGACATATAGGTATATTGTGGGAGGTCAAGGGAGATTATATTTGCAAACGACTCAATTAGTGTATTTTCCGGCACATAAGAAATTCTCATAATTATCACTTATGATTATTCGCAATTTTCTTGACTTATCTGAAGCAAATGAAGCACTCATGTAGTTTTCCTGCTTAGTTTCCACACTCTTGCAGCTTCTCTAAAAATTCTATGACAATCCTGTTCCTCCACTCTTCCCTTCAATGATACTATTCTCCACTATTCCATCTGTGTTCCAATTTGATAACTTATGTATCTATTACAATCTAGTGTCCTGTGACTACTTTTAAAATTAAAAATAAATATCGAGAGAAGCAAGTTGATGATTGCTGTAGACGGCCATATATCCATGTGTCTTATATTCCCCTCTTTTCACTGTGTCCTCTATAATAGGATTCATATTTTCTCAGAAAGACTTCCCTCTTTCTTATTTTTTTCTTCTTGGCAAAAATCAATTATTGCATTATGTGTAATTTTCTACTTCGGGGGAAAAAAACGTCAAAAAAGTTTATCTGCAATAAAGATTTCGTTTGCTCAAACTCCTGTTCTCAAGTCAGATCTTTTAGATGTGAAAGGAATGGTAGCTTCTATTTTAAGATTTCAAATCCCAGCAACAGGTACCTTTCAAGAATAAAAAGCAGTTGGAATCTGTCAGTCAAAGTACAAAACTTCCACAAGGGAAAAGCATTCCAGAACATAAAGCCATTCATTGATCTAAATCAAATGAAAAGGTGCATCTCTTAAGTAGGCCCTTTTCTGAATGTGCTCTAGTCCCCCATACTGGCTGAGGAGCAACAAGGGCTGAAATAGGGCTGCACCGCAAGCTGCTGGCCGGCTGTGAAATGACACCAAGCAAGGCAGATCCCTGCCTGACCTCAGTGTCATGCACACATCTAAAGCCACCAGAGGATGGTAGCTCCAGGCCACATCATGCCTTTGCCTCCAGCTCAGGTAGTATGTTTCCGATCTCCCCTTTTTTCTGGTTACTCCCAACTAGTCTCACTGGAGCTCTCTTGACCCAATTGCACTTCTCATTTTGCAATGATTATCTCCCTCTAAAGGAGGGACCGATGCAGTAGCGTTGGGATGGGGTGACCAAGGGTCTGCCTTTTCTCCATCCTTCCCACCTCCCCTGGCTCCCTCAGTGGTGATCTTAGTAATGATTCTGGCTCCCCTTCCCCTACCTCCCTTCCCAGGCAAATCTTTTGTCTTGCTGTCTTCACCCTTGGACTAGACCCCGCTCTGGGCCAAAACATCCAAAACAACTTCTGAAATGTAAATGACTCTTATTCTAACCTTTGTGAACAAAGTTCCACCTTTTTAAATGAGTTTAACTGAATGAAAATAAATAAGTAAAAAATAAGGATGGGGAAGGGGCACCTAAGTAAAGCAGAATGCCCTTCATGCCATCCCTTGCTTTTAGGATTCCTAGTAAATCTCTCCTCTTAAACACAATCCCCACCCCACGCCAAAAAGATGTGCACACATCCACACGGACACATGTACAATGTATTTTAAAATCTCGAACACAGCTTATTTTTGCTTCTGGGTCCCTAGGAATATATTATAGGCTTTCTTTAAAATCACAATGGAAAGCAGGAAAGAAAATGTGATCTGAAACTACCGGCAAAGAAAAGAGAGAGGCCAAAAAATAAGTTAGCTCCAGAAAACTGCTGGAAGAAAAAAGAAAAAAAAAAAAAAGAGTTTTAAAAGGAGAAAATAAAATGCCAGGGCACTGGCCTGAGCCCAGAGCCTTTCTGATGGGTTTATCCTACCATGAAGACCTACCTCTGTTGCTGCTTACCGTCTAAATCCTGGCTTCTCAGTTGAGCGCTTAACATGCAGGGGTGGGGGTGCAATAGTTTAAGCAGTACCATTCCTAGGAGACAGAACGCAGATAGCTTTTCACTAGACTTGCTGTCCCAGTAGAACACTGGCAGTGGAAGATAAGAAGCAAATCCAGAAGACAGGGATTTTGCATGGTGGGGTGGCTTCATTTCAGCAATGCTCAGAAGTTGTTCTTGTATCAATGAAAACCACATAGGTTTCAATGTCATACTCAACACCAGAACTGCTGAGATCATTCAGGTACTTTGCAGTGTGGATTTGTCCTCTGGATTTCCCATGATTGTAGCATCCTCATCAAAGTGGAGAATGACAAATAGGAAGAGAGCTAGCTAACAGATAAAGGCTGTGCAACTTTGTTTTAGAAAAGACCTGTCTTAGGTTTGTTTTCCCAGAAGCAGATTCTGAGATAAAGATTATACTGTACAAGTGATTTTTAAAGACATGCTCCTAGGAGAAACTAGAAACTTGCAGGGGAAGCAGGAAGACAATCAATAGTGTGATTTCAGGCCCTGACAGTGGAGAATGGCTTCAGCCTGAACCTACAAGGGTGTCTGGAGTACAGGCTTTGCCACAGTGTGTCCTGACCCAAGGTAAGGGAGAAGGCTTGCATATTCCCACATCTATCCATCATTGCTAAGGACCTACCAAGGGCATCTTAAACTTCCAGAGCCTTCTGGTTCTCTGCCTGGGGTCTAGTACCCCAATGGCTCTTTTTTGAAGAAGAGTCAAAGGTTCAGCATGTAGGAAACAGAAGCACGCCAAAGGTGGGACAGGCACACAGATACACTCAAGGGGATTGAGGGGACCTGGGTGGATAATGGACAACTTCCAGCACAAGCGCTTTAAGCAGTCATGACATAGTAACTGGAAATTTTAAGCTTAATGTTCAATCTGACACACATAAAATTTGGAGAAAAACATAAGGCAGTCCTAAATTGGAGGACTCCCTCTGTCTTGTCCTATGTCCAGCAAGTTATCCTAAAACTTTTCATTTTGTTTAATCCTATGTTCGTTTATAATGTCATTCAAACCTTCTAGCCATGACCCATAAAAAGAAGATGCAAAATAAATACATGACCTGGGATGTCACGACTGCCCTTTAAAATTAGTATTGAACCATAAATATAATTACATACACATTTCTTTAAATACAGACATACACACACACCTATGTATCATATAGTCAATCAATGCAGTGTACAATTAAACTACTCATTTGTTACCACAGGTAAAGCCAACAGCTAATTAAATGCCCTAAACTGGAATAACCAATATGAAATAATTAAGTAGTTGTGACACTCTCTAACCCAGGCTTAAAAAAGGTACATTTGTCTTAATAGAACTTGGAACGTGAGGAGAAACTCTGGGAAGCTTACTTATCACAGACCCCAGGGGGCTTTGGCAGTTCCATCATACAGCCCTATACCTGAACCCCACCCACCATGTCTCCCAGGGACAAGAATACAGCTCACCTGTAAGCTTGGTTCTTGGTTGTTCCAGGCCCGATAGACGCCTGTAGTGGTCAACCTTTGGGGCCCTCTTAGCAATGAGGCTTCTCACCTTTGTTTAGCTCTCGGCTTCATCCTCCAAGCCCTATTATTCGTGTAGGGTCTTTACTTTGGCACACCTGGCTCCAGGAACCCATATATACGTAAAACAGGAAAATGGGGTACCTACTACCTGAGCAATGTTGACTTCCAGACCACCTCTAGAAATTTCCAATTTCTTTAGTTTTCTCCTCTATCCCAGGACACTATGTTAAACGCGAGCCACCCAACGGCAGCCCTCCTTCCACACAGAGGAGCACATCATTCTCAGCTGAATCATTCTTTTCCAACCAAGGTGATTATCAAGAAGCAGAAATAATGATGAAACTCTCTTGGTGAAGCAAACTAACCTGTCTTCAGACATAAACCTTCTAGACCAAGAAAGACAAAGTAAAGAAGATGAGTGTGAAGTGATCTT
Organism: Tursiops truncatus; assembly: GCF_011762595.2. NCBI lineage: Eukaryota > Metazoa > Chordata > Mammalia > Artiodactyla > Delphinidae > Tursiops > Tursiops truncatus. The sequence goes on along the minus strand of NC_047037.1, from coordinate 5,385,475 downwards.
CCATGAATACATGAAACGTCAGCCTCCAGTCCTTCACCCTGAAGTGGTTTTGCACCAAACACATGCACGATACCTAACTGGGTATTCAGTCTCTTCTAAAAAATATCAATCTAGAGGCACTGATATCAGTGCACTTTCACAATGTGAAGGAATTTTTATTTTTCCAGTCATAAGAACCAGCCACTTGGCAGCTTTGACAGAAACATAATCAACATTGAGCTGCAAAAGTTCATAGAAACTCTCCATCACCTTTTCATTAAAAAAAAAAAAATTGACACCGGAAAGAAAGTTATTCAAAGTGGTTCTGAGTTCCATTTTAGCAAGTGCGAGTAAGGGAGTGGGTAATTTGAGTTTGAGAATAATTTACTGACAGACACTTTAGTAATTTTCTAACAAAATTAAAAGAATAAATAAAATGACATAGCAAATATTTAAAAGTCACAAACCACACTATTCAGTTTACAGAGCTGGGTAAGAGGGGACCTCACATTTTTTTGGAGACTCTTGGTCTCGTTCTCAAATAGTCCACAAGCTGGATAATGCAGTCAGAAGATAGATTTTTCATCCATCAAACATCCTTTGATTGTTTTCAGGTGATGCTATGAGGAAATGGAAGCCTGGGGTATAATATAATCAGAAGTGCTCTCAAGGAGGAGATTTGAGTCCTTGCCACGCTCACCTTTTCTTTTCTCTTCATAGGTAAGAGCTACAGTGAAAGTTAATGATGGAAGGAAAAACAGAGTACAGCCTTGTGACATACTTTTTGACTTCTCTTCCCACTTCCAGATCTGAAAACTACTAATTAAGTCTGAGAATTAGCCCTTTGCTAATATACTCTGAGGCATTACAAGTTTTACTTTTATACTAGTTATGCTAGTTTTCCCTATGTTTTTCTGGGTGTCAGAGTATGCCAGCTATCTTGATGCTGTATAATATGATAGTCAATAGTTGGTGTATTCAGAGATTTGAAAAAGATTTTGACGGCTGACCTAAAAACAAGGTATTTGAATTAATTCATTATTTTAATTAGGGCTTGCTTTTAAAATAAAGCTATGTTTCAGTTCTTGGTTTAGTCAAATAGTTGTAATTTATAACCTAATTAATTAGTGGCTTCCTTTCTTTTCTTTGGGAACATCCATAAAGGTTATCTTCAAGTAGTGTTATGTGAACTCATGCAATACACACCACGTTGATATTTATTAAATAAAAGAAGAAAGACAAATATTGTATGGTATCACTTGTATGTGGCATCTAAAAAAATGATACAAATGAACTTATTTACAAAACAGAAACAGAGCCACAGACATAGAAGACAAACTTATGGTTACCAAATGGGATTGCAAGGGGTGGGGAGGGATAAATTAGGAGTTTGGGATTAACATATACACACTACTATAGATAAAATAGATAAACAACCTACTGGACCTACTGTATAGGACAGGCAACTCTACTCAATATTTTGTAATAATCTATAAGGAAAAAGACTCTGAAAAAGAATATATATATATATATATATGTAGGTATGTATGTATAAATGAATCACTTTGCTCTGTACCTGAAACCAACACAACATTGTAAATCAACTATACTTCATTAAAAATAAAATAAAATTGGGGTCAGCCATTAAAAAAAGAAGGAGCAAAATTCCTGCATCGGTATTCAATTTATGTGAGCTAGAAGCTGTTATTCAAATGTGTAAAGAAAAATGAGATATCTACTCCCATAAAACTTACAAAGAGAATGCATACAGAGTAACAAACAACATACAAATTAAAATGGCATAGGAGTTTGGAAGGGAGAAAGAGAAACATGAGAACCATTTCTGATAGGAGTAAAGGAGGAAGATTTCCGTGGACAATGGCTTTGAAGCTTGGACTTGAGAGTTGGGTAGGACCATACGAATGAAAGTATTGGTGGGAGGCGCATCAGACAAGGCAACAGCACATAAAAATGCAATAGAGGAAGCAAAGCTTTTCAGCCAGCTGAGCCTTTTGTGATTTATCTGGAGTTGGTTGTTTTAAGTTAAGCTCACCAAAGGTCCTCAATGTGTTTGTGAATGGCTGGTCATGGCATCATAGACGGTCTTTAGAAAGTTTACTCCAATGTTCCTGTGGAGAGATGGTTGAGTAGGGAAGAAAGGAGAAGATGCAGAAACTAAGATATGTTTCTACAATGGTCCAGGCAACATTTAATGAGTGATGAAAAGCAAAAGGTGAACTAGAAGAATGTCTGAGATCAAAATGGAAGAATTAAATGGGAAGAGCAAGATACCTACTGATTCACATGCCACCTTAAAAAAAAAAAACACCCTACTACTTTACAGAACACCTTTTAGCAAATATATTTAGAATAATTCATGAGGGGCTGAATTATTTATGATCAAAGATAACCATGGGAGTCTTAGAGAAATCAGGTTTGGAAATAAGTGCTGATTTTTTCATCCTTTTCAAACTTAATATCTATAAGGATATATTTAGCTTAATATTTCATAGGGATAAAACTATACATACACACATCTCATTCCTAAATAATTTTTAAATTCTTTCTTTAAAATGATGTTTCAAAAAGGTAAGGACAGACAATAGTAGAGAACTACAGACATGTAGCTTTTAGCTTAATGGGAGGAAAATCCACAATAACAATTTTAGAACACATAGAAGCATTTTAAGCTTGGTCATTAAAAAGGAAATGTAGGAGAAAGAGCTGGCATTTACTGTCTAACATATTCTCAAATGGGTCACTTCAATGTGAATACACAATATAACTGGACCAAATTCTATAATTGGATTTAATGACAGTGGAGCAATGTCATTGCTCAAAACTGAAGAAAGTGGGATTTCTGCCCAATAGACAAAAAACTGGCGTCTCAATTTTCATCGACTTGGATCCTGGAAGAAAAAAATAAAAACCTCAAGCATCTATTTATGCCCTTAGTGAATTTATGACTATATGAATTTATGTACCTTAGTTTAAAGCACAGACTAGGTACTGTGACTTAGGTAACATGAATAGGTATTTGTGGACTTGAAAGATGAATACAAATTTCTGAAATAACACGCCAAGTTTCGGCAGAGTTTCTCTGGCTTCTCAGGCAAATACAGATCTGTTCAATTTCAAAATTATGTATTATTTATTCAAGTTCTTTAATGAGTCCAGACAAGTTCACTCTGTTGTCTAATGTTCATAAAAATCTTAAGCAGGGATTCTGTACATGACTGACCTCCATGGAGCAAGGCGTCCTTGAGTCTACCCACCATGTTCAAAACGATTTCCAATGGTGTGTTTATAAAAGCGGCTGAAGAGAATTCCCCTTGGAAAGGTAGTGATTTCTAAATGAACTTCAACTATTTTTCTAAATGTGAATCTGGGGTTACACATCAACTTTTCTATAGGAGGTCACTGTTAAAGAAACACTGGTTCCCATTACAAACATCCAGCCCTCTTACAGCAAACGGAGGGCAAGTCATTTTACAGACCTGGTGGACATGTTGTTCATTGCAGATGTGAGAATAATGAGAAGTTGAGAAAGGATTCTGGAAACGTTCTGTAAGGGATAAGTTTAGTGCTTGCAAATACCAAATACCCAACACACAGCTAGTCAATGGGCAAGTGACGTGCGGTAACAAAAAAAACATTAAACGTGAAGTTTGCATTTTTAAAACCAAAGGTTTTCCAGAGTTGCCTAAGCGTTTCCTCCAAGGTTTGCATAGGAGATGACTTCTCCAGGTTAACTAGAATATCTCCCACGCATGATAATGCTCCTCCACTGTACAAACCTGAAGTTTGGTGTCATTATTCCTGTTTGACAGATGAGGAAAATGATGCTCAGAGAGAATATTTACTTAAAGTCACACTGTGTGTAGAACAAATATCTAAGGCTGCCCCCAAAGTCCATAACCTGAAGGGAAATAGTACTCTTCAGGGTTTTTGATTTCTAACAGTTGAGCATTTCTATTTTGATATATACCCATGCCTTTTTCCAATTTTAAAAACGTCCAAATAAGGGCTTCTAACCTGATTTTGATTTTTTTCTTTAAGATGATATAATCAATCATATTGACTAATATCAGTTATATAAAGTCATTTGACATAAAATCATTCATATCAGTATAATATATCCATTTTTGAAAAGACGAATTATTGGATCCAGTATGCCTTATTTTTATTTTACTGTACAATTTTAAAATATCCATTTCATAATAAACTAAATTATATTTACTCATAAGATATACTATATGTCAATTATTTATTTTATTGCTTTTTTTAAAGAAAAAATGAAAACATGGTAATGAAATAAGATTTTCTAACCCAATATGGATAGGTCTGGACTGATACTATGAATTCCTATGCAACATGTGGGTAAATGATCAAGTTTTTAAGACTCGAGATATTCAAATCTTAAGAAATTTGAATTTCTAAGGTGGTTGGCACAATTTCTAAACTGAATATTTGACAAAAGTCAAATAACAAAGCATTATTTTAGTGGAATCAAAATGAATTCAAGTGAAAGGTGAGACAGCTCTACCATAGATAATTAGGATAATTAATAGATAAATAGGATAATTAGGGATAGGTAAATTGCTGACCCTTTCTCCTTTAATTTACCATCTGAAAAAATTCAAGGAACACGGGAACCAGAATCAACAGGTGATATTTATGGCCCTAAACCACAAATATAGAACAAGGCAAAAAAAATGAAGTCTAGACTTCAAGAGAGAGAACAAAAAAAAAATCAATCTGATTTGCCACTCAGAGTCACAGTGAGCATCAGTATTTGGGACACCCAGTGTCTTGGGGGGTGACACTTGGGGCTCTAAGAGCATTGGGTACTTTCCAAGGAACGATTACATGTGCAGGTCCCACCTCCATTTCCTATTTCATGCTGACTCTTGATCCATCACCACAGGAAGTAAGAGGCATATTTTCTGGAAATGTTCAAGACCAGAAGATATCAAACCAGGTCGTCATTTGGAGAGAAGTAATTGACTAACTTTGAGTTTAGTAAAGATCAATAAAATAACTGAAAGTTTCCAGTCTTCCTCCCAACATCTAGGACTATGTTGTCAAATGTGGTAGCTTTTGGCCAGATGGAAATGAAATAAAATAAAAACCCAGTTCTTTAATTGCAGTAGTCACCTTCCAAGAGTTGAACAGCTACATGTGGCCCATGGTCACTGTACCAGATAGCCCTGGTATAGGACATGCCTGTCATCACAGAACAGACAGCTCTACTGAACAGCAATGCAGAAATGAGCAATCTGTTACAGCCACCAGAGAAAAGATTAAATGGTGCCTCCCGATAACATCCGAGAGCTCCAAAATAACAGTTGTTAGAGTCTTCCAACAAAAAATAACTCAGTCTTATCACCCTACATTGCTGATCCTACCACCACCATTCACACAAGGCATCAAATTAGCCTTTCCATGATTTCCTCTTGAAAATGAATTTAAAGATGATGATCATGAGACATTTGAGAAAACCTTCCAACATGGAAGACAGAGCTCTAAACAAAAACAAAAACTAAACACACACACACACACACACACACACACACACACACGAAATGCAGAGGAAACAGGAGCAGTGCAGGGAATGGAAAAACAGTTAATTTCCATGATAGATAACAGAATATATTCATGCATTAAATTAGAAGAAGATGCTGTTAAAAAGGGAATATTCAAATGCAAGAAAATCCCTGAGAAATTGTAAATAAGGACATATACATGCAAAATGTAGTCAGAAATTTTAAAGATAAACTCGAGAATATATCCTCAAAATTAAAAATAGAAAACAAGCCAAAGGTATGAACAAGACATGAAAAGATAAGAAAATGAAAGATTAATCCTATAGAGCCCACATCTGAGTAATGGGAGTTTGAGAAAAAAAGGAAATCCTGATATTTTCCTGAATAGAGAAAGTTGTAGTAGAAGCCGAGGGAATACTTATTATTTTTATTGTTGGTGTCATTTCTTAGGAGCATTTTATCATTATTACCATTACCATGTATGTGACTAACATTGATAAAAATTAAAATAATAATAATTATTTAAAAACCCACAAACGATTTTACAAAATGTAGTTGAATCCATATATTACACTGGCTGAATAACCAAGTTATTTATAAGGTACACGTTTGAGATCAGTTCCTCAACGTAAACCCGAAAGATTTTTCACTTTAGAAAACAGATGATAAACCATGGACAAAGACAGATCTGAATTTTTCCTGCTGACTCATTTGCATGAATAAAGTAAAACATTCAAAACCTCCAGAAAGATAAAAACTCCAGCTAATGAGGCCATTTGTGCAAATTCATTAGCCTGAATACTTCCAATTGATTAGCACCAAGTGTTACAAGGAAACCTCAAGAGTAAAAAGTAACATATAAATTTGGAGGCTGCTCTCCCAGAACGGAGAAAACCCCTGGGGATGAGGCCTGGGGAGTTAAGAAAAGCATCTGGCCTCCTTTGTAAATGAAAATCTCTAAAAAGCAACATATACTAGTACTTACATGTCTGGATTAGAGCAGATGCTTCACTTTTATAAAGTTGCTAAATGTGAAACCAGTTAAAGAAAGCAAAATTTAATGCTAATTATTTATAGAACGTTAGGAATGATCACATCATTTTTGCTTACAAGCATCCAAAGATGCTGTGCTCCCTACCATGCCAAGTAACTGCAGTCATTAGTGACCTGGAAGACGCATTTGACCTTTAAGACGATTGCAGCTGTCCCTTCCTCCAGAAACCTTGAGCAGATCAGCCCACACAGGGTGATGAGATGCTCCAACTAAGGGTTCCCAGGCATCCTTACACATCCCCATTTGGAGAACGCCCACGATGTTAAAATGATCTCTTCATTTCGTCCCTGTTCTCCATGATACTTTACGTTCAGAGACCTTATTCACTGTTGTACCCAGAGCTACTAATAAACTGTCTAGAACACCTTGGCGGGTGGACAAAAGTGATGGAAAACAATGAATGGAAAATGGAACTCTTCATTTCAGAGACAAGGCAATGTAGTACTAGAGGCACAAACACCAGCCCAGGGTCAGTTAGGAGGAAAACCAGGAGCAGAACTTAGGTCTCCTGCTTCCCTGCTTATTGCTTTTTCTAAAGTATTAAAACAGAACTCAGCGCAAGGGTCACAGAAAAATGATCATAACTTTCTCCTCCACTACTTGTCCTCCACTACACTTACATCTGCAGACAAAAAAGATGTTTACTGTTGAGATAAACCCAGCTTACCCCCTGCAGCTCCTGTCTTTGATGGCTCTGTCAATACCAGGAATACCCTGCCTGTATCTTTACCTCAAACATACGATCATTCAGGGTCCAGCTTAAATACAATCACATTCGATTACAAAAATAAAAATAAATTAAATAAAATCGAATCGTTTCTATGTACCAGGCAACAGAGAAGACCAAAAGATGGATAATGAATAACCTCTCTTCAAGAAGCATACAACTGAACTAAGTGATGAAAAGGTTGATAATATCTAGAGTGGTAAGAGGTAAGAAAAAAACATTTTTGCACACAGGTGGTAGGGATGTAAATCAGTTCCACAGTTTCATTTCATTTTGAGGGGTCAGAATTTGGCGCTGTCTTTCCAGTTAGAAGTACCTGTCCCCTCAGAACCAACAATTTTGCTTCTAGTAATTTCTCATAAAAATATTCTCCTATATGTGTTCATTTTTTTATGTACATTAATGATGACTATAGCAGTTTTTGTAAGAGTCCAAAACTGGTAAAATAAGTTTTCCTTTATAGGATGACATAACATAAATTGTATTATATCAATACAGATACTATTTTGTGTGAAAAAGAATGAGCTAGTTCTCTATGAGCTAATGGAGAAGAAAACTCAAACATAAAATGTAACCCCAGCAGAGTACAGAACAATATGTCTAATATGATTCCATTTGGTTAAAACTATACATGCAAACCCACCATTACATACATTAAAATTATCAAAATATAATCAAAGAGTACAAGTCGTGATCAATTGTCTCTAGAAAGTGGGATTCCAGGGTGTGGGTAGGGATCGGTCTGTACTTTTCAGTGTTTATTCTCCAATATTTGAATTTTTTAACCACACACAGCTAAGAAAGTTTTTTAAAGTCTGTGGATATTTACCTAGTTGATGGGAAGGTGATATGAATATTGGAGAAAGATTAAATGAGATAGTGATATTTGACAGAGGCCTTGAAGGGTAGGTGCTGTTTCAATGGCAAAGATAGTAGAAGGATTCTGTGCAGAGTGGACTATACTCCCAGCACATGGCAGTGAGGCATAGCTATCAGATTCACTCCAGCCAATGAAAAACGTGTGGAAGTGCATCTGATACCCAGGCTGAGGCGGTGAAAGCCCCTGTATAATCTGATTGCATCAGAGAGAAAGAGTTGGTAGAAAACACTGCTGAATAACTGCAGAAAAGCTGCTCTGTTGTGTCATGTGAATCCTCAAGAATGAAAAATAAACTTTCCCTGTGTAGGACTTCCCAGGTGGCACAGTGGTTAAGAATCCGCCTGCCAATGCAGGGGACATGGGTTCAAGCCCTGGTCCGGGGAGATTCCACATGACTCAGAGCAACTAAGCCCATGCGCCACAACTACTGAAGCCCGCACACCTGGAGCCCATGAGCCACAACTACTGAGCCTGCGTGCCTGGAGCCCATGCTCCACAACAAGAGAAGCCACCACAATGAGAAGCCTGCACACTGCAACAAAGAGTAGCCCCCGCTCTCCGCAACTGGAGAAAAGCCCACGAGCAGCAATGGAGACCCAATGCAGTCATAAATAAATAAATGTATTAAGAAAAAAAGAAACTTCCCCTGTGTAAAACCACTGTGATTTGGGGGTGTTTGTTACTAGAGCCACGCCTAGCCTGAATGATACAGACGACATCAGAAGAGGAAATAAATTCTATATAAGGAAAGGTTTTAAAAATGGAGGTCTATATTTATAACAGTGAGTGTCTCTGTATGTAGAAGGACGGATGGAGAAATGCTAAGAAAGTGACCTGGAGTTGAAAGGTAAATGAAATTGACCACAAAAATGAAAAGTTACCTTCCATTTGTTTAGATTGATACATTGCTGAAAGTTTTCTATTTGCTTGTTTTTTGTTTGTTTGGTTGGTTTGTTTTGTTTTTGCTTTAAGTGTGAAGTGACATGATCAAAGTTTAGGAATTTCAATTACTTGGGAAAATTAGCCTGGCAGTGCTATGCTGAGAAGGATATCTAGTTTGGAAAATGCAAGAGGGGTACTCAGCAAAGAAGGGAGAAATGAGAAAGGGAAAAGTAGGAGTGTTTTGTGTTTTAGAATCCAAGGACAAAGGAAGAAATGGGTGGTTCACAGTGTGAACCAAGGAGGTGAAATAAGGTGAGATCTGAGGATTAAGTGATTCTGGTGATTAACAGATAAACTTTGAGAAAGTAATTTGTAAAAGAAAGTAGGTTCTAACAGTATGAGTGGTGAGTGGGTGGTAGGAAACTGGGTCACTTGGTGTAGGAAACTCTAAAGAAAGGGGAGAAATGGGAACAGCTTGAAGAAAATTTATTAAAAGTTAAAGAAAATTTAGTTAATTTTTAAAATATTTACTATTTGTTCAGACAGGGAAGATAAAGAATTATTTGTGGACATAGAGGAGTTATACCAGGAGGATAGAAACAATGTTAGAGGGCAGTGATTCACAGCATTCCCTGTAATAGGGAGGATCCAAATGGTATCTGTTTCTTTTACTTTAACCTTTGCATTCCATTGCTTTTGCTACAAGTTAAGAATGTTGCCTAGAGCCTGAAATATATAGAAGAGCCCATTCTCAAGGCTCTGATCTTTAAGGGGATAACAGTTTTCCATTTATATAAAGATAAAAAGTTGCAGAACAGAGAATAACATTTGTCTTGTTGCAGGTTTACAGAAACGTCCTGACCTGAACTAAACAGAGAGCTGTAAGAACAAAGGATTCCAACACCAAGAGGTTTGCAACAACCGACCATACCCCCTCCCCTTTTAGCATAAAAGAAGCCTGGGGCTTCCCTGGTGGCGCAGTGGTTGAGAGTCCGCCTGCCGATGCAGGGGACGCGGGTTCGTGCCCCGGTCCGGGAAGATCCCACATGCCGTGGAGCGGCTGGGTCCATGAGCCATGGCCGCTGGGCCTGCGCGCTCCGCAATGGGAGAGGCCACAACAGTGAGAGGCCCGCGAACCGTAAAAAAAAAAAAAAAAGAAGCAGCAGCCTGAATTCTAACTCCGGGAAGATGGTTCTTTGGGACAGTAGTCCACCACCTTGGTCTGCTGGCTTTCTGAATAAAAGTCGCTATTCCTTACCCCAACAACTCATCTCTCAACTTATTGGCCTGTCATGCAGTGAGCAGTACGACTGGGACTTGGTAACAATCCACACGTGAGCGATGGGGAAAATCAAATACACAGGTGAAGAGAGTAGCTGTGAGCACCTGTGACATAAGCAAGAAGCATGAGAAAATGGGTGAAACCGCTGAAAGATTCTGAAGCAAACAGGGAACTTACATGGAAATTAACCTTGGTCTTAACACTTCACAGTGGAAACAAAAGGTGTGCCTTTTTCATCAGAGTATGGAGGCTGCAAGTCCTTTAGAAGTCAGAGAATCACTGGACAGGGCAGTGTGGGAGTTGGGGACATTTAATTTCCAGGAACAGACAGGGAGTTAGGAAGGAAGAAACATAAGGATAACTGAGCCCCCTTGAGGGTTCAGATACAAAGAGGAAGGATTTGTATTGGACCCAATACTGATGTTTGCTAATATCTTCAAGTAGGCACTGCAGCCTGTGGACAGAGTGCAGAAAACAGAATTGGCGTCTCCTTGGGCGTAAATTGAGTGAGAAGAATAAGACAAAGGTGTGACTCATAGCAAGGTTATCACTACATTTTCTAAATGCCTGGCCACAAATATGAAGGAATTTTAAATGTGTTGACCACCAGTGATGTGCAAACAAACAGAGGGGATAGCAGAATGGCAGTGATTGATAGACAACCTAGGTAATGAAGCTTTTCCTGATCACAGTAAAGGGCTCACTCCCTCTGCAGATGTCTTTCAGCATTTTTGTCTGACTCACTCCCATGGCTTTACAACTCTCCGTGACTCAGTTTCTTCATCTGTAAAATGATCATAGCAAGCACCATAGGGTTCATGTGAAGATTAAGTGTTATTTTTATCTCAATCATTACTACCATTGGGTAAGTTAGGGATTATCATTAACAGATGAAGAAATTGAAAGATTCTTACTATGATCTGTAATGATTTTATTAAAATAATTGAACATAAACATGCCATGATAACAGCCTACTCAACTCAACACTATCCCTATCCGCCACTGTATGAATCAAATGCAAAATGATTCATGTATGCTACATAGAGGAAAACCACATAAAGTACACCTTAGAATGTACGGACTAGACCGGTTACTGTCTTTCCAGCACCTCCATGAAGTCTCTGACTTTCTCTTACCTCCTCTATTCCCTGAGGGGCTCACTCTATAGATTCCATCTCCTGCATCCTTTCCACCTGACTTCTAGTTGTGTTTGGCCCATGGAGGCACCAACATGAGAACAGAGGGCAGGAGGAGAGAGAGGTAGAGTCCATCTTCCCCAGCTCCCTCTGAAGGTTCACACCACCCTGAGGGTGATGGCTTCTCTCTGACTCTAGCTGGAGTCCTGCTTCCCTCTGCCCAGCCCAGCTGTCCCAGGCTCCAGCAGCATGACTTCTTCCCCATGTCTCTTTGGCCAGGTGTGGTCAGGATGCCATCTCTGGGTTGCTTCATTCAGCCTCGTCCTCACCTCTGAGCATCGTCCTTTGATTAATTGTCTCCTATGAAACACTTTTGGGTAGATGTTTTTCCTATTGTTACCCTGAGTGTATATGAAATACATTTTATGTACAAAATGGAACACCAATAATACATTTTAGATCCAGAGGTGACTCTGGAATGCATCTGAAATAGATGAAGAAACTGAGGGCTGGAGATGTACTAAATTGGCTCCCAGGCTGAAAAACTATTAAGAGCAAAATGGAAAGGGGGCAGAGCTCCCAACTCCCAGAACAGATGATTTGTGCCCCATTATGTGGGCTCCCTCACAGGGTGACCTGAACTGGAAAACAAAAGATTCTGATTAGAGGAAGCAGCTGCAAGACAGTGACTGTGGCTTCTATTAAATAAATTCCACTCTCAGACCTTTCCACCCCATTGTCAGAACATTGCTACCAACTCTCTCTGTGGAGATAATTAGGATTTAACCTCCACGTTGGAGGCAGTAGGCTGCCAGCTTTCAAAAAGAAATGTTACTTAAGGGTCAAAACTATTTTCTTGTGATCAATTCTGCTGCAAATGGATGAAGTTTCTTAAATCTGCTTCTTGTGTCAGGGTGGAGGGGTATCTCTCGCCCTCTCTTGTATACTTATAGCAAATCATACACCATCAGGCAAAGTTGAAGAATGCAGTCTTTAACTAAAACGATTCTTCAATTCTGATGCATTTACAGAGTAGACAATTTATTTACATTAATCCATATTAACTTCCTAGCTATGTTTTGTTCTCCCCAAAATTTTTCTTAAAATTGATGGTATACACAATATTGGATAGTATCTTAAATATGTACAACACACACACAGAAATGTATACAGACATATACACAACTATATACAGACAAATTAGTCCTTAAAAACTAAGATAAAATCGATTATTCTACAATAAAAATGATGAACATTTATTTATTGTTTAGCTGGGGAAACATTTGCATTAATGAGTTTATTGAATTTTCCAACAACTGGAAGAGGCATTTAATAGGTGACAAAACTGAAGCATATTGACATTAATAAAACCAGCCTAAGCTAGCAGAGCTGATAAGTCAAGAACTGCAAGTGTGAACCTAGGTCTTCCTATCTAAAAATTGTACGCGATTTCCATTTTTCTGGTGCTCTACAGTCAATACACTTATCACAGTGCTCCACAGAGGATAATTGTGTTGACGAGGCCAAAGGGTGTCCTCTGTCAATCGTTTCTTTCAAGTCCCTACATCTTCTTGGAGAACCCTCCCATCCTCTAGCCCTTAAAGGGACAGCACCCCTCTGGTCAAACCCCATTTCTTCTAGGAATCTATATTTGGTTCTTGGAGATACCGGTTTAAGATCTGTTGGGGCTTAAATGGAAGCATCATGTGGGAGTATGAAATGGAGGCCATGTGCATGTAGGATCAGAGAGAGAGCTGGCTACAGAGATAGAGAAAAAAAAATGCTTATCTCCAGAGAGAAACATAGATGAGAGACCACTTAGTTCTAGAGAGAGAGAGGAATCCAGGCCCCTGATGGCTGTCTGGTCTCATCCCTGTAAGAGGCTTGATCATTGGTCCTGCATTTGAGTTCCATGAGATGTCCCTTTATTCTTCCAGTAAAATACTTCCTGCTTTAATTTAGACAAGCAAGTGTGAATAGTATTGTGTTACTTGCAACCAAGTGACCCATACGCAAAACTATAAATTTCAGGAATGTCATTATGAACATGAATTCTGGATGCTGTGGGCTATTACATCACAAGCATTAGTGGGATGACAGATAACTGACAATGAAGAATTAGCAGATGGTGGTTAAAACTGTGGGCCTATATTCAGAATACCTAGTTTCAAACCTCTGCATAAATGTAACATAAAACAAGTTATTTTTACCTATTCTGCTTCTGCTTCTTTTGCTGTAGAATATGGAAAATAAAACAATGTGCCTGAAAAGGTTGTTTTGAAAATACATGAACATGTGGAAATCAGTTACCACCATAACTGACCCAAAGAAGAGCTCAAAAAATGTCAGTTGTTGTTTTTCTTGTTATAAAACTCTGATCATATCCACAGTTACTTTTCCCTGTCTTGCTCTTCAGACAAAGCTTCACTTTTGGTTTCATGTAGAAACATCAAAATCCCATCTACAGATGAAAGCAGTTTCAACTCCAGTTGTGAAATAAAATCAAGGTCTGCCACAGTCGTCGTTTTAACATGTACAGTTATTACTTTATCTTTGTTTAAATTTCCAATACACTTCATTCCTTCTCCTAAGAATGGCTTGGGATGATGAGACTTCACTGAAATGGGGTGGGGAGTGAGGGGGAATCTTTCTAAACATCTTGTCCATGATACGTCTGACGACTCTGGGATGTAATCAGGCACCGCATATGAAAATGACTGTGCTATCTTTCCTAAATGTACATGACTACCAATCACTTTCACGAGGAGTAGCTATGGCGTTGTTTTCCCAGCTGTGCTAAAGAGAACTGTGCTAAATAATTTCCCTTGCTTTGTCCCACATCCCAAAGAAGGTGTTTTCAGAAGGAGGTTAGCATAAGAGAAGAATCCATATTTCCACAATGAGTAAAAACCTTCTGGTCCGCACAGGGATTTGCCCACCACATCAGCCTCATTAACACACAGCTCCAACCAACTGAGCTAAATCATTAGGGTCAGCTAAAGATAGAATTACCATTAATTGTTTTCAGATTTCAATCTCTGGGCCTTTCATTCCAGGATCCCTAATTAAAATAAGGAAGAAAAAAGTGCTCAGAAATGTAGAGTCAATTTATGCTTCATAATCATCTACTAACAAGCCAAATGGCTCATTTATGGAGGATGCTATCCAAATCAGGTTTTCCAGTAGTAGATGTTCGAATTCCAGGCACTTGAGAAAAATGTTGCTAAATAAACTCCAGATACCACTGTTTTGTCTAGTTAACACGTCTTCCCACCCTTCTTCTGGGAAAAGTTCCACCCCCTCAGGAATAGGAGTAGTTGCATCAGCTAAGCCTCTAAGTGTACCTTGGCCCATGGCGCTCATACTGATTGGTCTGAAGTGTCAGAAAAGAACCTAAGAGGTGCTGGTAATATTCATCTCTGGGATTCTTTTCAAGAAGAAGCTAAGACAGAATGTGTTCTTGACATTGTGGTCTTGAAACTATTAATATATAAGCTATATTGGCTTGCAGCCATTTCCAAAGCCATACAAAGAGAAATGAAACCCACATGCAGAGAAAAACAGAGATGAGAGGTCAAGAAGGATGAAGAGAGACGCCTGATGGCATTTGAATCCCCCCTTTCATCTGTCCCTAGCTTTACTCATACCATTCCCAATTACAAGGCTTTAAAATTTCCCATTTTTCTTAAATTTTCTTTGCCTAATCTAACTTGGGTTTCTATCACTTGCAATCAAAATGTCTTGATTAATAAGCCACCACACCAGAATTACTTTCTTTAAATATTGTTGAGACTTGCTTCATTTAAAAGACCCTAAAATTATAGGGGCAATTTAGGCATACCTACAGAAAAGGCATACCTACATTTAGGCATACCTACAGAAAAGATATACATATAAGTGTACGCATAAATGTAAGAATAGGTCTTCATAAAGGCATCACCATAAGTTTCTAGGAGATTGGACAGGCATACAGCCAACTATATAGCTGACTAGATAAGAACATAAACATCAGGATATAACTCTAAAAATCTCATTACATTACTGGCTTAAAGAATAAAGCATGATGATGATACTAACTTTTACTGAGTTGCTACAATGTGCCTTTATATCTATTACCAGATTTAATCCTATAACAGCTCTGTTAGGGTGAATTAGTTATCTATGGAGGTATGATAATTTAACTACAAATTCAGTGGCTTAACACAACATGCCTTTGTTATCTCCCAGCTTAGCTGGGTCCTCTGCAGGACTGCAAATAAGTTGTCAGCCTGGGATGCAGTCTCATCTGAGGCTTAGATGGGGAAGGATCCGTCTCTTGACTCACTTGGCTGCTGGCTGCATTCAGTTCTTGTGGGCTGTTGAACTGGGCCTCATTTTCTTGCTGGCTGTTGGCCTAAGGCTACCCCAAGTTCCTTGTCATGGGGATCTCTCTATAAGCAACTCACAACAGGGCACCCTGCTTCTTCAAAGCTAGCAGGAGAGAAAATCTCCTTGCAAGACTGGTGTTTCAATCATATGTAACATAATCATGTACACATAATCATGTTTGTCCTGTCACCTTCGCCATATTCTGCAGGATAGAAGTACAAACATAGGTCCTGCCCACAAGGTAGGGCGCATGGGGGACACCTAGGGTCTGCCTGTCACAGAGGTATACATCATTATTTCTTATTTTATAGAGGGGGATGCTGAGGCTTCCTTAACAGACAAGTGACAATGCAAACCTATGCTACAAATCCAGGCAGTTTGCTTCCACTACGCTCCTCTTTATGGGAAAAAGAAAAACAAACTACATATGGCCAATACCAGTCTCAGACCTGATGTTTACCAGCTGTGTGAGCTGGGACAAAAGTCTTGATCTCTCTGATCTTCACTTTACTCTTTCCTTCTGTAAACAGAAATGATAAATAAAAGCATTTCTGCCTTTTTGTGATGGTTAAATGGCATGATGTATATAAGTATACTTTGAAAGGCTAAAAATAGTGTGTGAAAAATATTACCCTGTATCCCTGTGATATAGAAGGAAGATATAAATGAAATTACTCTAAATTAATGTCTCCCCATGTTTACTATGAGTTGCTACAACTCTATGCACTTACATGGTCAAAGGCCAATAAATCATCCACTGCTTTCTGCAACAGTGACACCGAGTCCAGTCTTGGGAGGGAGATGGCGAGAGGGAGATGGCGAGAAAAGTATCTGAGGACACATGATGCTTCACCGTCACCAAGACGTGACACTCGAGAACCCTGCCTAGAAGGACAGATGGGTTTATCCAAATTTAACCCTATTCTTCTGCTTGTCGTAGGCCACAATACTAAAACGGCTAGACTTAGAGAGAACTTTGGTAACAATGGATGGGAAAATGAAGGAATTTCACATCTAGTGAGCATGTCCTATAAGTTACCATTGTTCTAGGCAGTTCATGGATGTTATTTCATTTAACCTTCAGAAACTCTCTGAAACAGTCATTATTAACTCTAATTTCAGATTAAGAAACTAAGAATCAGAGATGCGTATAACCTTCAATATAGAATTCAAATCCAAGACTTCTTCAAGTTGGACAAATAGAGGAAATACATATTTAATTACACACACACATACACATACACAGTCACACATAATGTGTCATAGTGGAATTCATTCATTTATTCAGTTATTAAATCACCATGGAGTAACTGAGCTCTTATAATATATTAGTCACAGATATATAAAGCAATGGGAAGTCAGATTCAACATCACAGCATTTTGAAAGAGAAACCATTGACTTGGGACTCAAAAGGCATCCATCCTGCATCTGGCTGTATTGCTAACCAGCCATGTGTCCAAGTCAACTGATTTAGATTCTGTCGTCCAAGCCTTGTAAAAACGGTGTCAATCCCCTCTGCTCTGTTTTCACAAAGCAGCTACGGGTATCAAACTAATTAATATACCTGAGAAAATAAAGCAGTATAAATGCAAGGAATTATCACAGTCATGGATAAACAAATCTAATCTTGGACCTACTTAGCTTTGAGTAATGGTCAAAAAACAAACATCCTCACGCAAAATCTTCTTTTAGCGGAGTTCTTGGGAAACCCACTCTCTGTATTGAAGATGACAACTTTGAAGCACGTTCAAATCAAAACAAATGAGGAAACGATAACAACAGAGCACACACTGAACTGACTGGGCTGCCCCGACGAAAGGAAAGCCCTGGATGGGGGTGGAAGGCCCTTGTCACAAGGAGAGTTCAAGCCAAGGCTTATCACTGGGGCAGATTCAGATTTTGTGGGGCCTCAAGTGCAAGTTTATACCATTTTGGTGAGTATTTTTAAGAAAAAGAGCACAGGCTTTCAAATACAAAATTAGATTAGAAAAAGAATATTTTTTATAATGAGAAAATGTACAACAAACTCCAAATTAAACAAAGAAACAAAAAAAACAACTGACAGACACCACGAACATTATAAAATTCATAAAAAAGATGTTTTTATTTTTTTGTTCGTTTTTCTGTTTTTGTTTTTAAAAGAAAGCATTGTTTTTCTTAAAGATTTCCTATAATAAAAATTTTTTCAGTCATTTGTGACCATTTTTAAATAAAATATTTGTATTTTACTATAAAGAGCAAAAAAAAAAAAAAAAAAAAATCCACTGAGGTAAACACACATTCTTCAACACAAAGAACATTTTAAAGCTCAGATTTGAGCTAAACCTAGTAGTAGAGGTCTTATTATTTATGCTTTCTTTTTTAAAATATGTTTTTAAATTAACCTACTTGATAACACTTTTTTCCACCTCTATATCTTTTGGATACATACTCTTTGATTGCCTCTTCATATGGCAATGATGTTATAATTTTCAGTGAAGAGATTAAAGAAACAAGATCAGTTTTTCCTCTGGTATGGTTGACTGGTTTTTAAAAATAATAATTTTTTTTAGTTACAAAACAGAAACAGACTCAAAGACTTAGAATACAAACTTATGGTTACCAAAGGGGGAGGGGGAGGGGGAGGGGGAGAGGGAGGGAAAAACTGGCAGTTTGGGATTGACATGTACACACTCCTATACTTAAAATAGATAAAAGGACCTACTGTAGAGCACAGGGAACTCTGCTCAACAGTCTGTATTAACCTAAATGGGGAAAGAATTTGAAAAAGAATAGAGACATGTATATGTATAACTGAATCACTTTGCTGTACACCTGCAACTAACACAGTATTGTTAATCAACTCTACGCCAATATAATATAATTTTTAATATAAAAATATAATTAAAAATAATAATTTTTGAACAGTTTTTCCTTCAGCTTAAAACCAATTCCCCATTGGCAATATAAGGTACATTTTTAGGATTGTTGCCAAATCTGGGGCACTTCTATTAAGTTTCTTTTCTATTTGGGCTATAACATTCAGAGGTATTCTCTAAAGACCAGTATCTGGCTTTATACATTTCACACCTTGTTTTTCCTCTCTGTTGCACATAACTTCAGTGACAGGTTTTTTAGAATTGGCTCATACTGAGATCTAAACATTTCTGTTATGTTTCTCTCTGCGTTACTGATGACACAGAAGAGATCCCAACATGATAGCAAGTTTGGTCAAGAAGACCCTTAATGAGCTTTCCATTGCTGTAATGACATAAACTTCTGCTCTTTAATTCATTAAATGGACCTTTGAACTCTGGAAGCAGTAAACAGGCAGACGTGTATTATCAGACAGAGGCTGAGAGAGAACATCAGGGTTGAACACTGGAGCTAAGCCTATGGATGAATCTTAGACCCCTGCTTCATAAGGGAAGGGTCACCCTTGTTCTCAGTTCCTCCTCAGGCCACAACTATGGTTATTTCAGCCCTCAATCCTTGCCCCTACATCCTAAGGTTACTGTGCGAAGAAACCACCTATACTCGTCGGGAGAAGCAAACTGCTCTAACAGCTAGTCCCCAAACATAAGAATGACCCAAATACAGGGAAGCTTCAATTCTTATGCACAAAACAATGCTGGGAGGGTGAGCAGGTCGGAAGTGAGACTCTCATCCGTGTGGTCACTCAGGGACCCTGGATGACAGAGATACTACCAGCCTCACCATGTAGCTTCCAAGGTAACTCTATTAGTCTGCTAGGGCTGCCAGAAAAAAAAAACACCACAGACTGGGTGGCTTAAACAACAGAAATTTTATTTCTCACAGTCCTGGAGGCTGGGAGCCCAAGATTAAGGTGTCAGCAGGTTTGATTTCTCCCGAGACCTCTCTCCTTTAGCTTGCAGACAGCTGCCTTCTTGCTGTGTCCTCACTGGCCTTTCCTCTGTATGTGTGTAGCTGTACTGTCTCTCTGTGTCCTAATCACCTCTCCTTATAAGGACACCAGTCAGACTGGATTAGGGCCCACCCTAATGACCTCCTTTTCACCTAATTACCTCTTTAAAGGCCCTGTCTCCAAATACAGAGGTACTGGGGGTTAGGGCTTCAACGTGTGAATTGGGGGTACAATTTAATCCGAAACAGTTATCCCTCATATTGGTTCATATTGAGATCTAAACATTTCTGTCATGTTACTGATGACACAGAAGGTCCAGTCACACAGAAGTGGAAAGAAATATGGAGAGAAATAACACTGGGTGGCTTTTTATCAGCCAGGACCCAAGTACAGGATGATCAAATCCAGTCCCATTGCTTCAGCTGGACTCAGACATGGGGCGGTCCTCACATGGAAAGCTGGTAAATTAGTATCCCTAGGTAGCCGCCTCCTAGCAAAAGTTCACACAATGGAAGGCAGGACGCGTTTCTGGTGAACAGGAAGGCATCTCTATCACAGCTCTGTGTTCAAATCTATAGGCTCTTTATTAAAATGTGGCCGAGAGCTCATAGCAAGAACTCAACAGATATGATTTTATTTCATTTATCTTCTGTTTCCTGCTCTCATCCCCTAATTTTATTGATCTTGCCATCTAGCCATGTCCTTGACCCTATTTTTCAAACTTCAAAACACTATGCAGTTTTCCTTTTGCTTTATATTTCATTCTCCATTTAAAAAGCTTTGAATGCTTAGGGTTTCAGGTAGCCAAGCCATATTATAATAACGCCTCCTCTATCTAATTTCTGGAGAGAAAGGCGGTCTAGAATGAGGGGGAAATGTGTGTGTGCGTGTGTATGTGTGTGTGTGTGTGTGTGTGTGTGTGTGTGTGTGTGTGTGTGTTGAGAGAGCTGTAGAAAAAACGGATCAATTTCAAAAGACCTCATTATTCAGTGAAAGAGGGGAAAAGGTATAACAAGCTAATCTCAACTCTCGGCGTCAGGAATCTGAGCAACTTTATTTACCTAGAATTTGAACACATAACTTTTTGAAAGGCTAATCAGAACTAATGAATAGAAAAATTAAGGGCTAAAATTAATGCATGGAAAACAGGAAAAGAAACATGGCAATCAGGCATCAAGTTTGCTCTATTTAAATAAGCTGAAATCTATTAGAATTCAAAAAATAAAAATCACCTTAAGACTACCCTCCCCCTTAATATTAAAAACTAAATGAATAAAAGAACCAAGAAAAGGAACTCTAATAGTAATCATATAATGTGCATGATGGGATGAAAATAAAGGTCAGTTGAAGGGGTGAGAACACACCAGCATCAGGTAATTTGAGAATTCGGGGCAAGGGGGCACCATTCATAATATTTTTTTTGCAAAGGAATCTGGGTACCAGAAGGAGGGCAAGGAATGACTTAATTCTTGTTTACTGCTGGGAACATACAGACATCTGATTCACTGATAGGGCTAAATTAGCTGTTTCTCCACTGATGCTAAAGATACCCTTCAGTACCTTCTGCTAGAAAATCAATTTCCTTGCAGGAGAGTTTTGAAGAAAGCTGGGGGACCTTCTACTCTTATGCTAAGTAACTAGTCACGGCAAAGCACACTTTTATTCCTAAAATGACCTCTACAAAACACAGCACCTTTAGTCTGGCAAATCACAAATCCTTTCAATCTAATTAGTTTTACCATTTAAAAAATTAAAAAACAACTCAGGTATTCCTGCTTATTTCTTATTGCTTGTTAGTATTTACTAAATGGTTTGTTAAAATGTCTCCAAACAACAGTGAACAGCTCTGGAAATATATGCATATGTGTGTGTAAGGCTCACTCATATCTGGCGTCTAACAGTATAGAACAAAATAATTGTCATGATATTTGTAGCTTTTGATAAACAAGACAGAAATTACCAACATAGGTCACTTTGAAGCTGGAATTTCAATGTGTTATAAAAGAATATGTACATTTTCATGACTTATGAATCTGCAGTAGAGTTCTTTATTACAGCAATATCCAAATTACTACTTCCTCTTTGCTGATTATTTTCTGAAAGGCTTCCAAAAAGTCAGAAGGCACCCCATCTGACTAAATCACTAGAACATTGATTTTGCCCTTATCACATCTTTTAAAAATACAAACCTGAAAGTTTCCTTCTTTTCAAGAGCCTGAATTTCAGCAACATCCCCTCTGTCCTTGAGACTTGTGTCACTAACCATATCTACGTTCACAAACCCAAATGTGTTCGGGAATAGAGAATTCTGGTTTCTCTAGCCCCCGAGGATACCAAATTTTCATTTCTACTTAATAAAGTTGAGAGTAAGTTGTCTCAATGCTCATGGGCTGATAAGCTAAGTTCTCTGTGAAAATTTTCTAGCAAGAACTTGAAGTACACACATGGGTGATGGGTACACAGAACTGAACTAACTAGGCTCTAGAGAGCTGGGCTTGGGACTAGCGCTGTTATTAAACAGCTGTGTGTCCTTGACCAAGCACAATTCTTAGGACCTCCTGTGCACATCTACAAAGTGAGGTACTTGGATGAGATACATGCTAATGACAGCTAATGCTCCAGAGTGCCCTTGTGGCCCAGACACTTCCCTTTGCTTTACACGGATTAGTTCACTTCATCCTCAGAACAACCCCAAGAGAAAGGTACTTTTTTTTAACCCATCTTTAACCTTTATTGTTGGAAGTGTAACACATACCGAAAAGTGCACAAAACAGAATACACAGCTCAATGACTTACAGCAAAATGAATACAGTAGGTCCCCTACATACGAACGAGTTCCATTCCAAGAGAGCGTTCGTAAGTCCAGTTTGTTCCTAAGTCCGACAAAGTTAGCCTAGGTACCCAACTAACACAATTGGCTATATAGTACCATACTATAATAGGTTTATAATACTTTTCACCCAAATAATATATAAAAAACAAACACAAAAAATAAAGAAAACCTTTTTAATCTTACAGTACAGTACCTTGAACAGTACAGTAGTATGTACCGGCTACATCACTGCTGCTTTCACACTTGCTTCCGGACATCCTGGGCTTGAAATAAAGATACTGTACTCCTGTACTCTATACTGTACTGTAAAGTACACAAAAGCACAACCACTTGTAGAGGACGCACGCACATGACAATGTACTCTAGACGTGGGAACTAACTTATGTGATTGAACATGGGGACGCGTATTCACATCTTTGAAAGTCTACAACTTGAAAGTTCCTATGTAGGGGACTTATTGTATTGTATAACTGCTAATGAGAAAGATACTTTTATAACCTTTGCTTTACAGATGTAGAAACCCCATGCAAAGCAAAGTTACCAATCTTGCCCAGAGTCAAAACAGCAAGTGAGCGAGAAGCAGACTCCACCTCTTAGCCATCCCATTGTACAGCTAAGGTCTTTTCTAGCCCTGCTGTGCTCTGATGTATATCAGCCTGTCTTACAAAGCACTCAGATCCAGTGTCCTTGGTAAGATTCTTCAGACAAGTAACACGGCGGAAGGAAAAGCAGCTGGACCAGGGTCCAGGCAAGTTGCCTTCTCTCCCTCCTGCACTCTTAAGAAGTTGTGTGAAGCCAGGAAGGCTACCAATAAGTTTTCCGTGCTACACAAATCCTTAAAGTCCCTCCCAGTTCATCTGTGGGAATTTAATTCTGAATCATGGCACACCTCTCATTGTGAATGGAAGCCTAGATTCCTAGTACAATGATTCCTTCCCTCCTAGGTTGTGAGTTGAGTGGTAGCCTCGCAAAAGACATGTCCGTGTCCTAACTCCTGACACCTGTAAATATTACTTAACATACAGCAAGAGACTAAAGGTTACCTTATTTGGGAAAAGGGTCTTTGTCATGTAATAAAGTTAAATATTTTGAGATAAGATTGCCCTGGATTATCCAAGTGGGCCCACCAGGCTAAATAATTAGAGCAAAAAACACCTGCATTCCCCAAATGACCTCTACAAAACAGGGCAGAGTTAATCTCGCAAAGCACAAATGTTTCTCTATCCTTTAACTCTAACCAGTTTTACTGGAAAACAAATTAAAAACAGCTCAGATTGTATAAGATAGAGGCAGTGGGAGATTTTAAAGCTCAACACACAGAGGATAAGAGCATGTGAAGATGGAAGCAGACCTTGGAATGAGGTGGATGCAAACCAAGGGTTTCTGGGAGCCAGCGAAGCTAGAAAGAGAGCAGTGAGGATTCTGCTCTAGAGCCTCCAGAAGCAACCAACCCGGCTGACACCTGATTTTGGACTTCCAGCCTCCAGAACCATAAGAGATTAAGTTTCTGCTGTTTGGAGCCACCCTTGGCAGCCCTAGTAAACTAATAGAGTATCTTATTCAGGATGACTTGGGTAAGTCAAGGAGTCTGAATCATTTTTATACCCCAATGATTGCACAGTAAATGAGCAACAAACATATTCTTTTAACTATAAAATCACATCACAGAAATCCGTACACGTTAGGTCCTTTAAGTGTAAATTGGGAAACAGTGGCAAGGACGATAAACTTAAATAAGGAAAAAGTCCATCAGGAAAAGAACAGAAGTCGACCTAATATAAGCAATTGTAGTCAAGAAGACTTGAGATTTAAACCTATCTTCCGGGCTTTATGCGTCTGTGAGCATATGTGTATACATATATAAGTACAGGCATGTTTAGATCCAACCTGGCAGGTCTGTGAAGTCATGTCCCAGAGGGTTAAAGAAACCAATAACTTAAACACTCTTTTTTTTTTCTTTTTTTTAAATTTTATTTATTTTTTAATTTTTAAAAATTTTAGGGCTTCCCTGGTGGCACAGTGGTTGAGAGGCCGCCTGCCGATGCTGGGGACCCGGGTTCGTGCCCCGGTCCATGAAGATCCCACATGCCGCGGAGCGGCTGGGCCCGTGAGCCATGGCCGCTGAGCCTGCGCGTCTGGAGCCTGTGCTCCGCAAGGGGAGAGGCCACGGCAGTGAGAGGCCGGCCTACCGCAAAAAAAAAAAAAAAAAATTGAAAAAGTTTTTATTTTATACTGGACTATAGTTGATTTACAATGTTGTATTAGTTTTAGGTGTACAGCCAAGAGATTCAGTTATAATATACATGTATCTATTCTGTTACAAATCCTTATCCCACTTACAGGTTATTACAGAGTACTGAGCAAAGCTTGAGCTTTTTACAGGATGACTGATGAGAGGGCAGCTTGTTGAAATCCCCTCTGCTTGGAACACAACAAAACCAGCTGAAACCGGATAAAACCAATATGGTGAACTGGAGCCTGTGCAGTATAAACCTACTTGTCAGACGGGCGACCTATTGACGTCACAGCCCAAATTCCACAGCATATTTCATACCAGCTCCCCTGAATTTGCACGTCTGCGCCAGGTAGAGTTATGAAACCTACTTGCACCTGCGTATAACACTTCTTTAAACTTTGTAATCCACTGCTTTTCTCCTTTCTTCACTGCCCCCAAACCCTAACCCTTAAATATCCCCCTTGTAAACAGCTTTTAGCAAGAAAGAGCTCTCTGCAGGGGGCCCCTCTGGTCTTGTCACTAACTTTAAACCAGGCCCTCCCACGCTCTACTCATCTCTGGCCCCAGCACACCTTTCCAATCTATGGATCACACAATACCTTGCCTAACCTGTTGGTTCTTTCCGTACATCAAAGTAGAAATGAAGAATAAGTAATTAACAGATGACCAGACCTCTTCCCTAGCTTCCCCTTCAGTGATCTCACAAACAAACTGCGTGAACAAGACAGCATCTAAAGAAAGGTCACAAGAAGTCAACAAGCCTGTACACAGCTAGGGATGGCGATGACTCCGACCCCCAATCTCAGTGAGTAACTGAGATTACTTCCCTTTTTCTTTACAAAACTTTCATGGCTGAGCAGAATCTTCGGAAGTGGTTTTGGGGGGGGGACATTGAGTCCACCATCGCCCCAGATTGCCGGCATTCTGATTAAAAGCAACTTTCTACCAACATTTGCCTCTCTCCAGGGTATTGATTTTCCAGCGGCAAGCAGCCAGGCCTGAGTTCGGTAACAACCTCACCTTGCTATTGGGAAGACAGATTTGAACTGTGCCTCTTGATTCCTTGCAATAAAGCTTTCTCCTCCCCGCGAAGCCCGTTGATTCCCTATCTGCTCTTTGTGTCACACGAGGACAAACAAAGTCTACTCAGTTTTGTAGCACCTGTGCTTTTTCCTTTCTAAATTCATACTCAGTGACTCAGCCAAAACAACACCGATAAAACACAAACCTGATGATCATATTATTCTCCTGCTCAACGCAATCGATGCTGTAAAAGAGACGTCACCGGAGAATGGCAGTAGACGTTGCAAAATCGGCAGCAGCTTTAACGTCCTCAGCCCAGCCACACTAGGGGAGCCATGACGGGGAAGGTCCCGCTATGTTCTGAGCTTAACTGATAAGGTGATTCTGGAAACTGCATTAGATAAAGAGGAGACTGGAACCCTAGTTAAGTGCAGTCTCTAGCAATTCGTCCCTGTCGTACCAGAGAAAGAACAAGGGATGCGATTATTTCATGTATGTGGAGTCAGCACCCTGCTCTGGACACCAGCCTGGCATCTGTCTTCCATGCATGATGATAAGAAGTAGGATGCAATGGTATGTGTAACTTGACTAAAAGCCCATCAGAATTAGCATTGTAGGTATTCAAGAGCCTGTTAGCAAAACATTTGCACATATTTCAGTGTAAGGGAAAAGTATTTTAGAAGGCAACAAAGAGTACATCAGAAATACAGCATGGGGATGGGGCTTCCCTGGTGGCGCAGTGGTTGAGAGTCCGCCTGCCGCTGCAGGGGACACGGGTTCATGCCCCGGTCCGGGAAGATCCCACATGCCGTGGAGCGGCTGGGCCCGTGAGCCATGGCCGCCGAGCCTGCGCGTCCGGAGCCTGCGCGTCCGGAGCCTGTGCTCCACAACGGGAGAGGCCACAGCAGTGAGAGGCCCGTGTACCGCAAAAAAAAAAAAAAAAAAAAGAAATACAGCATGGGGAAGTTTATGTTTGAAAACAAAAGCAATCAGAGATCTCTGACTACTTTGTATTTTAAATTGAGGCCATATCTAGGCACCAGGTCTACCAGGTCTTGTGTTACAAACAGAGGAACAATGGCTAAAATGGGGCTGATTGTTATTCAAATGAAAAACATCTCAACTCTTTACTGAAGAGTCCACCTTCTGCCAATTTTTAAAACCTCTTCCCTTCTCCCCAACCTCCTGGGTCCCTTCCTAGTGGCACTTTTCAGTGAATAGACATGAGATTGGGGTGAGACTTTTTCTACTTTCCTTAGCAGGAAACTTTGTGTTAACAAAGTTCCACTTTATACGAAAAAGCCAGTAATTAGTCTCACGCAAAGCAGTCATTGAGGGCAGAATTGGATTCAGGCTCCCCCTATGCCAGGGCATTTTTCTTTCGGTACCCAGGGCTGTCTTTCAGCATCAGATTGCACGGAATGGCAAGCAAAGTATTTTCATCTCCGACCACCGGGTTTTCATTTGAATGCCCTTAGTCTATCTGATTGCGTGTTTCAGTTTTGCCCAATATGCTGAAACCTGATTCATACACCAACAGGAACACGGGTGGCTGTGATAGAATGCCTGTCAGTGCACTTCACCCTAACCGTGTCACAGTAGGAGGCAGTTTTCCACAAAGGGATGACGAGGCAGAACTGGCAAAGGGGCTCTAAGTTGCAAACTGCTAATGGGTGTCATTACTATGCAAATCCTTTGGTTGAACTCATCACAAACTAAATACAGTAGGTAAGCAAGTCTATGTGCCCATGTGCTGTGCACATGTGTGTATACACACACACACACACACACACACACACACACTCATTCCTTATTTTCT
The DNA here is from genome assembly GCF_011762595.2 of Tursiops truncatus. Taxonomy (NCBI): domain Eukaryota; kingdom Metazoa; phylum Chordata; class Mammalia; order Artiodactyla; family Delphinidae; genus Tursiops; species Tursiops truncatus. The sequence goes on along the minus strand of NC_047037.1, from coordinate 5,357,844 downwards.
GAAGCAGTAAATGCCTAGCATGGGTTAACCATTAAGCAATGGAAAGCAATCGTTTACTTATTAAAAACCTGCATTACTTACCGTGATATTAATAAGGGCTCTGCAAAAGCACAGCTTGGAAAGGGGAACTCCTTGCTGCAAATACTGGGTGGCTTTTTCCCCCTGATAATTATGCATCTGCTGTCTAAGATTAATCAAGGAAGTTAATGATGCAAAAAATTACATTTATAATCCAGTCTGAATACAGCTGTACTGCAAGCTAAGTTTGCAGTCCTATTAAAGTAAATGGAATTAATGGGCTGTCGCTGGCAATCTTTATATCTATCAGTTACTAATTAACATTCTTCTGCAAAGAATAGTTTGTGGTGGGGAAAAAATAAAATGTACCTGAGTGGGAGCTATGGTCAAAGCTTAAGACGGGCCGAGCAGTGGCTGCTAGAGATGACTGTGCAAGGTGTTCACAGTGCAGGAATGCAGTGAGCAAGAGAACGCCCACGTGCCCTGCCATCAGTTTTAAAAAAGGTGCGTGTGTGTGTGTGTAAATTGTTTGTCTTGCACAGCAGCAAAGGATCACCACTAAGGATGACCTTTAAGTGGGAAATGTCGCCTCCGGCTAATAATGCAGGGGCCCCGAGAGCTGTAAAAAGGGAGAATTAAATGAGCTAAGTTCGAAAAATGAAAGCAGCTCGTTATCCTTGGAGATACTCAAGCACATTTGCTGTTCTCATCACAAAAAGCTCCCATTTGATTACTAATTTTATGTCTTCTGTTCTTGTATGAGTTTGAAGTGTCCCTTCCAACCCTTTACCGCTGTGTGTGGGTGTGCTTGTGTGTGTGTGTGTGTGTGTGTGTGTGTGTGTGTGTTTGGTCCTTAGCACACAAGGGGAGATACATTATTATTCTTCTGGATTTTAATTCTTTTTTTTTGTTGCTTTTATTTCCTTAGCCAGAAGCATGTGCTTTGTCGTTTTACGATCCAGAAGAGGCCAGTTTGCTAATAAAGGATACCATTTCTTTAACAGGAGACACTGAGAGTTTCCACTCATTTTTTATTACTCACAAATTGAGCCTCTGATGCAATGAAATCCCCCTTAGGTCTTTTCATAGATTAAAGATGAATCATTTTAATAGGAGAAAAGTGATGGAGGAGGAAGGCCTTCAAAAAGAATGCTTTAAAAAGAAAACAAGGTCAAGGGCATTTGCCTTCCAATTTGCAACATCCCAAATTTGTCTTGACACCAAACAATTAACATTAGTTTGAGAGATCATTAGTTTGTAAACTTCCCAGATTTGCGGGACTTGCTTTTTTCAGATAGGTTCATATTGACCCTCACCAAGCAGAAGAAAGGCACATTTTAAAATCTGAATTAGAGTTGAGTTACAATATTGCGTTAGTTTCAGGTATACAGCAAAATGACTTGGTTATACATATATATGTACACATCTATATTCTTTTTTATTCTTTGCCACTATGTTAATTACAAGATATTGAATATAGTTTCCTGTGCTATACAGTAAACCCTTATGATCCAACAATCTGACACCTGACATATATTCAGAAAAGATGAAAAGATAATTTGAAAAGATACAGGGACCCCAATGTTCATAGCAGCACTATTTACAACAGCCAAGACCTGGAAGCAGCCTAAGTGTCCATCAACAGAGGAATGGCTAAAGAAGATCTGTAGGGGCTTCCCTTGTAGCACAGTGCTTAGAATCCGCCTGCCAATGAAGGGGACACAAGTTCGAGCCCTGGTCCAGGAAGATCCCACATGCCGCGGAGCAACGAAGTCCGTGTGCCACAACTACTGAGCCTGCACTCTAGAGCCCATGAGCCACAACTACTGAAGCCTGCGCGCCTAGAGCCTGTGCTCCGCAACAAGAGAAACCACCACAAGAGTAACTCCTGTTCGCCGCAACTAGAGAAAGCCAGCGGACAGCCATGAAGACCCAACGCGGCCAAAAAAGGAAAGAAAAGAAAAGAAAAAGATGTGGAAAGGCACATTTTTAAGAAGTCAAGTGATGGAAGAAATTGAGTCCTAGATTTTGAGTGAAAAGGTCAAGGTTGAAATTGTAGCTTTGTTTTTCAGTACGCCGAAGGTCTTGAAGCTAGATTTTCCATCTACCCAAAGGAGGTAACAAACAGCACACACCCTTCCTTTCTCCTAAGGAGGTATTGAGATGTTCTCGACTTCATGTGAGATTACAGACAGGAGAGGGTTCATACATGTTGAATGACTTCTCTGTGTTGAATTCAGTCCATCTGTATAGCTACTGAGAGACAAATGTATGATCAGTGCAGGCCCAGTAGATCAGGATCCCTGGGCTGGGACCAGGGGAGGGGTGAGCCTCTGAGGTCCCCAGGACACCTGTGGCCTCAGGGTCCAGGAGGGCAGCCTGGGTCCCTCCCAGTGCCCTGCGCACTGCTTGCTGTAGGAGATTAGGCACCAGTGAGGCTCACATCTGATTTGAGTTGACCGCGCACATAGAACATGAGGTGTGTTTAGAGCGCTGGGCTACCACCGTCCACCGTAGACGCTGCCTGCGTTGCCCGTGTGGTCCTGTGTGGGTCTCCCCTCTGTGTTCTGACCTCCCAGCTCTGCAGCACCAACAGGGGTGAGCAGCAACCTTGAACCTGTGCACCCTTACCACAAACACCTGGGAAGGCCACCCACCCCTCACGGCAGCCTCCTCTGCCTTCCGAGGTGACTTTCCAGGCTGTTTCTGCTGGTCACTGCCCTCTCCGGTCCCCCACCTCCTGCTGTCCGCACAGTCTACCTTCCCGCCTGATGACGGTGGATATCTGTTCCTGAATGTAACTGCTTTCCCCTCCTCTTCCCTTAGGCCTCTACCCTCAGGGCTGGCAGCCTTGTGGCAGGCAGGGATGTGGTCCCCATAGAAAGAGATCACATTCTACAAAGGTACTGATTACCCCCTGAGTTGCTCAGAACACAGTGGAAAAGATTCTGCATTTATGCTAGAAAATTTCAAATAGCATATTTCATGTCACCCCAAAACAATGATCCTTCACACTTTCTTGCAAACTCAGGAAGACATGCAATTTCTGTTCATCATCAAGGGGGAAGGACAGTAAGGACCTCGGAGAGGGTTTTGGGGGCCAATCTTCCCCCAGAAGGGAATGGATAAGGCAACTCACTGGTAACAAGGCCACAGCCCTTAGATGAATGGCGTTTGGGAAAAGCAGAAGCAGGATCTCTTCTGTTTCAACACAAACCAGCTCTGGAGAGCCCTGGCATTGTAGCAACAAGGCCGTTCCCTCCTTCCAGCGGGAGATACAAAATCAACCGGGAATGGTGCATTGGACAATAAAGAACAGGACAAGATGGTGTCTGATGTTACAAAGAAGCTTCATCTGCATTTGACCGGACAATAAATAAATACATAAGTAGCTCTTGTCCACCCATTATTCTAATTTTTCTCCAAATAGATCACTGTATCTCATGCAGGCCCATGAATTTTGTAACATTGTGTAATCAGCTTGTTTTATAGACAGGAGCCCCATCAAGTAAAGTTTGCCCAGGCTCTGCCTATGCTAAGGGGCAAGTTTGTGGGGTGTCATGTTTTGTTTGTTGCCGTTGTTTTATTTAAAAAAAAATATATATATACACATACACATACAGTCAACTTAATTCTATGCTGAATTCAATCCATCTATAGAGCTCAAGAGGCCTTAGTTTACATTTCTCTTGAACATAATTATTATTTTGCTTTTTAATGTAAAATAAATGTTGCAGTTTGCCAAATCCTCACTTGACTTGTTGACGGCTATAATGCTTCTTACAGCCAAGGCTCATTTTAACTAAGACTCACGTCTTTAAACTAATTCATCTGTTCTTTCAGAATGATTTATGTGGTTGCTCCAAGCAAACTGCAATGGTAAAGGGAAATCATGATTTAAAAATCTGGCCCCCAAATGAAAATGTTTATTCGCCTTTCTTTTCCAACTTGTCACTGAGAAAAAGTAATGACCAAATAATGTTCTTAACTAGGACTGCCATTCTTTTATAGTTAGAGGCAGTATAGCCTGTTTGTGAGAACATTTTATTTACATTTTATTCCCTCTCGTCAGAGCTCTTGTCTTCATTGGCTGTGTGATCTTGGTTCCCAGTTTCCTCATCTGTACGTAAAGACGACACAGCACACACTCTACTCGGTTGTTGAAAGGATCCAGAAAAAAAAATTAGGTCAAGAAATTAAGTATAGTACCTGGAGCCTAGAATCTTTTATTTTATTTTATTTTATTTATTTATTTTTGGATGTGGACCATTTTTTTTAAGTCTTTATTGAATTTGTTACCATATCGCTTCTGTCTTATGTTTTGATTTTTTGGCCGCGAGGCATGTGGGATCTTAGCTCCCCAACCAGGGATCGAACCTGCACCCCCTGCACTGGAAGGCGAAGTCTTAACCACGGGACCCCCAGGGAAGTCCCAAGCCTAGAATCTATTTAATACATACAAGTTCCTATTATTTTATCATAGACCATAAAATAGTGTGTTGCCTTCATAAAACTTTTATAACATATTAATCACAAATTCCAAGAAGAAAGTGACTTTGCATGTGATTCTTAAAATATCGCTACAGTAACTGGTATGATTGCAAGTACCACAGCCATTTTGCTTTGCCTCTTTTTGTAACGCACAGCCCAAGGATCCTAATTTTAAACCGTTTTTCTCCATTCAGAGTGTCATGACGATCTGAGCTGCACATTCTCCTTCCTGCAAAAGTAAAGCAGTACAACTTTGACAAAGATTAGTACTGAATTATGCATGTCAATGGGTTTGTAGAGAGTAGCTGAAATATGTTAAAATCATCAGGGTGCATTGAGAAAAGGGAGGAAGAGCCCTACGGTGTTTGTTTGCTATTTAGTTTGTTTTTTTCAGAGACAAAAATGGACCGAGCCATGCATCTCGTCAAGATGGAGGATTCAGTTTGGTTTCTTATTCCCATTTCACGTGCAACCAATCAACATTCTTTCTTTTACGAAAACCAACAGCTCTATTTTAAGAGATGCCTCTGTTCATAAAAATTGCTTTCTATTGTCATCACAACCCAGTTTTGAAAATTACAGTTTGGGTTGCCTTTGGAGATTCCCAGGTTGGCCAAAAACCTTAGAAAGGAGCCCAGCTTTTCCTTGTAGGGAGGATTACCCTGTCATATATCTGCTCTCTGGGTGACCTACAAAATTAGTCCAATATGAAAAACTGGCATTAAAGGAAGTAATTCTTTTTTTTTTTTTCATTTCAAAAAGTGCTGCAATAAAAATGACAATGCTACTTTCTAGTCAGCCAGATACCTACAAGAGATGAAAAAAATACATGACCGGAATTGGAAAAGCTTTAGCTTATTTTAAAATAACACAAATCTGGGAAATACTCATACTCTGAGGCCGCGTAATGACTACTGGCAAGAATTAAATTGGTGGAAATCCAAGCAGCTGGGAAAACGTTGGCTCAACCACTGCCAGGGAAACCTTGAGTCCCTACTCAGAACTCAGGAAGGAAACCATAACTCCCCAGCTCTCGCCCAGCAGCCTCAGAGGACCCAGTCGAGTCTCATGCAGGGTTTTAGTGCTGAGTATTCCCGGAAAACCATGAGCCAGCTGGGTTCTGAATCCGGGAAGGTGAGGAAAGAACATCTTATTTCCACTAGAATCCACTCTTTAGTCTCCAGACTATTTCCTATTTCTGAGTTGAAGGCAAGTTTGAATGCATTAAAAGGTAGAGGTAAAAATCCTCAGAGTGACCTGCCAAACCCACCTGATTCCCACTGCCAAACATGTAGGCTTGGAAAGGAAGGATTAAGATACCTTAAAAATTACACTTTGCAGGCATTTATTCATTCATGAATATTTTCATGATGTACCTCTTGCCTGTCTCTCAAAGACTTTCTTTGATCCAGCTTTAAGGATGAATATGTTAAAATTATAATGTAACAAGATAGAACAAAATTGATTAAAAAATTTTTTGATTGTAGACCCCAATAGTCAAATAAAGTAATACACATATAATCTAATTAGCTTTATAAATAAAAAGTAAAGAAAATGTTTCCTAATGATTCCAAATTCAGAGTAAGAGAGGATTTCCCTGGTGATCCAGTGGGTAAGACTCTGCACTCCCAATGCAGGGGACACGAGTTCGATCCCTTGTCCCGGAACTAAGATTCTGCACGCTGCACGGCACCGCCAAGAGAAAAAAAACAAAAAAAGACAAAAAAAAAAAACAAATTCACGGTGAGAGATCTTTCTAAGTCTTCCCAAGGTCCACATTCTTGCAGATGCAGGTGTATTACGTGTTTTTGTCCTTTCTGTTGAGAGTCAGAAGAGGAAATGACCCAAATGAGGAACAAGCAGGAAGGACTACATGAAAATTAGTAGAGCTTCTAAACCAGCTATGGTAAAGCTTTCAGGACTTCAGGGACAAAGTCATCCACTGAATCCTCTTCTGAAGCTAGGCCTCTTAAACAAGAATACTTAGCAACATTGCTCTCTTCCTTCACTGACGGCTGTAAGAGCGCACATGTATTCAGGACGTTTGAACAATGTAAGAGAGCAATGTTACCTGATGGCATTAGGAGAAAAAGTCTTGACCCCAAATTTAGCACATCGTGTTTGTTTATCAGGGCTTCTTAGCTGTGCAAATCACAAACAACAGAAGAGAAACAGAGGAAGCCAAAATACCAAAAAAAAAAAAAAAAAAGGTTAAAAAGAGCTGCCGTAGGCAATACACAGTAGTCTGAGGCAGACGTGGTTTTCCCATGAAACAACACATCAAAATGCGTGTCGATGGAGCAAGCGTCACCCCTGAAGTGTCTACGGCTTTGAAGCTGGAAGAAAAGATCGATTAACGTAACACTGTTCCAGCCAGTTACACAGAAAGAGGTCTGCTTGCCATCTAACTGCTTTTGAATCAAGCCACGATACTGGGAGATTTTGCTATATACTATGAATATATCTGCTTTAACGAGTTTATTTTAAATTTTGTTGTGCAGACAACAAGCAGAGCGGACCAAACATGTCAAGTGTTTTCTTGGCGAATCTATCCTGCAACAAGGAGGGGGTATATAAATAATCCTTTTGTCTGCGATTTACGAGACAACATTGAGCCATGACCTGAAAGACCACTCTTCCCACCACCTGGAGGCTTTTCTCCCGTTCAGCCCTTTTTAGGCTGCGTATGAGGCTTCGGCAGGACGGGCTGCTACCGTCAGACGTTCAGAAAGCATGTGAGGTGGCAGTGCATTTGGAGGGCCTGGACCTGGGATGAGGCTGATACGAAAGCTCTTCACTCTGACACCAGGGCTTCAAGGGGCATTTCATTGTCAGGTGGGACCCGGTTTAATTGCTCATGAGAACAACTCTGCTGCTGGGGGAGTGACAAGAACTACGGAAGGCTGTGGAGTTCACCAGAGGAAGCGTGAACTGGCAGCAGGGGGCAAAAAAGGAGGATGAATTCCCAGATCTGCCACCACCTGGCTATGCCACCTTGGGCAAGTCGTTTTTATTCATTTCCTAAAGGATACTCTTGGAGAGAAAGGATTTGAGGTGGCTTCTAGGAACGGCCTAGAGAAAAGAAAAAGTCGATAAAATAAAATGAGAAAAGGAAGTTGCTTAGCATCTCCAAGTTTCTGTCTTCTAAGAAAGGCAGGTGAGCTTGTCAGGAGTTAGTCAATTCCATTCCGTGCCTTGGCGATTGGCTACCAGCGTGGGAACAACCTGGGATCTTCATTATACAGATTCCCTGGAACCACTCTGAAAATTTTCCCTTAGTGAGTCTGAGGAGGAATCACAGAATCTGAACAGATAACCAAAAATGGGAGTATTATTATTAAATAACTGTAACAACCATAGCTCAACTTCCCCAATATTTAGCTTGCCAGAGACGACATAAGCAATCTCCTTTCCCATAGGACCTTCTAACTCCACGATTTTACGACTTCATGCACCTTGCCACTCGTATTTCGGCTGGGAAATATTTATTAAGGGCAGGACACTAATTCTTTTCTGAAGAAAATCCCCCAATCAACACTGTCTATTATAATTAACAAACAGTAACTGTTGGGTTACAATGTAGACGATCAGACTAACTGCTCTTTTCCTCGTGATCTGTTCCCAGTCAACTCTGGGGAGAATGAGCCTGTCATACTGGGCAGTATTTCCTCTCTTTCTGCAGACTTACTGAAAGTTGTGGGCTGTCAAAGCCCTTTGCCATGGGCAATGAGAAGCAAGAGGGGCAGATTTCTTCATCCGGCCCCTGCTGGCCAGGCCTGCTGTGACCTCGAGGTGGAGGTTGATGGCCCTACCATCCCTCCCCACACAGCACTCTATGCAAATCTCCTTCTGATTTCCACGTGTTTCTCTCCAGACCTCTTCTCTTACCAGTTAAGAAAGTTCATTCTTAAAAAAGAAGAAAAACTATATAGGTAATTAGTTTCCAGAATCTAACATGCGATACATAACACAGTGTCACCTAGCTTTTGAAAGTCTACTCATGGATTAAACAGAAAGATGCAAAACTGGAACACACTGTCTTGGCCCACCCTAGACTTGCTTTGATGGTATTGTATTCTGACATCATTTCACTGCTCTCTGACAAAGAAGGGTGGGGAAATCCATCACAATATTTGCTGCCAGGATGTGATCAGATTTTCATCATATTTACGGTGTTTTCTCTGGGAGGACCCTTGGAGAAAGTGTCCTTCTGTGTAGCTTTTTCAGTGCATCCTCCCAATTACCCCACAAAGTAGGTTTTATTATCATCATGACCATTTGACAGATGAGGAAAGTGCAGATTATAAAACTTGAGAAATGCTCCCATAACTACTCAGCTAGTAAATGATGAAACCAGCATTCAAAATCAAGATTTTTCCAAATCCACAAACTTCGTTTTCAAAACTTTAATTGCATTTCTGAAATCGCCTGTATCTCAGTGTCACTCACACAGTACGTACACTTAGGCAAGTGACTACATCTTTTTAGCCTCACTTTGCTCATCTATAAAATAGATGAGCAGCTAAACAAACAGCTAAACAAACTCAAAAGTACATTCGAGTTTGGATGTATGAGGATTATTAAATCATCACTCTCATCAGAAATGTGCAACTCTTTCCTCTTCACCACCATCATAGTCTTCGTCACAATCTCCATCACTAAAATCTATTAAGCACCTATTAATAGATTAATAAAATCTCATTCATATATAGTAATCTACTTAAGAGAATTTAATTAATAAAACCTATTAATCACCATGTAGAGTTTTACTTCTCTTACACACTCTATGAGCTAGTTTCTCAATAGGACCTATTGAGTTTCTCTATTTTAAAGGTGGGGTAGGAGATTTAAAGAAATGAAGCAGTTGCCCACGTCCACATAATTAGTAGGTGATGAAGAAGATAAATCCAAATATGGTGGTCCTTTGACTCATGTAAAAAAATATACTAAGGACAGCCAAGATAAGGAGAGAAAGCTTCCTAATGCTAGAACTTGGTATAAAATAAGTAGACATTCCTGATAAGCAGCAGCGTAAGGATTTTAAGGATGTATTCTCATCATGTTACTCGAAATAAAAGCTTTTCCTTTAAAGCTTCAAATTCACAGAGGTGGATCCTTATTAATTTGGAGCTTATCTAAAATTCAAATTTATATAAGTACATACTATGAATATGTCTACTTATGGATGTTCCCTCATTTAACCAATACTTACGGAATTCCTAATATGCACTATTCTAGCCATCAGTGACATGGCGATGAACAAAAAATAAAAATCCCCATTGTCACGGAGATTACAATTTAGTGGGCGGAGAGACAGTCAATTATAATACGGGGGAAAATCGTAACATTCCTACCCTCGGAGAGCTTATGTCTAGTGGTGGAGAGAAGATATTAAACTAATATGTAACATGATGTCAGATTTTGGTAAGTCCTGGAAAGGAGGCAGGGCACACTGGTGAGGTAATGAAAACTGGTAAATTTTAATTAAAAGTAACCAGTTTGAAGCTGGCTTTCTTAATATGTTCATTTACTGAGTTGATACCATTAGTTTAAACCCTTGGGAAATATATGAAAATTTTACTTACTTCTCATGCTGATTTTTGTCAATTCAGAACAATTCTGCATGAAATACATTAAGTTAATCTCCAAAAGAATGTCGTTAAGGGGGAAAAAAGGCAATGTAATAGCATTTTGCTCTGGGAGATTGAACAATACTGCATGATATGAACTGGACCACAGAGTGTATTCTTTAATGAAAGGAACCAGAGAAAGGAGACCAGAGAAAGGAGACATAACAAACCTATTTTCAGATGCAGTTGACACAGACTGTTGCCTCCCCCTAATTTGTAGTGGAGTACATACATCATCTCTGTTGGATCGGATGTGACAAAATTTGGGAAAACAAAATATAAACCATCGTTTTGTGTGAACACTGGAATCAAGTTACATGGTCATCAAGCAATTTGAAGTCCTGAGAAATTATCTTTTCATGTATCTTAGTCAAATATCAAAATCTGAATAACTGAGGCATTTGCATTATACCTATTTTACTAATTTATTTGATGAATTAATTTATAGGAAATTTTTTTTTTTTTTTTTTGCGGTACGCGGGCCTCTCACTGTTGTGGCCTCTCCCGTTGCGGAGCACAGGTTCCGGACACGCAGGCTCAGCGGCCATGGCTCACGGGCCCAGCCGCTCCACGGCATGTGGGATCTTCCCCGACCGGGGCACGAACCTGTGTCCCCTGCATCGGCAGGCAGACTCTCAACCACTGCGCCACCAGGGAAGCCCAGGAAAGTTATTCTTATATACCCTCTCCAATATATTTATTTTGAACAAATCTATGATGTTATTAAAATGGATTTTTTTAACCATTAGTTGAAATTGAAACATACTGAAGAAAAAATGTAAAATTCAGTATATTTGTGAGACTTAACAGAAAAGTTATCAATTATCTATCTGTCACAAGCTGGTATTTAAAGGCAGAGGAAAAAAAAAGAAATTCATTCATTTTGTTCCCATATCATATGGAAGTGAAATTAAAATAAAATCATTAGAAGTGTAGCAGTTTTTATTTTCTTCCATTATTTTACCTTTATTATTTTATCTTTATTTTACTCTATTTCATGATTATTCGGTTACCTTGAATAAGAGCTAGCTATATATAGCACTTGAATTATATAAAGTTGCATGAGTGTAGGTGTCAGAATGACTAATCTTTAAATTGCAGTAGATGTGTAAATGTAGAAAAACGAAACAACAAAAAGTAAAGAGGTGGAGCAAAAAAAAAACAAAACACTTTAATATATTTACTTGTATTCAGCTATTGAGCCAAATTACTACTTGCAAGCTGTACTGAGTATTAGTTCTGGAGGCCATGATTTCACTGAGGAAACCCGAAATCCCTTCTTAAGTTATTTAGATAATCAATAAATTCATTAAGATTCTGAAAGCTGGAGGTTTTAGCATTGCGTTCTTGTAATGACTCTAGTACACAGAAAATTTACTATGAAGTATAAATATTTCATAAAACTGTACATTTCTTCCACCTCTAGCCTCTCATTAATGTATATATTGCATTATTCATAGCATACTGATAAACCTAGTGAATCTATGATCTCATATACTTTGTTAATGTTTTAAACCAGTGATACTGGCAGCTAAAGAAAGCAAATAAAAGGAAAAGATGGCTTTTCTTTTTCATAATAAAAATAAACCATAAAATCAGCCATAAAGGAAATCCGTGATCTTTAAGTTCTAAATAGCATTGAATGCTATTCTGTTATTATTAATGCTACTCTGTTATTTTCGAAGCGTATTTTTAGTATTAAATTTGAGAGGTACTTACCACATTTTAATTATCATTTTCCAGTCAATGTAAAGGTATGATATACTTAGTTCAGAAGGACATAAAGGCTAAGTAATATTCTAGTTTTTCCAATTGCATAATAACATTTCAGTAAATTGCATGCATGTTATGTGGCTGTGGTGGCTTCTTAAAAGTACACAAGTATCTAGCTAATCAAATTATATGTTAATTAACCAGTATTCTCAAGCCTGACATTTTCCTTCAGTATGATTTCAGGCTTACTCTTTTTTTGGATTGCAAAATTTTTCTTTTAGATTTCATTTTACAGAGAGAAGAGAACTGTCACTTAGAAGAAATGCAATTTAAAATGTGAGTCAAGAGAATGAGTTTAGTCATACATATCAAGGCAACTTGTGTTAATTAGCTGAGGATTTCAATGGGGGCAACCCAGGGTTTTGTTCTTCAGGTCTAATTGTGCTATCAAGAGGCACTTCCCTAAAAATCAAAGCAGATCTCTATTCAAACAGAAACCCACAGACACACACACATATGTACGGAACACTATCACAGCCTTTCTTTAGGTCTCTATAGATTGTTTCAGGATTTTCATTTTTAAATATCTTTTATTCACTTATTCAATAAACATATGATCAAGCACCTACTTTGTATGAGGCATTGTGGTTGCCTAAAAATATAATGGTGAGGGCTTCCCTGGTGGCGCAGTGGTTGAGAGTCCGCCTGCCGATGCGGGGGACACGGGTTCGTGCCCCGGTCCGGGAAGATCCCACATGCCGCGGAGCGGCTGGGCCCGTGAGCCATGGCCGCTGAGCCTGCGCGTCCGGAGCCTGTGCTCCGCAACGGGAGAGGCCACAACAGTGAGAGGCCCGCGTACCGGAAAAAAAAAAAAAAAAAAAAAAAAAAAAAAAATATATATATATATATATATATATATATATATATATATATATATATAAAATGGTGAGCAAGCTAGACTCAATGGATTCAGAAAATGTCACTGTTTTCTAAGAAAAAAATTCATAAACAATTAGATGATATTATTTTAGTTAAAATGTATCAAGTGCCCACCAAATGCCTGGCTCTGGTGAAAGTGACTGTTACGTATTAACTATTTTCATCATCACAACAATCCTACAAGTTATGTTATATTAATATGTCTTTTACGGAGATGGGAAAGTTGAGGCACAGTAGATTTAAGTGACTTGTCCCAAACTGCATAGCTAGTAGCATGGCTGGTATGGGATTCTAGCTCAGGTAATCTTGGTCCAGAGTCCACTGTCTTAAACACTGCATGACCTTTGGTACCTGACTCTGTGTGTGCACATCCATGGTCCGTATTTGCCAAGGAACTTTTTTTTTGCAGTACGCCGGCCTCTCACTGCTGTGGCCTCTCCCGTTGCGGAGCACAGGCTCCGGACGCGCAGGCTCCGGACGCACAGGCTCAGCGGCCATGGCTCACGGGCCCAGCCGCTCCGCGGCATGTGGGACCTTCCCGGACCGGGGCACGAATCCCTGTCCCCTGCATCGGCAGGCGGACTCCCAACCACTGCGCCACCAGGGAAGCCCACCAAGGAACTTTTGACGCGGAGTTTAAAGAATGTACTTTCTCCAAGTGGTCCAGTTTTCCCTTTCCATTCTCCTGCTTCTTCTTCCCAACATCTCTCGCCACAACACCTAGATTCTAGATTTTAGAGGACTTCAATGGTGAGCCTCAGAGGAAACTGCTTCTTCGTTAAAGGAGGAAATAAACTTTTAAGAAACTCCTGATTGTTTCCACAAATCCAAAATCTCTACTACTGGCTCTGGATCTAAATGGAATCTAACATTTGGTCCTAATGCCTTTGTCCCTGTACTTTCCTATCCTTATCTGTTATTGAACAAGTCACCCACAAAATTCTAAAGAATAATCAGAGGAAGTTAAAAGAAACATAGCAGTAAAAATAAAACAATATTGGTCATTACGTTACACTGTACACATACTGACAGAGAAATTTTCACCTGCATTTTTCTTAAACATACTAACAAATATGAACAAACTCAAGCAAACAGAAACAATTTAAGAAAATACAAATAACTCACAAAAATTTTAATACGCAACATTCATTTGGGAGAAAATTCTCCAAGAGTTTTGTGTTTCTGCACTTCTGAGCAAAGGGGCTTGACAGCTTTCTGGACTACCATTTCAAGGATGTTTGTATAGCAAACAACAGCCTTGGAAGTTAGACAGTATCTTCCTCTGGGCGGAGGACAGATATTTTTTCCTGACCAGTACAACAAACATAATGTCTTTCACTGGGGCAAAGGTTGGGCAGGTTTGCTAGGAGCCTCCTTTGTAAGATTGTGATTTTGCTAAGCTCAGGGTTCCTCAGCTGTGAACCTTCCCTGGCATCACCCTGTGGCCTTGGTAGGCCAAGGGAACTGATGGGAACGTGAAGCTCCTGGTGCCTGACGAGTGTCAGTAATAAGTCATTTGTCTCTGACCTAGGAGCCTCATGTCTCCTGCCAGCATCTATAAAACTGTGGTAGACTTATTTCTTACCTTGCAATGTAGTGTGAAGTCTCAGATCCTGAACTGTTCCTGATGTATTCCAATTCAGTAAGAGGTACTTTGTGTCTAGAAATCTATTTTAATTACACTTTATTGAAATCTTTATCTACTTCTTGTAATCCTCAGATTTCTGGACGAATGCATAGTGAAATAGAAGCTTGTATTTGAACTTGACAAGAAATGACCCAATGGCAATCACAGAGAAACCTTTTACCTACAGAAATTTCCTCAACAGCTGAAGCATACACACCTATTCATTGGTATGAAATTACAAAGAAATGGCAGTTCTGACAGGTATTACAAGAGGCGGTTTCTTAAATTTACCAGATAAAGACATACACACACACACACACACACACACAGCCACACATATTCCAACTTCAAAGAGAGTTGACTTCATAATTCCATCGAATCCAACTACCACTCTGTGATTTATTGCTATTTCAGAACCTGGATAGAACCAATTACAATTTTTCTAATTATCAAGAATAATTCATATAATTGTTAAGTATATCATTTTCGTTCTTAAGTCCTTCAACAACATAGAACCCATCACTCCTGCAGTCCCTACCATCTCTGCTTTATCTTTTTTCCAGATCACTTAGCACCATCTGACATACTTTATACATCACTTCCTTATTTATTATTTGCTTCTCTCCACTAAAATGCAAGCAGTATGATCTCTAGAACAATAACAGAATATGATACATGGTAGGTGTCCAATCAATGTCTACTGAATGAATCAATAAATACATTAAATAAATAGATGTGCTAATTGATTTTTTTACAAAATTAGGGAAATACTGAAAAAACAATTTTACATTCTACCTTATAAATTAAAATATTATGAGCCTTGCATTAAATATTCTTTCAAGCCATTATTTTTTATGATGATATAAAACTCCATTTTACTGATGTAGCGTAACTTAAATATTTCCTCATTGGTAGACACTTGGCTTTTATTCAGTGTTTTGATATCATACCTTGTACTCCCATGAATATTAATCTTTGGCTGTCTGAACACTTCCAATGCAGGATATCCTCATTTCAGTGAACTCCTAATTATAAAATTCTACATGAAAAACAATTGTGTGACAGACTTGCTCTACTTTAAAATTTTTTTGATAAAGTGTAATTATTTGCATTAGTTATAGAGTTTTTATTTAAAAAAAGTTCATCATATGAGTCTGCTGAAGAGAATTTCCTTCACCACACTACTATAGTTTAGAAAAAAGAAAATTGAGACCAAACATCTCAGACTTAGTTTTATTATATAATGAACTGTTCAAATATACTTTAAGTCTTTCAAATGATCTTTCTATATTATTTCTCTTTCCCAACAGTTTGAGTAATTGAACATTTAAACTGTTAACTCAAAATTATATTGGATTTTTAAACTGGAGTTCTTTTCCTCCTTGTTTAAAGTTTTAACTTATTTTATTTTTCCAAATCTTTGAGAACAAAATAAGCTTGAAATCCACTCTGTAACATGGAAGTTTTGCTGATCTCATACTGGTCCTCCCAATCTTTCTAATTCACACAGTTGTTGCAATTAACATGGTGGAAAGAGGGCCTTAGAGTTGAAATACACACACACACACACACACACACACACACACACGCACACACTTATTGAGATTATCACAGTAATTCATCGTCATAGTTTTGTCTCTCTGGCTTCTTTCCACTTTCTGACTGAACCATGGTATTTGCCAAAAAAAAAAAAAGTGTGAAGGAGGGTCCCACTCCATGTAAACCATGCTTCTAATGTCTATCTCCAAATAATGGATCATCTCAGATTCACCACTCCTGAAATTCAGATGCTTACTATTTTCCAAATCAATTACAATTTTTTTATAGACACTAAGAAGCACAATGGCTATTAAAGGTGAAAGTGCCTCCTATGATCTAGAGCTACCAACTAAATACTTATAACAACCATCCAGAAATTTTTGCGAATATGCTCTTTGGTACATGTAATGGCACATGTGAGAACTCAACAGCTTTGCCTCCTAGGAAAAATGTATGAAGGGGTGAGATGGTGTGATAACTCTAACAGTCAAAGAATTTCACTTACAAACTCTGAGAAGACCCCTTACAGGAAGTTAGAGCTTCTTTATGACAAAGCTCATGGTAGGTTGGCTCCTTCTGTTTTCTTAACCACAGGGTCAAAGTCTCTCCAACACACTAAATTTAAGTTTCACGCCAGTGCCTGCTCTATTCATTGGTCTGTAAACTTGCTGCATGGAGAACTGAGAGCCCTGTGAAGCAATACGTGATATATGCTATTATAATGCAAAGAGAACTAAAATGGGGCTCAGTTCTAGACCAGGGTTGAAAACTTTCTCTGTAAAGAGCCAGAGAGTAAATATTTGGGGCTTTGTAGACCACAGGGTCTCTGTATGTTTCACCTACTCAACTTTGCTGTTGTAGCATGAAAGCACCCAGAGACAAGTTTTATTGACTGTGTTCCAATAAAACTTTATTTATGAAATAGGTGGCCCACTGGATTTGGCTCACAGGCTATAGTTTGTTGAGTCTCGGCTTCTACTGGTTTCTCTTCTGGCATAGTGACTAAGCACAGGTAAATCACCTAATTACTCTGGACCTTAAATTCACAACCTATACCATTTAGAGTCTTGATGGGCTAAACAATACTGGCATGTATGTCCACACAAAAAAAGAAAATCACACATTGACCTCCAAACATTTTTGTTATAAAAACACATACACATGGGGATTTGATAAGATGCTATATTTGATGTCTCTTCTTCAGTTACTCCAAAGGTACCTTTTGAGTATCCAATTGGAAAAAGGTGGTCTGAAGCATGGGTCGGTCCATCTCTAGCTTTATGAACATAGATAAATTAATTACTGCCTTTGTGTCTCATATCATTTTGTAAAATGAGGATAATTTAACTACACACAATTTTTCTAACTGCATGTGTCACAGAGACGTTCGAATCTACAGGGCACCAAGTCATCCAGTCTTTCAGTCCACTCACTCATAAGCAAGAGTGTCTTGGTGCCCATCTTAATGTGATGGCGTTAATATCAAAAACAAACAAAGACCAACCTTGAAAATTTGCTGAGCAGTCAAACCAGTTGAGCCACACACATAAAGCTTAATTTAGCTTATTTCGCAAGATTAACCTGCCCTGGCTCATTTCTTGCTTATGCATAAGCAAAGTTTAAACTCTTTCCTGAAACTGATAGCAGGTAACCACTAACCAAATCTGTATCCTTTAAGAAAATTTGAATACTATAACTCATCACTGTGAAGAATAAACAATCACTGCTTTCTCCCTATATACACTGCTTTATAAACATATACTCTTTTTTTCTTTCTTTTTTTTTTTGCGGTACGCGGGCCTCTCACTGTTGTGGCCTCTCCCATTGCGGAGCACAGGCTCAGCAGCCATGGCTCACAAGCCCAGCCACTCCGCGGCACGTGGGATCTTCCCGGACCGGGGCACGAACCCGCGTCCCCTGCATCGGCAGGCGGACTCTCAACCACTGCACCACCAGGGAAGCCCGTATAAACATATACTCTTGAGCCTCATTTCATGTTTTGGTTTGAGGGCTCCCAGTTTATAAACTGTCCCTTTGGTGTATACCATAAAATTTTACTAGTTACTACTTCGATGATTCATTGGTTTTTCTTTTGCTATTTATAAACTTTTGACAGTTCAATGCCCAAAATTCTCAGCACTATCTCCAACAGTTGAAGTAGAGTTATAGTTTTCCTATATGTGTCTTTGCAGTAACTACTTCCCTACTAGTTCCTGCAGTTACCATCCTTTCTCATTGGTCTGCTTTTGTCCACTCTGGAGATGACCCCACAACTTCAATATTCCTAGAGCTCTTGTGTTTAGGAGACTGTTATAAACAATTAAGGGGTACCTAGAGTAAAGTTTAGCATGGGAAAGGAAGCATAATAGTAGCCAACTTGGAGTAGAAGGCGAGCAGGAGGGTGAGAAAGAGAAGGAGGAAGAAAAAAAGAAAAAAACTAATTATAATGATTATTATTTATATGATTTCCTATCACTAGGAACTGCGTGGATCATATCCCTCTATTGTTAGTCCTCCTGCCATGTACTGACTCCTTTCTTTCCAAACAATTACTGCATCTCTCCCTTCTCCGTTCCCACACATCTCCCACTTTCTACAACCAGACAATGTAAAATTCTTCTCACTTTAGTATGCAGAACAAAGAACCTCTCCTCTTAAAAATCTCCTTAAAGTCTCCTTATAAGTCAAGATGAGCTTTGAGATATTTTCACCCGAATCCCAATTTAATCAGTAGCTTTCACCAGCTAAGAGAAAGCAGAAACTTCTGGGTATATACTCAGAAGGTTTGAAAGTGGGGTCTTGAACAGGTATTTGTACGCCTATGGTCATAGCAGCGTTGTTCACAGTAGCCAAAGGTAGAAATAACACGCACATCCATCGATGGGTGAATGGACAAACAAAAGGTGGTATCTAACATACAATGGAATATCACTCCACCTTTAAAAGGAAGGAAATTCTGGCACACGCTTGCAACACAGATGAGCCCTGAAGACATCCTAAGTGAAACAAGCCAGATACGAAAGGAAAACGTTATATGATTCCACTTACATGAAGTACTTAGAGTATTCAAAGTCATAGAGACAGAAAGTAGAACCTTGGTTGCCAAGGACTGGGAGACAGGGGGAGGGGAGCTGCTCTTTAATGGGTACAGAGTTTCAGGTTTGCAATGTAAAACATTTCTGGAGGTGTTTGGTGGTGACAGTTGCACAACAATGTGAATGTACTTAGAATGGTTTAAATGATAAGTTTTATATTAAGTATAATTGAACGTGATTTTAAAAAAGACAAAGCAGAGAAAATGCAATTGGTTTTTAAAAGCTAATGTTTTTGAATTCTAAGAGCTGGGCTCTTGAGCTTAAAAGCATAAGCTCTAAAGGCTGCAGTATATAGTGTAGCCACCATCAAAAGGCAGATGGAGAAAAATGCATGCTCAAGTAAGAGCCTTTTTTCTCACTTCAAAGTATAAGACCATCCTCTGGGCTGAGGAAGGCAGCAGAGAGTCGGAGAAGACGAAATCTTAGCGTTGGTTGGTAAATAGTAAAAGTCAAGCTGAGCGGCAAGATGACAGGACCACCATGTGCTTTTGGGGGAAAGGAGAAGAAAGGAGACCAGCTTGACCCCTGAACTCCAAGAAGGGATGAGGCAGGAGATAGATGGGCCCCAGGCTGAGCAGCTGAAGTCTGTCCCTTGTGGACAGATACTCCAAGGTAAGACAATGACAGGAGCAAGGAGAAGCTGAGCCCTGCACAGATAAGAGATAAAGAGACCACATGTTCCTCATTCTCAAGGTCAAGGAGACTACACATGCACAGAAAGGCTCCTCTGGGGCCAAAGGGGAGGGGCCGCCACCCCATAGTAGGTGATGTCAACCTACCCATAGGCCTCTTTGCTAGAATCCACCTTGGCTGAGAGATACGCGCACACAGGGGAGGACCCTGAGATATTCTAAATCCGGACTCAGAACCAGGCAAAGAAAGCAAGATGACTGGCTAGAGGAAACCCGGAAGAAATGCCCCGTATAAGTGATTTAAACTACCATGAGGGCGTGACTCTGAGCCCACCCACATGAATCTATTCACATGTATTCTTTTCCTTCTTAATAAACGCTTGACTTGTTTCACTACTTTTCATCTCTTTGTTGAAATTTATTTCTACAAAGCAGACAAGCCAGGGCCTTGTCACTGGCCACTGGCCCTCGTGGTCTGGTGGCTAGGATTCAGTGCTTTCACTGCTGTGGCCTGACTTCAATCTCTGGCTGCGGAATTGGGATCCTGCTTCAAGATGCTGCAGGCCGAGGCCACCCAAGGTCAAAGCCAGTAACACAGCAAGAGCCCAAAGATTTCTTGTGCCCACCATGGTGCAGGAGCAAGACATATGTCTGCATGGGGGGTAGAGGGGATCTAAGCAAATGAGTGAGTCTACCTCACAGAGTTCCAGAAGGCTGCAATGATGTGACATTCAGTAGAATGGCTTCTTAACACACACCAGAGGAGCCATGAAGCTATCATGGCCTCAGGGAGCCTCTTCACTCTTCCAGAGA
This sequence comes from Tursiops truncatus, assembly GCF_011762595.2. Lineage (NCBI taxonomy): Eukaryota > Metazoa > Chordata > Mammalia > Artiodactyla > Delphinidae > Tursiops > Tursiops truncatus. The sequence goes on along the minus strand of NC_047037.1, from coordinate 5,337,347 downwards.
TCTAGCGTGTCATGGAGGAAGGACTGAATTTATTTTAAGATCCTTCTTAGTGTGTAGAAATAGCTGGAATCGAAGTGACCTGCAGAGACCCTGTGTTTTAGAACTGTACTGTCCAATATGGTAGCCACTAGCCATGTGTGGCTCTCGAAGTACAAATAAATTAAAATTAAATGCAGTGAAATGTTCAAGCACTCAGCTGCATTAACCACATTTCAAATTCTCAATACCCACATGTGGACTGTGGCTACCCACTTAGAGCAGATACAGAGCATCACAGAAAGTTTGACTGGACAAGGATGGTTTAGAACAAAGAGCTACAATAGCAATTTTAGTGGCTGGACAACCAAGAATCATATGGAATAGACCAGAGTGCATCTCACCTCTTGCCAATCTGGACAGAAAAAGACAAAGAACCAGGTGTCTCCTGCCCTCTGACATTTTTTAAAGCACCTAGAATATAAACATAATCCAGGAAAGTAGAGAGAAAGACTCTGAATTAGCTAAAATTATATTTTACACATAGAATGAAAGTTCAAAATACAGGCATTTCAGGTGTGGTTTCAGACCACCGTAATAAAGCAAATATTGCAATAGAACAAGTCACATGAATTTTTTGGCTTCCCAGTGCATATAAAAGTTATGTTTACACTATACCGTAGTCTATGAAATGTACAATAGCCTTTTACCGAAAAGAATAATGCACATACCTTAAATCAAAAATACTTTTTTTTGATGAAAACTGCTAACCATCATCTGAACATTTATTGAGTTATAATCTTTTTGCTAGTGGAGGATTTGAAATACTGTGAGAATTGCCAAAATGTGACACAGAGACACGAAGTGAGCAAATGATTTGGAAAAATGGCGCCCAGAGACTTGTTCAACCTGGGGTTGTCACAAACCTCCAATCTGTTAAAAAAAAAACACAACATCTGCGAAGTACAATAAAAAACGAAGTATACCTATAGATACTAAGTTCAGTTTTTTAGAAAAATGTAAACTTTCCTGCACACATAGCCTTATGGGTTAAAACACGTAAACCAAACTTCCCTGAGATGGAACAGAGTTCCCTGTTCGGGTAAAAGTGACCACAGCACCGTTTTAAGATAAAATTGTGTCCTCCCCCTAAATGAAATACCCAGCTGGGGCCTAGTTTATAGACCTAGTTTACAGACGGCACTCAAAAATGGTAGCTTCTGTGATGACTACTCCGTACACACATCTTATTATAAACATACAAAATAAAAGTGGGTATCTGAGAAGAAGCAAAACCTCCCGATCTAAAAAGGACAAAACTGCCTTTGAGAATAAGCAGTCAGTAAGAGGCCCCGAGGTCCTCTAAGTCAGAAAGCTCAGTGTGGCTCTGAGGCAGCACTGCCTGAGAAAGTTCTGCGAATTCCAAACGATAGAATCTCCCAGGGTCTTGCCCATATGGGCAGTAGCAGAAATGGTAACAGCTGTGCTGTCAAACACACACTCATCAGTTAACTGTTGTCCAAATCAAATTGCAGCCAAGGTTGTTAGAGCTGCTGAAAAAAATAAACAGCTGTTGAGAGGGAGATGGTACAGGTGGTGAGGTCACACCGGCAGCGGGGGCTGGGGGTGAATGAGGAAGCGAAGAAAGAAAGGGATGGTGTGACCCTGTGACACTTGTAGACCCCAGAATAACTAACCTATTCACTCTCTAACCCTACTAGTGGGGGATCTTAACTGCACTTGCAATTGACAGAAAGGATAAAAGAACAGATCAATCTCAGGGATCTTATTCCTGCTGTACAGGCTGCATTCTGAGGGTGACAGCAGAACACAGAAATAAATGATAAACCTCCAAACACACTGGCAGGCCGTGTTGAGGGATTCAGAACTGGGCTGGGAATCCGAGGAAAACAGAGCTAGTCAATTAGCTAGTCAGTTAGCTAGTCAATTACAGAAGGGTGTGTGACATACAAGTTCCCAGAAAAGTTGAAGTTCCTTGCAGTCCCCACCTACTTCCGAGGCAGCCAGCCACCCTCCCCGTCACCAAGTTTCATGCCAACAGTCCCTGCGGAGAAGAAGAAAAGATGGAAAGAAGGGGGCTCGACAAAGGTAAAGTGACTTCATTCCTACTTCCTGGGTTTTCCCACTCAGCTCAAAGTCACAGCTGCTAGGTCTCACGTCACGGTTAGGTTTTCTAGGTCCATGCTCAGCAATAGGTACCGAGAAAAACTGCGCATTAATGAAAAATTGTGCAAAATGGATACAAATGAACTTATTTCCAAAACAGAAATAGACCCACAGACAGAGAAAACAAACATATGGTTACCAAAGGGGAAAAGGGGAGGAAGGATAAATTAGGAGTTTGGGATTAACAGATACACACTACTATATATAAAATAGATAATCAACAAGGTCCTACTGTATAGCACAGGGAACTATATTCAATATCTTATAATAACCTATAATGGAAAAGAATCTAAAAATGAATATATATCAATATATATAACTGAATCACTTTGCTATACACCTGAAGCTAACACCATATTGTAAATCAACTATACTTCTATCAAATTTAAAAAATTTAAAAAAAAAACCCAAAACTTAGCCAATGTCTCTTTCACCAGCAAGGGTTTTAGGTTTTCCCATTTGATTCGTTTATGATTCGATATAGGTGAATCTCAAATGTGTCTTCTACCTCAAAGGGCAGCAAATTCCGAGAACTGGGTTGAAATGAGCATCTTGTTAAACTCAGAGGGTCCTGGTGTACAGGGACTGAGAAAAGATCTGAAAAATCAGAGTGGCTGCCCATGGCCACAGGGCCAAATTATGCTTTCTAACGTGGAAAAATTCAAGGAACTTTTTAAAATGGTTTTTCTTTTCAAAAATTGAGGAAGAGGGCTATATACTTTTGGGACGTGAAAATAAGCCCCGAAGTAAAGGCAATCGTGGGTTTGGTTATGTTGAAGAAAATGAAGGAAGGAGGAAAATGCCATTCACTGAACACCTACTTACCTGCGACTGCTCAGTACTGTCATATAAACCGTTTTTTTGGTTTTGTTTTTGTTTTTGCGGTACGCGGGCCTCTCACTGTTGCGGCCTCTCCCGTTGCGGAGCACAGGCTCCGGACACGCAGGCTCAGCGGCCCTGGCTCACGGGCCCAGCCGCTCCGCGGCATGTGGGATCTTCCCGGACCGGGGCACGAACCCGTGTCCCCTGCATCGGCAGGCAGACCCTCAACCACTGCGCCACCAGGGAAACCCATATAAAGCGTTTTTGAATCGGGAGTTTTGCTTACTACTGTGTTAGGCAGTCTTATCCTTATTTTATACATGAGGAATTAGCTACTCAGGGAGGTGAAGTTAATGGACTGAGAACCACACCGGCCAAAGGGCAATGCTTTGATTTGAGCCAGATGTTTACCTTCAAACGTAAGCTGAAAGTTTGAATGAGGATTTACCAGCCACAGACTCTCCTCAGTGGTACCCGAGACTGATTCATTCAGCCAGTGGTAAGTGGGTGCCTACTGTGTGTTGACCAGGGCTGTGGGAAAACGGCAAACAGTGGATTTGGAAAACTTGTCAAATCTAGAGAAAATCTGATCGTTCTGACAAGTCTACAGTCTCCACCTACTTTAGAGGCAGTTACGAATAACGAAATTAACTGTTTTCACTTTTCCACCGTCAGAGGCCTGTATAGGCTGCTCCATTTACTTTCTTTCTATATTTCATCTGGAAACGTTTTCAATCAGCCTTCAGAGCTGACAGCTTCAGCACATGGATCACACATAGAAAGCATGGAAAAGTTCTGGGTTTTTGTGTATAATGGCAGTACTGTCCAGTCCCACTCTGTCTGATTCCCTGGCTTGGCTGAAATCATAGCTGGACAGAATGAGAGCCAGTCCAAAGCGATTCTGTGATCTGTCATTTATCCTAAATGACCGTGATCTTTTTAATCGGTAATCAATTTCTTAAGGACATATGTAGTTTCTCATTTCTAAGCAAAACAGAAGAGTCAAGGAAAACAGCAAGTATAGGCAGATCTAAATGTCTCAATATCATATTTACAGACCATCCAAAGGTCCAGAATAATTCTCATGATCCAAATTCTGATATGGCTCTGAAGTAAATTACCATCATTTTCTAAGTACTAACTTTTTAAAGGGATTGCCTAAATAACATGTAATAAAAACAACACAAAACTCACCACGAGAGTCTCCTTACTATCCCACTGGAAATCATTCACAGACCTACATGCCTTTGGTTGAAAAAGCAAAATGGTAGTGATGAATCCATCTTTTTTTTCCTTCCCTCCCTTCCTTTTTTCTTTTCCTTTCTTGCTTCCTTCCCTCCCTCTTTCCCTCCTTCCTTCCACTTACTTACCACCACGGATGCCACAAATGCTTATTTTTCAAGAGTGTTTTAAGTTCTAAAGGAGATCAGGTAATACAGCTAATTATATAATACCCATTAACACAGCTGAATTCCTAAAACAATGATTTTGTTCCATTTTCATTATCTATACATCTGTTTCTTTTATCCACGGAATTAGTTGTGGTGGTAAAATGTGCTTCTCTCTTTGTATTCCTGACTTAATATAATTGAAGCGAATAATTTCTTAAAGTATGTCACTTTTCATTTTAAATGTAGCTTAAAAAAAACAAGTTAACAACTGCCTACAGTTAACTGAAGATTTTATGTGCTATGATATTATATGCCATCCATTACCAATTTTATAGGCTGAGCAGAATAAAATAATCATTGATCTTTTTCATCTGAATGCTACTAAGAAAAATGGTGTAAACTTCAAGTGATTAAACTGTTACTTAAGACGCTCTATTAAAATTTATTTTAAAGCGATTTTTTCTCATTAAGACTTGACAAATCTGGAGAGCACTTCATTTGATCTCCTTTATGAGAATGTTTTGCATGCAAAGAACCTGAAGGACTATGAAACTCCACCCAAGAGAGACTTGGGTGGTCTGGAGTTGCTGAGACCTGTAAGCAGTTATTTCTTGCAGTTCTGCTGTGCAAATTGTTTCTTACACAAATCAAGGTGGGAAGGAAAGGCAGGGAATCACGATCTTGCTTAACAGTTTTAGTTTTCTACAAGCATCGATACAAATAAAGACGGAACCACTGCCAATTACACTCTGTGTCTTACACATCTTTTATGATTACTTAACTTAACCAAAATATCCCATAACAGGAGTTCAACAGATTTAAGGCATGTGACAAAAGAACTGTAAAAGACCTATCAGGAAATAACAAAGGAGCAACTGTCATTGCCATTCTCACAACTACCCAAAGCCAGTACAGTATTCTCCAGGTTGGGTGTGTCCCAGGAAGTAAGATATATGTGATATCTCATGTAACCCACAAACAACCCATAAGGTGATTAGTAGTGTTACTTGCATGTTACCGATGAGGAAACTGAGCCATAGGGAAAGCAAGCAACTTCCCCAACATTGCATATTTAGTCAGTAGTGAATCTAGAATCCAAACCTTAGACTCTGACTCAAAAGCCATCGCCTGAAGCTCTAAAGCCCTGCTCCTCCATGTGTGGTTCCCAGCCAAGCAGCACCAGCTTGACCTGTGACTTTAATAATGGTGTGTATTATGTTATATATTTCTTTATTTCTTAAAACTATGTGCGCAGATATTGCTTAACTGTGGGCAAGACAAGGTGAGAAGGCAAGTAAGAATGTTCTGGAAGAAAAGGAGTCTATTTGGACGTCACCAGACAACGTTTGGTCCTGCAGTTTATAACATAACATGGACAGATAACTCTTGGAGAACTATGAAGGGAGTGGTCATGAATTCATGTTCCCAGAAGCTACTTAGTGGGCTGACATCATGGGATTTTGCCGAACTTGCCTAGGAAGGGTTGTCTAACCACATCAAAAGCTATCTTGCCAAAAGTGACACCAACTGTCCTTTCTCAGGATATAATGAAAGAAACCTGTTCCCTGAGAGTTTCCATTTAAATGAGGAGGAATCTTGGCAAAGCAAATCTTCAGAACTAGAAAATATTTAAAGCTCCAGTCCCTGTTACTGAATGTTTTAAAGAGCAACAAAGGAGCAACTGTCATTGCCATTCTCACAACTTCCCAAAGTCAGTACAATATTCTTGAGGTTGGGTGTAAGCAAGAGCAAGTTTAATTAATTTATATTGAATGCAAAACTGGATATAGCTTTTTTATCATAAATGCAAGTTAGCTAAAAGACGATGAGATAGGATGGAATTTTTTCTTTGAATTCTTTTACTTTGTCCAAATAAAAGCCAACAGATTCACTAATAGGAATCAATCTGTCAAGTTAGTAGCATTGAATTTACTACGAAAATTACATAAAATGTGTTGGTTTCATGTGCCTGCCTCCTCAGCTAAATTATGAGCTTTATCTTCATTTATTCTAAATATTCCACTAACATTTATTAATTCTATGTTATTCAGATCTCTGAGTTATATTCATCACATAATAAATAAATACTTATTGATTCATAAATTAAAATAATTTTTTTCAGGTTCCCTGTATTAGGACTCTAAGATCCTTGAAGAGAATGACTGGGTCTTGGTCATTGTCTATCTCCCATGACTAGAAATTTGACAGTAGCAATATTTCTTGAACTAATGAATGAGTAAAAGGTTGCAGAGAAGTAGAAAGTAGCCATGCTGTTGAAGTGACCATGAAAAATGTTCATTCCAACAAACAAGTTGCCACTTTTATGGCAATAATATGAGTATTTTATATTTTAAAATGTAAATGAACAATGGAATCCTTATGTCCTAAACACCTTAAATGAGACTAGTTATTAATGAAGTTTTCAGTTTGTATTCATTCCCTACTAGTTCATATAACTTGTGGTTGAATATCATCTGCTAGCAATCAAGCTGATAAACACATTTATATATTTATAAATGTTTACTTCCCAATAAACTGCTACTTAATACTCACATTATCAAGAGCCAACATTTATGAGAGCAAAGTTCACAATTAGGAAACTTACATTAATGCTTTTTTGAAGCAGAATTCCTTAGGTCAGGTCTTTACATATCAGTATTCCACATAAAGACAAATTTTTAAAAGGGTATAGATAAAATACAGGTTTTATTATAATGGTGTTCTTTAGACCATTTCACATCTATAACATTTTCGTTTATGTCATTCTTTTTTTTTGCGGTACACGGACCTCTAACTGTTGTGGCCTCTCCCGTTGCGGAGCACAGGCTCCGGACGCGCAGGCTCAGCGGCCATGGCTCACGGGCGCAGCCGCTCCGCGGCATGTGGGATCTCCCCGGACCGGGGCACGAACCCGTGTCCCCTGCATTGGCAGGCGGACTCTCAACCACTGTGCCACCAGGGAAGCCCCGTTTATGTCATTCTTAAAAAAATAAGAAAAAGAAGAAAGTATCTACAGATATGCTCAGGACATGAGAGAAATCTAGGGCCATTTATTCTTCCACATCACCTACTGAAAAAATACAAGTTGTCAACATCAGTTAAAAATAATGGCTACCAACCAGCCAATACATCCACAGAAAGATAGAAAACAGACTCCATTGAAGCAAGCCAATGTACTAAATATGGAATCAGACAGCAATCACAGAACTAATTACCATATTTACAGTCAAACGATGAAGCTAGCAGGAAGATCCAAAGATATGACGAGCAGGGAAGCAACCTGGAGTCTTAGTATTTCAAAAACTGAAGGTGTGCGAAGGTTGGCCAAAATAAAAGCGGGGCATGAGGTATTACATATGTAATCAACATTTCTGAACACCTATGGCATTGTATATTAAACATAAACAAATTCCATGTGTTGTAAACTTTAAATCCCAGATATGATTTCAGGAGCCAAAACTCAACTTGGAACATTTTTCTTTGCTCCTGCGGTGAGTATTTTTTCAGGATGTTCTTTTAGGTTTACTTGGCTTTATTAGGAGTCAAACTAATGCCTCTCTCCCTGCCAACGACCATAGAAGCCTTCTTAACGAGGTAAAGCAGACAGCACAATAAGCAGCGGAGAAAGAAGTGGTTACATTCATGTGTTTTTCTTTATTAGGCATGAAAGTCCTTAAGACATACATTGAAAAAAATTCCTTCCAACAGCTCACAGGCATCCGCAAGTGATACGCTATTTAGGATAAAGAACAAAATGGACCACGCTTTCAGAAGAATTCTGAGAGCAATTCAGGCTTCGCTGTTCTGCATGCTCTCCTGTCAGATTCCCAACACTTTTCAGTGAAGTTAGAAACCGAGGAATGTAGCACAGGGTGTGGAGTGTTTCCTCCTCATTCTGGACAAACCAACGGTTTCTGAGAAGAGTGCATTTGGCTTTGAAAAGAGTGAGAGTCATCATGTGATGCTTGTAGAAGTCTTCAACAGATATGAAGTTTGTTGAATTTGCTGTGGGTTGTTTTCCTTTTATGGCGTATGTTAGCTTTTACATTTTTATTTTTGCCAGAAATACATTGTGCAGACTCATACAATTATCTGACATTTTTTATTGAAGTATAGTTGATTTACAATGTAGTGTTAATTATTGCTGCACTGCAAAGTGATTCAGTTATACATATACATACGTGTATATATATATATATATAAAAGAATATATATATAAGAATATATATATAAGAATATATATATTCTTATATATATATATATATTCTTTTCCAATATGGTTTATCACAGGATATAGAATATAGTTCTCTGTGCTCTGTGCTGTACAGTAGGACCTTGTTGTGTATCCATTCTCTATATAAAAGCTTCCATCTGCTAACCCCAGCCTCCCACTCCATCCCTCCTCTAACCCCTCCCCCTTGGCAACCACCAGTCTGTTCTCTGTGACAGTTTCTTAAAAGAAAAAAGTGAAGGAAAATTTTGAGGCTAAGAGCCTATAAGGTATTACCTCATTTATGTTCTGGCTTATCACATTTTCATTCAGCTAAAGATGAATATATTCATCAGATATACCATATAGTATATCTGTGATCACTAAACTCTATTGTGTGGAGGAAATGGTGCTCTGGTGCCCTGGTTCTCATTGTATCTGGAAGCACAGCAGTCTGGATTTTTTTCCTTTGTTCTTTTAGTGGTGAGGAGAGATTTCTACAAGTTATTACTAAAATTGTTTAGAATAATGGTTAAATGTATAGTCAAGTCCAGTCAATCAACTTATTTAAATTGGACTTTTTAACTTCATTAAGGCGTTATATGACAGATATGGTAAACTCAATGATCCTTGATTCTAAAATAAAAATTTTCCTAATATTCAGAACCCAGTGGTTATCTAAAAACTACAGCAATTCCTTGAAAAACACAGAGCTTTCAACAGAAAATTAAGTGTCAACTTGACATTTTAATTTGCTGGCTGGAACAATTTGCTCTAAGGATGTGTAAATAAAGTTGCCCACTTCTGAGAGATACTCAAACGGCAGTGTTTAAACAGTGATATTAATTTGCCCACTACCCTAAAATACCATCCCTGCTATGCTATGAAACTTGATATAACCTAGCACTATCTCAATCAAATTCCATTACAATCGGTATTAATAATACAAACCAGAAATTTTACTAACCTCCTTGACCTTCACTGAACGTGCAAGTGTTTAAATGATAATGTCTATAATGATTAAATTTGAAATTGGATTTTAGGAATAAGTTGCCAAGCTTGGTCAACATGTTTTCTGATTGACTTTGTAATCTCATCTAATAGGAGAGGTAACAAGAATCAATGCATTAGCCTTTCCACCTAGATATTAATCTAAATAGCTCGACAAGGCCTTTCAGCAAGCCAAATGCTAAGTGTGACACAGAAATCTCAGAGCTGGGGCCATGTCGACCAGAAAATACAAACTAGGGGGCACATCTAAGTATTAATATCAGCTGGGCCCTTAACTAATCATATATTAAAGGTAGTACCCGGTGCAATTAAGTATTTTGCTGAAGATATTTGCAACTTATACAGTTTGAAAAGTTTTTTAATATATAAAAATATAGAATATTATAATAGTTATAATATTCATTTATAGAATGAAAAACTATAGGCTACTAACTCTATTTTTGCTACAGATATGTCTTTTATTAAATAAGAAAACTTGAATGCTACCGACATGTCTTTTGTTCCCTTCACCAGGCCTCCTGTCACTCAGTCATTCCTCAGAGCCATCTGCAAACTAAGATTTGACGCATGACCTTCCAGCCCATGTTATATGCTGACAATCAACTCAGTCTCTCTCTCTCTCTCTCTAATTGCCACATGATTTCAAAATACACACACACACACACACACACACACACACACACACATATATTCTATAATTCTGTACACAATTTGCAACTTGTGTTTCCTCCCCACCTGACATCATGCTTTTAAGATATTTCCACATAAAAACAATTTTTTCATTTCAAACGTCTCTTCAGGTACATTTCAAAATAGATCTCAATGGAGATATCTATTTTTCCTTTGATAATCATATTAATTGTTACGTGTTTTGGGGGTTGTTTTGGCTAATAAAAACATTGCTGGATAAACCATAAGGGGAAAGAATATGAAAATGAATGTGTATATATGTAAAACTGAGTCACTCTGCTGTAGAACAGAAATTAACACAACATTGTAAATCAACTATATTTCAATAAAATAAATTTTAAAAATTTGCTGCAGTGAACATCTCTGAATTAAGCTTCATGAAACACCTATGCAGGAGGTTTCCACATACTTGCATTATTTTAAACCATGATCCCCAGTAAAAAGCATGTGTACATGCATAAACATACATATCCATTTGTGTATATACTTTTTTCTTCAAAATTCTGAACTTTTACTATAATTTTAGGTAAGTAGAATTAAAAACAAACAAACTCTGAGCTTAAAATCATTCTACTTTATTTCTCTGCCTCATTCCAAACCAGGATTTCAAACCCAGAGTATGTCAATAGGACCTGATAGGTAGTCTAAGAGCTAATTACGTTAAAATTAATTAAATTGACTCTGGAGGTCAAATTAGTATTTTCTGGATTTTTTTTTACTTTAAAAAACAGATAAAATTATCAAAAAAAAAAAAAAAAGGCCAGGATCCCCACATAGCCCATCACACACAAGCACCATCTATCTGAGTATATAAATTCTGTAAATGTAGAAAGTGCCAGAAAGGGCTGTTTACCTCTCTTGTCTATCTTTCCTACCTCACGTTCCTAGAAAAGCAGAGACTGTTGCTTTTCAATGTAGCACGTGACAAAAGTCACAGAAGCACTAAAACTGTATATATACGTAGAGGTTCTAAAGAACACAAGGATGTTTGGTAAAACTGTTTTTCTATGTGATTGCTTTTAAAAAACTGGTTTAAAAAATGTTCCCAACTTATTGTACTACTGGACTGTTTATTCTAGTTTCTATTTAAAAAAATAATTTGGATGTAGACATCAAAACTATGAAGTATCTTATCCCCATATACAGTCTTAAATATACAGTACTTAAATTTTCCTCTTTTTTCTTTTTTTTTTTTTCAGTTCTTTAAAATCCGTCATCAAGGTCCTTGAAGAAAAATTCCATTTCAGATTGTTCAAAAAGGGAAGCTCAATAATTAACTACTAATTTTACTACCTAATTATTTGCCCAAACTCAAGATAAAATGTGGCATAAATGGCTATGCTTCAGAGAGAGGAAAATTTGCAAAATGCAAATTTTCCTACTTTTGTCACTAGTACTGTCTTGATTTATGAGTTTCAGAGGAAGCCATTTGCCATTGCCACATGTCACCAGGATCAGGAAAACCGGGTAAAGCTAAAGGAATTTGAGTCAAATTGAATTTGCTGTTTCCTCAACCAAATACCGTGCGACTTACCTAAATTTAACAACTGCTTCAAAAATCCCCTCATGGGGACTTCCCTGGGGGCGCAGTGGTTAAGAATCCACCTGCCAATGCACGGGACACAGGTTCGATCCCTGGCCCGGGAAGATCCCACATGCTATGCAGCAACTAAGCCCGTGCGCCACAACTACTGAGCCCATGCTCCAGAGCCCGTGAGCCACAACTACTGAAACCCTCGCACCTAGAGCCCGTGCTCCACAACAAAAGAAGCCACCGCGATTAGAAGCCTGCGCACCACAAGGAAGAGGAGCCCCCACTCGATGCAAGTAGAGAAAGCCCGTGCGTAGCAACAAAGACCCAATGCAGCCAAAAATAAATAAATAAACAAATGAATAAATAAATAAACCCTTCACTTTTGATGTGTAGATGGAATCTGAAACCTTCACAGTAACAGACCACTGCTTCCCAAACCTCTTGGTTGAAGGACCTGCATCCCCCCATAAATCATAAGCCAAAACTCTTAAGAAATATAACAAAAATGAATTAAAAGAAAAAATGAAATGACAAAGACATGCAAAATATGTCATAATTCTTTACTAGCTTCAACAGATGTCCATTTGCTCTCCTAAGTTGCTATAACATCTGAATGTTGCTCACATTAAATCTCAGCACTTATCTTATTTCTGACCTGGAATCAGTTCTTAGACAGGAACATACAGGTCTGAGAACCATACTCTGAGAAGCACTGAGTCATAAAACCAAATAGTCTGCTGGCAAAAAGTTCTCATTCCTTTGACAAAGAGTCATGAGAAACAGCATTAAGACTGTTCTTTACATTCGTGTTGGGAAGTGTGCAACTTTTCTCAAAAGACAGTCTGAGAAGGTTACGCTTTCATCTGTACTTCACTGTGAAAATGGATTTTCCCACCAATTTTGGTCACAGAATGGAATTCAGTGATGCTCAACATTTAAGGGGCAAAGGACTCACCTTCAGGAGGTTGTAAAAGATGCTCATTAGGGTCCCAACACCAGAGCCCAGAGTTCAGAATTCAGTAGACTTCCTTAATGCCTACCATTTCTATAGCACCTTCAATCTTTGACACCTTTAGATACTCTTATGAGGTCAATACGATTACTCTAGTTTCACAGATGAGAAAACGTGGACTCAGGCTTTTGTCTTTTAGACATAGAACTCAGACCTTTTAGATTCTAAGTTTGGTATTTTTTCTTATGTGTGCAGATGGGTTTTGAGTCTTAAAATTGTTACTAAGATAGGAATAGATTCTTAACATTTACTACCACTTAAAGTTATTTATGCCCCTAATGATGACTGGCCATATACAACATGAATGCTTGTGAGGGTGACATTATATAAAGTCCACTGAAGCTCTAGATGTTCCTTTTCATAACTGTCCGATCACAGCCAGGATACTGTCTAGGAAATAGCTTACTGTCTTGGAGTTAAGCCTTCTCAGGAGCTACAGATTATTTAGTTAATTAGCTTATAATGTATACGAAGGCTCTGACAGCTGATGAAAGACACTACAACTAAAAAATGATACAAATGAACTATTCACAAAACAGAAACAGACTCACAGACTTAGAAAACAAATTTATGGTTACCAAAGGGGAAAGGGGGTGGGGGATAAATTAGGAGGTTAGGATTAACATATACATACTATTATATATAAAATAGATAAACAAGGAACTACTCTATAGCACAGGGAACTCTATTCAGTATTCTGTAATAACCTGTATGGGAAAAGTATCTGAAAAAGAATAGATATACATATATGTATATGTATAACTGAATCACTTTGCTATACACCTAAAACTAATACAACACTGTAAATCAACTATACTCCAATATAAAATAAAAAATAATAATGAAAAAAAGAAACCACAACCGTTTGCAGGCAAGAGAGCCTTGTCATAGATGAAGTTGCACTGGGCTTGGATCACTGCATCTAAATCTAGCCATGACTCGGTGATTCACTACTTGTGTAATTTGGGGCAAGTTATTTTACTTCACACCTTTGGGTTTCTTTACCTACGTCATCCAGATGACACTTATAATACGTAAGGCTCTCATGAAATTTTATTTTTTAAAAGGTGGGTGTAAAATTGTCTTCCTTAATAGCCCTTGTCACTTAGTCTGTGATCAATAAACATTTTTTTTACAAAAAAGCAACATACTGTGTTTTATCTTCTTCCTCGGTTTAAAGTAGCTATATGGAGCTGGCAGTGGCTCCAATAGAGAACTTCTTTACAGTGTAGGTGACCTACAGTGGAGAGACCCCCTACCCCAGGGGTAGACTTATTTGGCATCACAGGAGATAGTTAAGTAAAAAGCTGGATTACAAGTTGTCAGAAACATTGTAGAGTGCAAGTGTAGGTACGTAGGCCAGATGGCTCTCAGAATCCTTTCTTGCTTGCGTGGCCCTAACAACGTATCACATACTGGGTGTCTTCCACAACAGAAATGTATTGTCTCACAGTTCAGGAGGCTAGAAGTCCAAAATCAAAGTGTCAGCAGGGCTGGGTCCTTCCTTCTGAGGGCTGTGATCACAGAATCTGTTCTAGGCCTCTCTTCTTGGCTTGTAGAAGGTGTTCTCCCCACGTCTCTTCTTATCATCTTCCCTCTATGACTGTCTCTGTGTCCAGATTTCCCCTTTCTATAAGGATACTAGTCATAATGGATTAGGGTCACTCTAATGACCTCATCTTAACGAATTACATCTTCAACGACCATATTTCCAAATAAGGTCACATTTCCAAAGCACCGTGGGTTAGGAAATTTGGGGGTACACAATTCGACTCTTAATGCTATGATTCAATGTTTAGCATCCTCATGAGAAACAGAAGTCAGGGGTCTCAGTTTTCTCTTAGCTCTACCACTTCTGAGCCATGAAACTGGAAATCTCTCCATCATTCTAGGCTTATCTGTAAAATAAGTGATTTGCAGCAGACACAAATTAATTCTAAAATGTTTCTTCCATTTTTAAAATGTCTGTAAGTGTGGAGCAGGGAATTTCCCGAAGAGCTGCTGGATTCCATAATAAGCTAGGAGCTTAGATAGTCCCTTATTCAGGTTCCCTTAGTTGCCCAGGATCACAGTTAGTAAGAAAGCAAACAGGTCCAATATATATTCTTGCAAAAGCAAAGCTTCAGCTTATTATGACAGATGGACTGAAAAAGGAAAATAAATCCATAATGTGTATTATGCCTCAATCTTTAGTGAGAGGAACACGCTCATACCTCAAAATATCACTGGAAGGATAGATACAAAAGCCAGTGACCACACAGATTGTCACTGAAAAGAGAACTGAGTGGCAAGGGAAAAGCAATAAGGGAAACTTTTTTGTTCTCGTCACAAAAATAAAGGAAAATATGTTACTTGGTCACATTTTGAATGATAGAAAAATATGTTACCTGCTCAAAGAGTAAACAAGCATTAAAACAGAAAAAATATCTGTGTGGTGTGCAATTGTTTAGTCTTTTATTTTCAAGCCTAGATATCCTGTATTTAATTCATTTTGTGTTTGAGGGTCCTTATAAGTAGGCTTGACTTTTACAGTTTTTGGTTCACAGGAAGGTGTAGGGCTCAGCAAACATGCTTACGTACCTGTTTCAGCATGAAGACATATATTGAAAGATTTAATAACCATATGTTTCTTAAGATGCTTCTGTTGTACAAATATGGTGCACTTAAAGCACAGAACTGGCTAGAAATCTGCTACATTTGTCTTCAAATGGCAAGGAACTTAGCAATCCATACCATAATTACTATGGTATTTTTCACCTGCAAAATTTCCACACCTTCTACCATTGTGGCTAAGAAAGACAGGTTTATTTTTCTACCCATAATTTGACGTTGGCTCCCTACCTATTTTAGTGACAGCAGCATTTGTAAAGATTTTGTAGGAAGTTATTGATGTGTAAACTGAATTTTTTTTTTAAAACAATGACAATCACTTATTTTGTTCACGAACCTGGAGGTTGAGTAGAATATTAATTCTTTCACTACACTCTTACTGACTAAAAACAATACCTATTTGACTAGCTCACAGTTCTGCAGGTCAGAAGTCCAGGCACAGCGTGACTGGGTTTCCTGCTCAGATACACACGGGAACATGGGAGTTCCCTCCCGAGAGTGTTAAAGCACGTGAAATTTAAGTGTAAGACATTGAGCCCCAAACGTTGGATGTTCACCATAGTTTGTGTGGGTCACAGAGCTGAAATCAAGATGTCAGTCAGGCTGTGTTAGGATCCAGAGGCTCTGGGAAAGAATGGCTCCAAGATTCTTCGGCTTATTGGCATAATTCAGATTCTGCAGTTGCAGGACAGAGGTCCCCATTTCCTTGCTGGCTGTCAGTCGGGGGACAGTCTCAGCTCCTAGAGGCCTCTCACTTGCCTTCCCTGCCGCAGCATTGGACTTCTTCAGAGCCAGCAATAGAGAGTCTCCCTCTTGTCCCTTTTGTACTTCAATTCAGGAAGAGTTCAGGTCCTTTTCATGGGGTGCCTGAGCAGGCCACATCCACCTAGAATAATCTCCCTATCTTAAAAAATCAGCTGATTTTTAACCTTAATTCCGTCTGCAAAATCCCTTCACTGCAGCACCTAGATTTAGAGTTTGATTGGATAAGTGGAAGGTTTCTGTACTTCAGTAAGTAGGAATCTTGGGGGCTCTGTTAGAATTCTGCCTATTTCAAGCAGCGTCCCCAGTTCAAGGACCGAAGTGACTTAGTTCCTAAAACTCCTAAGGGAGTTCATCAGTGTTCATTTTATTTCAGTGACCTTGGTGAATGGGAAGACTACCACCTCCGTGAGCAGGAATGGCACCCAGCTTCCTGAGTCCACAGTGTGGCTCTGCTACTTAGTGGTGTGACCTTGGCTTTGCTGCTCTACTTCTCTACCTCTGTTTCCCTCATCTGTAAAATAACATGGAGTTAGTGATCATTGTTTCCTCGTAGGGTTTTTTGTTTTATAAATTTATTTTATTTATTTATTTTTGGCTGCGTTGGGTCTTCGTTGCTGCTCGCGGGCTTTCTCCAGTTGCGTCGAGGCGGGGGGGGGGGCTACTCTTCGTTGCGTTGCGGTGGCTTCTCTTATCGCGGAGCATAGGCTCTACGCGCGCAGGCTTCAGTAGTTGTGGCACGAGGGTTCTAGAGTGTAGGCTCAGTAGTCGTGGTGCACGGGCTTAGCTGCTCCGCAGCACGTGGTTTCTTCCCGGACTGGGGCTCAAATCCGTGTCCCCTGCACTGGCAGGTGGAATCTTAACCACTGTGCCAGCAGGGAACCCCCTCTTAGGGTTTTGATGATTATATTATTTAATACCCAGGGAACTCCAGGAACAGTGCTTGACTGTAAATTGCTTTAAAAGTGATTACTTTTTTTTTTAAACAACTTTATTGGAGTATAATTGCTTTACAATGCTGTGTTACTTTCTGCTTTATAACAAAGTGAATCAGTTATACATATACATATGTTCCCATATCTCTTCCCTCTTGCGTCTCCCTCCCTTCCACCCTCCCTATGCCACCCCTCTAGGTGGTCACAAACCACCTAGCTGATCTCCCTGTGCTATGCGGCTGCTTCCCACTACCTATCTATTTTATGTTTGGTAGTATATATATGTCCATACCACTCTCTCGCTTTGTGACAGCTTACACTTCCCCCTCCTCATATCCTCAAGTCCATGCTCTAGTAGGTCTCTGTCTTTATTCCCATCTCACCCCTAGGTTCTTCATGACTTTTTTTTTCTTCTTAGATTCCATATATATGTTAGCATATGGTGTTTGTTTTTCTCTTTCTGACTTAGTTCACTCTGTATGACAGACTCTACGTCCATCCACCTCACTACAAATAACTCAATTTTGTTTCTTTTCATGGCTGAGTAATATTTCATTGCATATATGTGCCACATCTTCTTTATCCATTCATCCGTTGATGGAAACTTAGGTTGCTTCCATGTCTTGGCTATTGTAAATAGAGCTACAATGAACATTTTGGTACATGACTCTTTTTGAATTATGGTTTTCTCAGGGTATATGCCCAGTAGTGGGATTGCTGGGTCGTATGGTAGTTCTATTTGTAGTTTTTTAAGGAACCTCCATACTGCTCTGCATAGTGGCTGTATCAATTTACATTCCCACCAGCAGTGCAAGAGTGTTCCCTTTACTCCACACCATCTCCAGCATTTATTCTTTCTAGATTTTTTGATGACGGCCATTCTGACTGGTGTGAGATGATATCTCATTGCAGTTTTGATTTGCATTTCTCTAATGATTAATGATGTTGAGCATTCTTCCCTGTGTTTGTTGGCAATCTGTATACCTTCTTTGGAGAAATGTCTACTTAGGTCTTCTGCCCATTTTTAGATTGGGTTCTTTGTTTTTCTGTTATTGAGCTGCATGAGCTGCTTGTAAATATTGGAGATTAATCCTTTGTCCGTTGATTTGTTTGCAAATATTTTCTCCCATTCTGAGGGTTGTCTTTTGGTCTTGTTTATGGTTTCCTCTGCTGTGCAAATCTTTGAAGTTTCATTAGGTCCCATTTGTTTATTTTTGTTTTTATTTCCGTTTCTCTAGGAGGTGGGTCAAAAAGGATTTGCTGTGATTTATGTCCTAGAAGGTTCTGCCTATGTTTTCCTCTAAGAGTTTTATAGTGTCTGGCTTTATATTTAGGTCTTTAATATATTTTGAGTTTATTTTTGTGTATGGTATTAGGGAGTGTTCTAATTTCATTCTTTTACATGTAGCTGTCCAGTTTTCCCAGCACCACTTATTGAAGAGGCTGTCTTTTCTCCACTGTGTATGCTTGCCTCCTTTATCAAAGATAAGGTGACCATATGTGCGTGGGTTTATCTCTGGGCTTTCTATCCTGTTCCATTGGTCTATATTTCTGTTTCTGTGCCAGTACCACACTCTGTTGATTACTGTAGCTTTGTAGTATAGTCTGAAGTCAGGGAGCCTGATTCATCCAGCTCCGTTTTTCGTTCTCAAGATTGCTTTGGCTATTCGGGGTCTTTTGTGTTTCCATACTAATTGTGAAATTTTTTGATCTAGTTCTGTGAAAAATGCCATTGGTAGTTTGATAGGGATTGCACTGAATCTGTAGATTGCTTTGGGTAGTAGAGTCATTTTCACAATATTGATTCTTCCAATCCAAGAACATGGTATATCTCTCCATCTATTTGTATCATCTTTAATTTCTTGCATCAGTGTCTTTTAATTTTCTGCATACAGGTCTTTTGTCTCCTTAGGTAGGTTTATTCCTAGATATTTTATTCTTTTTGTTGCAGTGGTAAATGGGAGTGTTTTCTTAATTTCAGTTTCTGATTTTTCATCATTAGTGTATAAGAATGCCAGAGATTTCTGTGCATTAATTTTGTATCCTGCTACTTTACCAAATTCATTGATTAGCTCTAGTAGTTTTCTGGTAGCATCCTCAGGATTCTCTATGTATAGTATCATGTCATCTGCAAACAGTGACAGCTTTACTTCTTCTTTTCCAATTTGGATATCTTTTATTTCTTTTTCTTCTCTGATTACTGTGGCTAAAACTTCCAAAACTATGTTGAATAAGAGTGGTGAGAGTGGGCAACCTTGCCTTGTTCCTGATCTTAGTGGAAATGGTTTCAGTTTTTCACCATTAAGGACGATGTTGGCTGTGGGTTTGTAATATACAGCCTTTACTATGTTGAGGAAAGTTCCCTCTATGCCTACTTTCTGCAGGGTTTTTTATCATAAATGGGTGTTGAATTTTGTCGAAAGCTTTCTCTTCATCTATTAAGATGATCATATGGTTTTTCTCTTTCAATTTGTTAATATGGTGTATCACATTGATTGATTTGCGTATATTGAAGAATCCTTGCATTCCTGGAATAAAGCCCACTTGATCATGGTGTATGATCCGTTTAATGTGCTATTGGATTCTGTTTGTTAGTATTTTGTTGAGAATTTTTGCATCTATATTCATCAGCGATATTGGCCTGTAGTTTTCTTTCTTTGTGACATCTTTGTCTGGTTTTGGTATCAGGGTGATGGTGGCTTCATAGAATGAGTTTGGGAGTGTTCCTTCCTCTGCTATATTTTGGAAGCGTTTGAGAAGGATAGGTGTTAGCTCTTCTCTAAATGTTTGATAGAATTTGCCTGTGAAGCCATCAGCTTTTGTTTGTTGGAAGATTTTTAATCACAGTTTCAATTTTATTGCCTTTGATTGGTCTGTTCATATTTTCTATTTCTTCCTGGTTTAGTCTTGGTACATTGTGCATTTCTAAGAATTTGTCCATTTCTTCCAGGTTGTCCATTTTATTGGAATAGAGTTGCTTGTAGTAATCTCTCATGATCTTTTGTATTTGTGCAGTGTCAGTTGTTACTTCTCCTTTTTCATTTCTAATTCTATTGATTTGAGTCTTCTCCCTTTTTTCTTGAGGAGTCTGGCTAATGGTTTATCAATTTTGTTTGTCTTCTCAAAAAACCACTTTTAGTTTTATTGATCTTTGGTATCATTTCCTTCATTTCTTTTTCATTTATTTCTGATGTGATCTTTATGATTTCTTTTCTTCTGCTAAATTTGGTGGGGGTTTTTTTTTTGTTCTTTCTCTAATTGCTTTAGGCGCAAGGTTAGGTTGTTTGAGATGTTTCCTGTTTCTTAAGGTAGGATTGTATTACTATAAACTTCCGTCTTAGAACCCCTTTTCTGCATCCCATAGGGTTTGGGTTGTCGTGTCTCCATTGTCATTTGTTTCTAGGTATTTTTTGATTTTCTCTTTGATTTCTTCAGTGATCACTTCGTTATTAAGTAGTGTTTTGTTTAGCTTCCATGTGTTTGTATTTTTTACAGATCTTTTCCTGTAATTAATATCTAGTCTCATAGCGTTGTGGTTGGAAAAGATACTTGATACGATATCAATTTTCTTAAATTTACTGAGGCTTGATTTGTGACCCAAGGTATGATCTATCCTGGAGAATGTTCCATGAGCACTTGAGAAAAATGTGTATTCTGTTGTTTTTGGATGGAATGTCTTATAAATATCAATTAAGTCCTTTTTGTTTAATGTATCATTTAAAGCTTGTGTTTCCTTATTTATTTTCATTTCGGATGATCTATCCATTCGTGTAAGTGAGGTGTTAAAGTCCCCTACTATGATTGTGTTACTGTCAATTTCTTCTTTTATGGCTGTTAGTATTTGCCTTATGTATTGAGGTGTTCCTATGTTGGGTGCATAAATATTTACAATTCTTATATCTTCTCCTTGGATAGATCCCTTGATCATTATGTGATGTCCTTCTTTGTCTCTTGTAATAGCCTTTATTTTAAAGTCTATTTCGTCTGATATGAGAATTACTACTGCAGCTTTCTTTTGATTTCCATTTGCATGGAATATCTTTTTCCATCCCCTCACTTTCAGTCTGTATGTGTCCCTAGGTCTGAAGTGGGTCTCTCATAGACAGCATATATATGGGTCTTGTTTTTGTATCCATTCAGCCAGTCTGTGTCTTTTGGTGGGAGCATTTAATCCATTTACACTTAAGGTAATTATCGATATTTATGTTCCTATTCCCATTTTCTTAATTGTTTTGGGTTTGTTATTGTAGGTCTTTTCCTTCTCTTGTGTTTCTTGCCTAGAGAAGTTCCTTTAGTACTTGTTGTAAAGCTGGTTTGGTGGTGCTGAACTCTCTCAGCTTTTGCTTGTCTGTAAAGATTTTAATTTCTCCATCAAATCTCAATGAGAGGGGGCTTCCCTGGTGGCGCAGTCATTGAGAATCTGCCTGCCAATGCAGGGGACACGGGTTTGAGCCCTGGTCTGGGAGGATCCCACATGCCGTGGAGCAACTGGGCCTGTGAGCCACAACTACTGAGCCTGCGCGTCTGGAGCCTGTGCTCCACAACAAGAGAGGCTGCGGTAGTGAGAGGCCCGCACACTGCAATGAAGAGTGGCCCCCGCTCGCCGCAACTAGAGAAAGCCCACGCACAGAAACAAAGACCCAACACAGCAAAAATAAATAAATTAATTAATAAACTCCTACCCCCAACAACAAGAACAAAAAGACCTCAATGAGATCCTTGCTGGGTAAAGTAATCTTTGTTGTAGGTTTTTCTCCTTCATCACTTTAAATATGTCTTACCACTCCCTTCTGGCTTGCAGACTTTCTGCTGAATGCTCAGCTGTTCACCTTATGGGGATTACCTTGTATGTTATTTTTTGTTTTTCCTTGCTGCTTTTAATATGTTTCCTTTGTATTTAATTTTTGATAGTTTCATTAATATGTGTCTTCATGTGTTTCTCCTTGGATTTATCCTCTATGGGATTCTCTGTGCTTCCTGGACTTGATTAACTATTTCCTTTCCCATATTTGGGGAGTTTTCAACTATAATCTCTTCAAATATTTTCTCAGTCCCTTTATCTTTCTCTTCTTTTTCTGGGAACCCTATAAGTCGAATGTTGGTGTGTTTAATGTTGTCCCAGAGGTCTCTGAGACTGTCCTCAGTTCTTTTCATTCTTTTTCTTTATTCTGCTCTGCAGTAGTTATTTCCACTATTTTACCTTCCAGGTCACTTATCCGTTCTTCTGCCTCAGTTATTCTGCTATTGATACCTTCTAATGTATTTTTAATTTCATTTATTGTGTTGTTCATCGTTGCTTGTTTCCTCTTTAGTTCTTCTAGGTCCTTGTTAAATGTTTCTTGCATTTTCTCTATTCTATTTCCAAGATTTTGGATCATCTTTACTATCATGTTTCTGAATTCTTTTCCAGGTAGACTGCCTATTTCCTCTTCATTTGTTAGGTCTGGTGGGTTTTTACCTTGCTCTTTCATCTGCTGTGTGTTTTTCTGTCTTCTCATTTTGCTTATCTTACTGTGTTTGGGGTCTCCTTTTTGCAGGCTGCGGGTTCGTAGTTCCCGTTGTTTTTGGTGTCTGTCCCCAGTGGCTAAAGTTGATTCAGTGGGTTGTGTAGGTTTCCTGGTGGAGGGGACTGGTGCCTGTGTTCTGGTGGATGAGGCTGGATCTTGTCTTTCTGGTGGGCATTTCCACGTCTGGTGGTGTGTTTTGGGGTGTCTGTGAACTTAGTATGATTTTAGGCAGCCTCTCTGCTAATGGGTGGGTTTGTGTTCCTGTCTTGCTAGTTGTTTGGCATAGGATGTCCAGCACTGTAGCTTGCTGGTCGTTGAGTGAAGCTGGGTGCTGGTGTTGAGATGGAGATCTCCGGGAGATTTTTGCCATTTGATATCATGTGGAGCTGGGAGGTCTCTTGTGGACCAGTGTCCTCAAGTTGGCTCTCCCACCTCTGAGGCACAGCCCTGATGCCTGGCTGCAGCAGCAAGAGCCTTTCATCCACATGGCTCAGAATAAAAGGGAGAAAAAGTAAAAAGAAAGAAAGAAAGAAAGGAAGGAAGGAAGGAAGGAAGAAAGAGGATAAAATAAAATAAAGTAAGATAAAATAAAATAAAGTTATTAAAATAATTATTAAGAAAAAAAATTTTTTTAAAGTAAAAAAAACCCAAAATGGACGGACAGAACCCTAGGACAAATGGTGAAAGCAAAGCTATACAGACAAAATTTCACACAGAAGCATACACATACACACTCACAAAAAGAAGAAAAGGGGAAAAAATAATATATCTTGCTCTCAAGTCCACCTCCTCAATTTGGGATGATTCTTTGTCTGTTCAGGTATTCCAGAGATGCAGGGTACATCAAGTTGATTGTGGAGCTTTAATCCGCTGCTTCTGAGGCTGCTGGGAGAGATTTCCCTTTCTCTTCTTTGTTCTCACAGCTCCCAGGGGCTCAGCTTTGGATTTGGCCCCGCCTCTGCTTGTAGGTCGCCAGAGGGCGTCTGTTCTTCGCTCAGACAGGACGGGGTTAAAGGAGCAGCTGATTCGGGGGCTCTGCTCACTCAGGCCGGGGGGAGGGAGGTGCAAGGAGTGCGGGGCGAGCCTGCGGCGGCAGAGGCCGGCGTGACGTTGCACTAGCCTGAGACGCGCCGTGCGTTCTCCCGGGGAAGTTGACCCTGGATCCCGGGCAGTGGCGGGCTGCACAGGCTCCCGGAAGGGGGGTGTGGACAGTGACCTGTGCTCGCACACAGGCTTCTTGGTGGCGGCAGCAGCAGCCTTAGCGTCTCATGGCCGTCTCTGGGGTTTGCGCTGATAGCCGCCACTTGCGCCCGTCTCTGGAGCTCGTTTAAGCAGCGCTCTTAATCCCCTCTCCTCACGCACCAGGAAACAAAGAGGGAAGAAAACGTCTCTTGCCTCTTCGGCAGGTCCAGACTTTTCCCCGGACTCCCTCCCGGCTAGCCGCGGTGCACTAACCCCCTGCAGGCTGTGTTCACGCCGCCAACCCCAGTCCTCTCCCTGACCGAAGCCCGAACCTCAGCTCCCAGCCCCGCCCGCCCCGGCGGGTGAGCAGACAAGCCTTTCGGGCTGGTGAGTTTACTCGGCACCGATCCTCTGTGCGTGAATCTCTCCGCTTTGCCCTCCGCACCCCTGTTGCTGCACTCTCCTCCACGGCTCCAAAGCTCCCCCCCTCCGCCACCCACAGTCTCGGCCCGTGAAGGGGCTTCCTAGTGTGTGGATACCTTTCCTCCTTCACAGCTCCCTCCCACTGGTGCAGGTCCCGTCCCTATTCTTTTGTCTCTGTTTTTTCTTGTTTCTTTTGCCCTACCCATGTACGTGGGGACTTTCTTGACTTTGGGGAGGTCTGAGGTCTTCTGCCAGCGTTCAGTGGGTGTTCTATAGGAGCAGTTCCACGTGTAGATATATTTCTGATGTATCTGTGGGGAGGAAGGTGATCTCCGCGTCTTTTCCTCCATCTTCCTCAACTTCTCCGTGTAAACTGAATTTAATTGATATCTCTCTGAACCAAACAAAGGGAGATGTAATTAACACTGTTTCTGTTAACTCTAATCCTGGCTGAGGGAGGGGAGGCATCCCCGTAGCTGGATCAGGTAACAAAGTACAGAGCCACAGGGGCAAGCCAAAGTCAAGAATAATTTTTGAAAAAACAGGAGACAAAATGTGCCAGTAAATATGGTAGTCTTTCCATTTTAAAGATGGAGGAAATAAAGATCCTAAAGGCTATATATCCGAAGATAACAAAACGTTGAATTTGAAATTTTCTATTTTGAGTTCTGTATTTTTGTCATTCACCTGTAATATTATAAATGCATGTTTAACCTGCAGAATAATCTCTGTATGTTAAGCATACTTAAATTTGTCCTTTTAGAGTCCTAAAGTGCCTCACCAACATTTTTATGGTGACAGCCGTTCTGGACTCACATGAAATAGTTAATGAATAATACAAGGGACTGATTTTAGAATACATTCTATAGGCAATCACTGGGATTTTTACATCACTGTCCTTTTATATAATGGGAATAAATAAATATATGAGCCAACATAAAATTATAAATGCATATTAAGGGGATGGCTTGATGCTATGTTCCCTTATATTTCCTAATAATTGCATAAATTAATAACTTCAGTTAAATAGAAATAATCTAACGTATGAAGCAGTATTTAGATTTTTAAAATTTTCATTGAGACATTTCCTCCCTTTATGTTTCATATGATACAACTGTAATGACTATTTCTCCTCTATTAGTTTTCTGTCAAGCATTTTTCCTATCTCTCTATCATCTCTCTATCATCTGTCTTTCTATCTTTCTATCATGCATCCATCTACCCTCCACTCATTCATTCAAGAAATGTGTGTTGACAGACACAGAAAACAAACTTATGGTTACCAAGGGGGAAAGGGGGTGGGGGAGGGATAAATTAGGAGTTTGGGATTAGCAGATACACACTCCTATATATAAAATAGATAAACAACAAGATCCTACTGTATAGCACAGGGAACTATATTCAATGTTCTGTTATAAGCCATAATGGAAAAGAATATGAAAAAATATATATATATATATATCTCTGAGTCATTTTGCTGTACACCAGAAAATAACACATTGTAAACCAACTACATTTCAATTCAAAAAAAAAAAAAGACATGTGTATTGAGTCTTTGTGATATCCCAGGCTCTATAACTTAATGAAAGAGACAAATTTGGAACCAATTACGAATCTCAAATTAAACCTTAACTTTTACCATATAGCTTTCCTTGGCCATCTCCAAGTAACCACTCCTTCCCTTGGCCTCAGGTAGCACTTATTTTCACAGGCCTTTATTTAAGGATTTAATTACTGAGTTCTTTACAGAACGTTTTAACTATTTCACCGCATGCTTGCATAGACCTTATTGTCTAATGTAGTGGGTTTTTTCTGTTTTGTTTGTTTGTTTTTTGCGGTATGCAGGCCTCTCACTGTTGTGGCCTCTCCCATTGCGGAGCACAGGCTCCGGACGCGCAGGCTCAGCGGCCATGGCTCACGGGCCCAGCCTCTCCGCTGCCTGTGGGATCTTCCCGGACCGGGGCACGAACCTGTGTCTCCTGCATCGGCAGGCGGACTCTCAACCACTGCGCCACCAGGCAAACCCTAATGTACTGTTTTTATATCTAGCTGCTTTACCACCTGCTGATAGAAGAGTATTTTCAAGAGTGATGAATCAACTGGGTTGAGGCCATAGTTACAAAGACAATTCCTCCCACTCCTCCTGTTCTTTCTCTTGTATTTCCAGGTCTACTAGAGTGTCAGACAGATAGCTGGTGCCTAACAAATGCCCAGAGAGTGAATCAGTGAGTAAGAGATGAATTACCTCTTCTCCCTCCTCATCCTCTCCATTACACTTACTAGTACTTTCCTTACAACAGATACTTTTGATGCAGCTATTTTTAGGAGGCACAGTTTTCAATCGATAGAATTTTTCCAGTGGTCTCGAAAGTTTGTAGAATGAAGAAAGCGTTGAACGAATAAACAAATGAAAAACTCATTCCTGTATTTTTCTCACCAACAATTTGGAGATTGTGACACACATAAAAGCTTAAAAATTTCACAGCAAAATTTTGCTTTTAACCAGTGGGGATGCAAGGGATGATTTCAGGTATATGGTGCATACTAAGCATTCAATACATGGCACCTATGACCAAAGTCCTGAACAATGTCACCCTATAAGGAAGGCTCCTAGTATTTCTGGGAGCTAAAGCACACCGTAGAAGGATCATGCCTGGGGTAGAGCTGCAGCTACCAATAGCTTCAAATGTCCCCAACGCCCCACCACACACACACCAAAAAGCGAGTTCCACAGTGGCAGAGACTTGGCCTGTTAGTTTTGCTGTGGAATCCTAAGGGCCCAGCACATAGTAGGCCCTCAATAAATATTTGTTGAGTGAATGAAGAGACACTCTGCAGAAGCGTTTAAGAAGTGTCCAGTGTATGTAGTCATTCTCCTGGCTTTCCCTCCCTCTACCCACATATGTTCAAAATCTCAGGCCCTATCCCTGAACTACTAAATCACAATTTGCATTTTAACACGATTCCCTTGATTCTTCACATGCATCCTAATTATGAGAAGCACTCCTATAAGACACATCAAGTTCACTTTCCTGCCCCCCCACCAACTGATAAAATTTCTGAACCCAAACTAATGCCACATTCAAGTGTATATGGCTGGTTGCTTGTAGGGTCAGTGTTTTTGAAAACTAAGAACTGGAGTCAGATGCTAGGATTTGATCTCTCTCAGCCTCTTTCTTTTCCCCCTTTCTTCCTCCCCATTTGCTCCCTCTCTGGCAATGAAGTCATTACACAGAGGAACAGGACAGAGTCAAAATTTCTAGGCTAATTTACTTTTTTTTTTTTTTTTTTTTACTGTTAAAGAATATTAGCCAGGGCAGACTGAAAAACAAAATAGTCATCTCCTGTTTTTGCACACCTTGCTGCCTCTTTGCTCTCTGCATGACCTCCTTACACTTCCTTGTGAATCTTCTGGAAGAGACAAGACTCAATATTTGCTGAGTATCTGGCTTATGCAGGTGCACTAGGTCGAGCTTACTCATTTAATCTTTATGCCAACAAGAAATATAGTCATGGGAGGGGAGCATGGAGTCAGGTTCACTGTCAGCTCCCATCAACATGTCCTCCAAAACTTGTACTTTTCAATGATATTCTCAATGTTCATTATTGTCATGACTACTGAGCAGAATATGAAGAAAATATGTTAGAGACATGAAAAACAAAAAGGCAGTTCAGAGACCTTTGGAGAAAATTGTCAGGGAGTATAGCCATTTTTTACAGGTTAGCTCCAATCTAAACAATATCCCAAGGTCTTACCCAAGCCCATTCTCTGCTTCCATTTCCAGCATTTTAAAACTCAGCTACCTCGCTGGTAACAAACCTAAGAGATAGTTAGCCACTATCCTTTTCTGGCACAGGACACTGGGGCTCCGATGGACTTAGCTTCTTGCCCAAGATTGCAGAAACTTTTAGCTTTTCTGATTCTCAATAGTCCTTTCCATTCTGCCATCACGTCAAGTCTTCTGTTGGCAACTCAGCACTGCTTCCGCTCTTACATGCTCCCCCTTACATCCTAAAGACAGGAAGCCTGAGGCGTACGTTCCACAGATCTCGGCCAGCAATTTTCAGTGCAAGAGCCCACTAAGTACTCGAGATACACGTCTTTCAGATACCACATTAGTGAAGCTGTCTTATCGTGTCCTACTGGGCGGCACGTGATCTTTATTTGCCGAATTACAGATGATAACACTGATCATTTGAGTCAGATGGTGCCTGCTAGGTTTCTCCACTGTAAAGTTCCTTTTTTTCTTTGTAATTAGTAGGTATTTGTGTGGAAATATCTGGAGACTGTGTAAATATCCTGTTCCCTATATGTCCCCTGGCTGAATAACTTGAATGTTTGCCAAATGCCAATTTTTGATTTTCATTTTTCCTCCTACATTTATTCACAGGCATTCTACTGGAAGTAAAAGCTTTACCTTCTCTGTGTTTAATTATATCTGTGTGGAATCATGGATTCCTATTTTATTCAATGGATTATAATCTATTGTTATCTTTTTTTAAAAAAAATCCAAAATCGTGGGATTTGGATGAAAGTAACTGGGATTACTGGGCATCCTGTATTTCTGCAAGTTCCCGACTCCATGAAAGCAAGTAGAAAAACCAAGAGCCAGCAACAGCCTTCCCTGACCTTTGTTTGCCCAACACCTCCAAATGTTTTTTAAGCATCTAAATCCTTCTATTAATTCCCTTCCTGTCAGCATGCCTAGAATAGTTTCTATTTTTCTCACCAATCCCTCACTAAGACAAACATAAGGCCAGCCTTTCACTCCTGTCCTTGAGCAGCCATTCTATCCTAGACATCATTCTCTATAAAAGCACCCATATTTATAAATATTTATTTATTTGTCAGCTTCTCCTTTATAAACTAAATTATTTCACGGTAGAGGTCGTAACATAAATTTTGTTATCACTATTCCTAGCACATAGAAGATGCTTGATAACTAGCAGTTGACTGAATGGACCAAGCTCATACTACTTAGAAAAGAAATATTTCATTACTAAATACCATTTACCTATTTCCAGGATTGGTTCCTTTCAAGAAGGGCACACGCAGAATGGGATCACTGAGATAAGAATAGTCCTAAGCACTGAAACTCCAGTGAAGAGATTGAAGGATAGAGTAGGGGTATATGAGGAATTAAAGGAAAATTTCTCTTGTCTGAAAGCTACTGGAACAACCAGAGATACAACATCCCTAGGTCAAGGGAATGGCTTCTGTTGCTATTCCTTAAAGTTGGCTTTAAGTATATTAAGGGATCCTAATGATTTTATTGAATGTCCTTTTATATATCCATAGCCCAGGTCATATCCTACATCTGTTTCTCTCATAACTGTGTGTGTGTTGTTTTGTTTGTTTGGTTTTTTTGTTTGTTTGTTTCTTTGTTTTTGCAGTACACGGGCCTCTCACTGTTGTGGCCTCTCCCGTTGTGGAGCACAGGCTCCAGACGCGCAGGCTCAGCGGCCATGGCTCACGGGCCCAGCCACTCCGCGGCATGTGGGATCTTCCCAGACCGGGGCACGAACCCGTGTCCCCTGCATCGGCAGGCGGCCTCTCAACCACTGCGCCACCAGGGAAGCCCTGTGTGTGTTTTTTTTAACAGATGTTTCATGATTCTTCCTGACTCACATCTGAACCCAATGGTTTATACTCTTATTTAAGGACAATAATCTCAGATATTCACGTGTGTTTTTTGTTACATGTATATAACTGAAATTTCTTTCCTTTACCATTCTGCCACACTTTATCCCAAATAGACCATTCTATACTCATATACTCAGAGAAGAAATATAACAGGAAAACAGTTTCTGATCACCATGGACTTTGTTTCAAAAGGTCAGATGAAAGAAAATTGTGGGGTGGGAAAGAGGTAATAGCAGTGTCGCACATCTAGGCGGGAGGCACCGCTAGAGCCTCACCAGTTTGTGTGTTCAAAGTCAAGAGTTTGGGCCTAAAAGGCCATGCTCACTAGGGGCTCATCATACCATGATTGCCTATGTGGACTCATAACTTGATGAACAGAGGAAGTCTCCCACCAAAAGCTGGGTGGATAATCTGTTAGATTCTAGAGCCTTAGCACATCCTGAAACCATCAAATTTCACTTCCCTACAGACTAATGGAATGGGCTTTTGAGCCAGAAATAAAATCAACTTACAGCAATCAAATGTTACATTTAACACACCCTGAATTTGTAGATTGAGAATCACACCTGCTACAAAATCAAGAACTCAGGCTGGTACTTAAAGAGATGCTCTATATCATAATTCTCAGTCCAAAACTACCAGATTGGGGGCTTTGCAACCATTCCACTCAGTTGGAAACAAAGAATGGCTTAATCCATGACTGGCTGCAGCTTGACCAGCACTAGAAGGAAATAACCAACAGGTGGAGCAACAGAGGGTCTCTTGGTTTAAATGGAAGAAATAACAACACAAGTCCAAATTATCATAGAAGAAAAAGAATCAAGTAAAACTTTGGCAATCAGTTAGTCAATGAACCTCCAAATTCAAAATAAGGATTTACAGGCTATTTATGAATATAATACCTGTCATTAAAGCAATGATTATTAATGCTAAGCCCTGTTCTAAATGATTTAACCCACATACTCATGACCACAAGCCTACAAAGTAGGTTATTAGTCCCATTTTACAGACAAAGATATCGAGATACATAAGGATTATGTGACTCACCCAAGGTCGTGATGATGGTGAGTAGCAGCTCTGACTTGAACCCAGTCATTCTAGCTCAGAGTCCAACTTGACCACCATGCAATGCTGTCTTTGCCCACAAAAGCTCAACTATTTTGAATGGGATAACCCCAAAGGAAGAGATTATCAGGTCCACTCCCCTTATTTTAAAGATGACAAAACAGTACCAAAGAGGATTAAGACATTTGCTCAGTGTCCTATGGCTCCATATATCACTCATCTTTGTTTTATGACAAATAATACTCATTGCCAATCAAATTAATCATTTTGCTTTTCATGTTTCCCAAAGGGCAAATCAAAAGTTTAAAACCCAGCCTTTTACAACCTTCCAGGAATTGTACCTCAGCTTCTCTAGAGCTGATATGAGACGTGAGGGACAGGAGGCCAAGTAGTCTCAGAGGCCAGGTAAAGCACCCTGATGGATCATCTCCAGGTGGCAGGAAGCAAAATGGTGCCAAGAAGCCACTTAACAGTGGAGCAGGCAAAGAGCTCAGAGAGAGGAAACCCAGGGACTTTACTGTGGTCATTCAAGAATCAGGAAATTTGATTCTGAGCAATTTTTTCCTCTACTCTTATTGAAATACCTAGAATTAGAAACCTCTACTTTGGAAATATGATCTTTATGCTGTTCTATTTTGGTTCCATCAATTTCAAAATAATATTCCTAGGGAAAATCCTTCATGCTCCCCAAAGCAATGAAATCACTGTGATTTTCCCTTGTCCTTTAGTAAAGGCTAGTATGTAACCATACCATCTCCTTGGCAGGTCCAAAGTCCCCATGACAAAGCATGATTAAAATAAATAAGACCCACTTCTGTCTCCTGAAGGAGAATGATCTAATTGTGGGCAGATTTTTTTAAAATCCATCATGGGGGTAAGAAATCTGTTTTATTTAGCTCACTGGGCATTCAGAGACCTTGTGTCCTAATACCCTTCACCTTGGTTGTGTTGACATGTCCTGTCATTGATAAACTCAGACCTGCATTATAACAACGGCTGAATCAGATGATATTAGAAAAAAATGTCACTCACTGGCTTCTAACCTTTTCAACCCTTATTTCTATTTCCATCCTAGGAATATTCTCACTGCTTGTACAAAAAAAGATGATGATAAATAAGAGGAATCTGTCCACTTATAAAGACATGCTTAAGAGTGAAAACAGGTAAGTATTGAACTTTTGTTGAGAAGGCTGCTGACAAAGCCCCCCAAACAAGGTCATTTAAGAAAGACTTAAGTTGAGGAACTGTGCCTGAGCAGGAAGAAAATAAAATGAAAATTCTTGGTACCAGAACCCTACACTGTTTTAAGTTAAGAGAGAAAATGTGCTGAATACATGGAATGTATCTCTAGTGTGATTCTAAGGGTCCTTTTTATTAAATCAGAAAAGAGATAACAGATTTGAAAATTAAAGTAAAAGGCCCAGAGAGAAGAAACACATGTTTAAGTTTTTAGACATCTACTTGAATTTGAAGGCTCTCTAAACACATTCATTAAATTTCAATTAAATTGAATTTGGCATGGAAAATAAACTAATAAAATGGTTAGTGTTGTCCAAAAAGACACTAAAAGGGAGACATGAATTCATGATCAACCTAATCAGATTACATCTCTTTTCATTTTCCCTTTGAACGAGCCTGGCTCCGGGGACCTTACACAACCAGGCAGACAACTAACCCTGACGTGCTTTCAGACAATCTATGGAACAAAGCATAGAGTAAATGAGAGGTAGTGAGCGGCTCACTCCTGGCCCTTAAGGTTTTCCAGTACCTACCACCCTGGCATATGCAGATGATGTGGGACTTACCGCATTAAAATTGGGGAAGAGGTTGACTGCGGCCGCAGTGTCAAGAGGAAAGGGAAGAAACGGTTTAATATCCAGCGATGGTTGCAAAGGAGGGGCTGGTGGACGGACCAGGGCTGGGAGAGCGGGGCTCTGGCATGTACCACCTGCACAGAGGAGAACAAAGGGAGCGATCAGGGACATGGTGCATATTAAACACACAACACACAAACACCAAGGTCTCTTTTGAGACCAAAAGGCCAGCTTTATGGGTCACTGGAAAAAACAAGACATGGAGTGTATTGACCTCAACTGGAAACCGGCCAACGAGCAGATGTGCCATTAAGCAGAGAAAACCAGTTGAGCTGCTCCTTTTTCCCTCTTGGATTAAAACTATCTGGTTACATAAGGAATTGTTAACATTTCAAACATTTCATACTCCCCAATCCATCCTTCTTTTCCTGCCTACAACCCGGCACTGAGTCAGCTACAAATCTATAAGCAACATCCCTTGATTCAAAGGGAAAACCCCTCCAATGCTCCCCCATCCCTCTTTGAAAACTAACTCCTGCTCAAAATATACATGCAGTCTGAGGGATTCTTTTACAGAGCTGCTCTTTTCCACCGCATCTAAAACTCTGGCAGCAAGATGACATGAACCTGGCACAGAAAAGAAACTTAACGCAAACGCAGGCAGCTGTACCTTACTTCCCTGGCAACTGGAGGGTTAAAACCAGCAAATCCAGCTACATATCATGTGATCCCTGAGCTATTTAGCACCCCTGTGGCTTTAAACATTCAAGACTAGCTGCCCCCTTCCTTCCCAGTCATAAGTAGGTGGAATTTAGAAGGTCACCAATGAGCAGGCAATGGAATATTATGGCAACCCAGACAGCTCCCTTGCATACCAGTGGGCAAAGGCTGTTTGCAAGGGACTCCTACCTCTGCCCCCTGTTCTAGGATTCCACTGCATTCAGAAACTGAAAGGAGCCCATCTCCCTGTTATGTCTCTCATACTTTGGTAACATTCCAAAGCATCAATTGGCTGTTAATTAAAGGCTGTTTGAATCCTAGGAAACTGTTAAAATATGCCAGCATTCTTCTAATCTGAGAGGCAAGCAATGGACTGTAAAAACCTGCTGGTGAGAATCCAAGAAGCATGAGGAAAACAAAATGCACTAGAATTATTCCTTTCTCATGGAAAAGAATTCCAGGAGACAGAAAAGAGAAGATGGCAGAGTAGGAGGATGCGAAGTTTGCATCTCCTGACAACTAGGGCACCTACCAGGCGCTGGTGCAGGACCTCAGACACCTAAGGGGACAGGGGGAACCCCCGAGTGAGTGGGTAGGATGTGGAGTGGAGTGAGAGGGGAGGAGAAGTAGAGGCGGGAGGGGACCAACACACCTAAGGGGCAGTTGGGGGAGGGGAGGGGCCCACTCACTACGAGGGGATCAGGGGGACATGGAGAGATGTTCGGGGGATCAGAGGATCAGAAGGGAACATGGCCAGCATCTCCTCTGCCCACTCGGGTCCTGGACTAAACCTCCGCACACCAAGGCCCCCTCCAGCTGTGTGGTGCTGAGCCTAAGCCCTGCCCCCCACACCCCTAGGGCCTTTTCTGGCTGTTTGGGTCCTGAGCCTAGGTCTGCCCCCACCTAAGCCCTGCCACCCCGCCTAAGCCCTGCCCCTCGCCTAAGACCCGCCCCACCTAAGCCCCACCCTGCCTAGGCCCTGCCCCCCGCCTAAACTCCACTTCCCACAGCCACGGCCTTTTCCGGCCTTTTTTTAGTTGTTTTTTTCTTGCTATTGTGGTTCTCTTTTACCTTGTTGTTGTTTCATTTATACGTTTATTTTTTATAACATATTTTTTATTTTTCTAATTTTATTTTACTTTTATTCTTTGTTATTGTTCTATTCCTTTTTGTCTTTGGCTGTGCCACCTGGCTTGCGTGATCTTGGTTCCCAGGCCGGGGGTTGGGCCCGAGCTCCTGTGGTGGGAGCTCTGAGTCCAAACCACTGGACTAACAGAGAACCTCAGACCCCAGGGAATATTAATCGGAGTGAGGCCTCCCAGAGGTCTTCATCTCAGCAACAAGACCCAGCTCTACCCACCTGCCTGCAAACTCCAATGCTGGAAGACTCAGGCCAAACAACCAGCAAGACAGGAACACAGCCCCACCCATCAAAAAAAAAATGAGATGGCAAAAAAATATATTATAGACAAAGGAACAAGGTAAAAACCTACAAGACCAAATAAATGAAGAGGAAATAGGCAACCTACCTGAAAAAGAATTCAGAGTAATGATAGTAAGGATGATACAAAATCTCAGAAACAGAATGGAGAAAATAAAAGAAATTTTTAACAAGGACCTAGAATTTAAGAACAAGCAAACAGTGATGAACAACACAATAACTGAAATTAAAAATACTCTAGAAGGAATCAATAGCAGAATAACTGAGGCAGAAGAATGGTAAAGTGACCTGGAAGATAAAATAGTGGAAATAACTGCCGTGGAGCAGAATAAAGAAAAAAGAATGAAAAGAATTGAGGACAGTCTCAGAGACCTCTGGGAAAACATTAAACACACCAACATTCGAATTATAGGGGTGCCAAAGAATAAGAGAAAGAGAAAGTGTCTGAGAAAATATTTGAAGAGATTATAGTCGAAAACTTCCCTAACATGGGAAAGGAAACAGCCACCCAAGTCCAGGAAGCACAGAGAGTCCCATACAGGATAAACCTTAGTAGAAACACACCAGGACACATATTACTCAAACTAACAAAAATTAAATTCAAAGGAAAAATATTAAAAGCAGCAAGGGAAAAAGCAACAAATAATATACAAGGGAATTCCCATAAGGTTTTCAGATGACTTTTCAGCAGAAACTCTGCAGGTCAGAAGGCAGTGGCAGGATATATTTAAAGTGATGAAAGGGAAAAACCTACAACCAAGATTACTCTACCTAGCAGGATCTCATTAAGATTCAATGGAGAAATCAAAAGCTTCACAGACAAGCAAAAGCTAAGAGAATTCAGCACCACCAAACCAGCTTTACAACAAATGCTAAAGGAACTTCTCTAGGTGGGAAATACAAGAGAAGAAAAAGACCCACAGAAAAATACCCAAAACAATTAAGAAAATGGTAATAGGAACACACACATCGATAACTGCCTTGAATGTAAATGGATTAAATGCTCCAACCAAAACACATAGACTGGCTGAATGCATATAAAAACAAGACCTGTATATACGCTGCCCACAAAAGACACACTTCAGACCTAGGGACACATGCAGACGGAAGGTGAGGGGATGGAAAAAGATATTCCATGCAAATGGAAATCAAAAAAAAGCTGGAGTTGCAATTCTCATATCAGACAAAATAGACTTTAAAATAAAGACTATTACAAGAGACAAGGAACAACATTACATAATGGTCAAGGGATCAATCCAAGAGGAAGATATAAGAATTGTAAATATTTATGCACCCAACATAGGAGCACCTCAATACATAAGGCAAATGCTAAAAGTCATAAAAGGGGAAATTGACAGTAACACAATAATAGTGGGGGTCTTTAACACTCCACTTACACCAATGGACAGACCATCCTGACAGAAAATAAATAAGGAAACACAAGCTTTAAATTACACAACAGACCAAACACACTTAACTGATATTTATAAGACATTCCACCAGAAAATGGCACAAAACACTTTCTTCTCAAGTGCACATGGAACATTCTCCAGGACAGATCACATCTTGGGTCACAAATCAAGCCTTGGAAAATTTAAGAAAATTGAAATCATATCGAGCATCATTTCCAACCACAACGCTATGAGATTAGAAATCAATTATGGGAAAAAAACTATAAAAAGCACAAACCCATGGAGGCTAAACAGTGCACTGCTAAATAACCAAGAGATCACTGAAGAAATCAAAAAAGAAATTTTAAAAAACCTAGAAACAAATGACAATGAAAACACAATAACCCAAAATCTATGGGATGCAGCAAAAGCAGTTCTAAGATGGAAGTTTATAGCAATTCAATCTCACATCAAGAACAAGAAAAATCTCAAATAAACAATCTAACCTTACACCTAAGGGAACTAGAGAAAGAAGAAGAACAACAACAACAAAAAACCCAAAGTTAGTTATTAGGAAAGAAATCATGAAGATCAGAGCAGAAATAACTGACATAGAAATGAAGACAACAAAAGAAAAGATCAATAAAACTAAAAGTTGATTCTTTGAAAAGATAAACAAAATTGATAAACCTTTAGCCAGACTCATCAAGAAAAAAAGGGAGAGGACTGAAATCAATAAAATTAAAAATGAAAAAGGAGAAAAGGAGAAATTACAACTGACACCGCAAAAATACAAAGGATCATAAGAGACTACTACAAGCAACTATATGCCAATAAAATGGACAACCTGGAAGAAATGGACAAACTCTTGGAAAGGTACAACTTTCCAAGACTGAACCAGGAAGAATTAGAAAATATAAACAGAAAAATCACAAGTAATGAAAGTGAAACTAATTAAAAAATTTCCAACAAACAAAAGTACAAGACCAGATGGCTTCACAGGCGAATTCTATCAAACATTTAGAGAAGAGCTAACACCTATCCTTCTCAAACTCTTCCAAAAAATTGCAGAGGAAGGAACACTCCCAACCTCATTCTGTGAGGCCACCATCATCCTGATACCAAAACCAGACAAAGATATCACAAAAAAGAGAAAATTATAGACCAATATAACTGATGAACATAAACGCAAAAATCTCAACAAAATACTAACAAACAGAATCCAACAGCACATTAAAAGGATCATGTACCATGGGATTTATCCCAGGTATGCAAGGATTCTTCAATATACACAAATCAATCAATGTGATACACCAATATTAACAAATTAAAGAATAAAAAACATGATCATCTCAATAGATGCAGAAAAAAGTTTTGACAAAATTCAACACCCAGTTATGATAAAAACTCTCCAGAAAGTGGGCATAGAGGGAATCTACCTCAATATAATAAAGGCCATATACGACAGACACACAGCAAACATTATTCTCAATATTATTCTCAATGGTGAAAAACAGAAAGCATTTCCTTTAAGATCAGGAACAAGACAAGGAGGTCCACTCTCACCACTACTATTCAACAAAGTATTGGAAGTCCTAACCATGGCAATCAGAGAAGAAAAAGGAATAAAAGGCATATAAATTGGAAAAGAAGAAGTAAATCTGTCGTTGTTTGCAGATGACATGATACTATACATAGAAAATCCTAAAAATGCCACCAAAAACTAATAGATTTAATCAATGTATTTGAAATAGTTGCATTCCTATACACTAACAACAAAATATCAGAAAGAGAAATTAAGGAAACAATCCCATTTGCCAATGCAACAAAAAGAATAAAATACCTAGGAATAAACCTACCTAAGGAGGCAAAAGACTCGTATTCCGAAAACCATAAAACACTGATGAAAGAACTCAAAGATGACACAAACAGATGGAGAAATATACCATGTTCTTGGATTGGATGAATCAATATTGTGAAAATGACTATACTACCCAAAGCATTCTACAGATTCAATGCAATCCCTATCAAATTACCAATGGCGTTCTTCACAGAATTACAACTAGAATTTTTACAATTTGTATGGAAACACAAAAGACCCTGAATAGCCAAAGCAATCTTGAGAAAGGAAAATGGATCTGGAGGCTCCCTCACTTCAGATTATACTACAAAGCTACAGATATCAAGACAGGATGGTACTGGCACAAAAACAGAAATATAGATCAATGGAACAGGATAGAAAGCCCAGAGATAAACCGACACACTTATAGTCACCTGATCTATGACAAAGGAGGTAAGGATATACAATGGAGAAAAGACAGTCTCTTCAATAAGTGGTGCTGGGAAAACTGGACAGCTACATGTAAAAGAATGAAATTAGAACACTCCCTAACGCCATATATAAAAATAAACTCAAAATGTATTAGAGACCTAAATGTAAGACCGGACACTATAAAACTCTTAGAGGAAAACATAGGAAGAACACTCTTTGAAATAAATCACAGCAAGATCTTTTTTGATCCACCTTGTACAGTAATGGAAATAAAAACAAAAATAAGCAAATGGGACCTAATGAAACTTCAAAGCTTTTGCACAGCAAAGGAAACCATAAACAAGATGAAAAGACAACCCTCAGAATGGGAAAAAATATTTGTAAAGGAAGCAATGGACAAAGGATTAATCCCCCAAAATATACAAACAGCTCATGGAGCTTAATATCAAACAAACAAACAACCCAATCCAAAAATGGGCAGAAGACATAAATAGACATTTCTCCAAAGAAGACATACAGATGGCCAAGAGGCACATGAAAAGATGCTCAACATCACAAATTATTAGAGGAATGAAAATCAAAACTACAATGAGGTATCACCTCACACCAGTCAGAATGGCCATCATCAAAAAATCTACAAAAAATAAATGCTGCAGAGGGTGTGGAGAAAAGGGAACCCTCCTGCACTGTTGGTGGGAATGTAAATTGATACAGCCATTTTACATTCCTTAAAAAACTAAAAATAGAGCTACCATATAACACAGCAATCCCACTACTGGGCATATACCAGGAGAAAAACCATAATTCAAAAAGACCCATGTACCTCAGTGTTCATTGCCGCACTATTTACAATAGCCAGGACATGGAAGCAACCTAAATGTCCATCAACAGATGAATGGATAAAGAAGATGTGGTACATGTATACAATGTTATATTACTCAGCCCTAAAAAGGAATGAAACTGGTTCATTTGTAGAGATGTGGATGGACCTAGAGTGTGTCACACAGAGTGCAGTAAGTCAGAAAGAGAGAAACAAATATCGTATATTAACGCATATATGTGGAATCTAGAAAAATGGTACAGATGAACCTATTTGCAGGGCAGGAATAGAAACGGAGACATAGATATGATGTGTTTCTGATGAGAACAGATATGATATCTGATGAGAACAGATATGTGGACACAGGGGGGAAAGGGGAGGGTGGGAACATTGGGAGTTTAGGATTGACTTATATACACTACCATGTGTAAAGTAGATAGCTAGTGGGAACCTGCTATATAGCACAGGGAGCTCAGCTCAGTGCTGTGTGATGACCTAGATGGGATGGTGGGGGTGGAAGGGAGGTCCAAGAGGGAGGGGATATATCTATACATA
The DNA here is from genome assembly GCF_011762595.2 of Tursiops truncatus. Classification (NCBI taxonomy): domain Eukaryota; kingdom Metazoa; phylum Chordata; class Mammalia; order Artiodactyla; family Delphinidae; genus Tursiops; species Tursiops truncatus. The sequence continues at coordinate 5,297,373 of NC_047037.1, read as the reverse complement.
GAGCTGATTCACTTCGTTGCGCATCAGAAACTAACAGAATATTGTGAAGCAATTATACTCCAATAAAAGAATAATCATAATTTTTAAAAAGGAAAAGTGAAGAAAGGCTCCTGTCTGTGTCACTTCCTTGCCTGCCATCTTGCTTTTAAAACACAGTAGAGGGAGATTCCGTACAAATTATCTTTAGAAATCTCATGATCAGTTCTCGTCAATTGCACACAGACCATCATCTTGCCCTTCATCAGTTACCCGAACAAAGGTTCAACATTTAAAAAATGATTCTGCAATGCTAAATCCAATGCTGTTGGAGCAGAGTATCTACTAACAAGGTGGGTGACTTAATACCTAAAACAGAAGCCATCAGCACAGGATTTAATTAACCATACCAAAAAAACCATTAGCTCTCCTGGCCCTCCTGATTGGCTAATCATCTGTAGCCAAATTAACAAAAACAGTATTTTTTTCCCCACTTTTTACTTCTCTCTTGAAATGTTCTTCACCAGCTACAAGGCCAACAACAGCCACTTTGAAACAGCAAACCAATTAAATAAAAAGTAGTATGAGTCAGGAAATAGAGGGTCAATGTTAAAACAGAGATAAGAGCAAAATATAATAAGTCTCCATTCGCCAGAGGACACCATAAACTTATTTTATTGTCCACCTGGTGGTATACTTTCTTAGAGAGGGCATTCATAAAACTTTGGTGATAGACCTGTCATGAATTTAGTATTGTTACCAATTTCTCTCTCTCTCTCTTTTGTTTTTTTCCAATTTCTCTTTTGATAAAAAGTTAAAGAACCAAAATAAAATGTTGGTTGGCGCCTCTTTTTTTTTTTTTTAACATCTTTATTGGGGTATAATTGCTTTACAATGGTGCGTTAGCTTCTGCTTTATAACAAAGTGAATCAGTCATACATAAACATATGTTCCCATATGTCTTCCCTCTTGGTTGGCGCCTCTTTAGAAAACTCAGAAGTCAACTAAGTTGTGGTTGAAATCAGTGGTGCGGTTTAACCTGTCCACAAGTAACAGTGAGCTTTAAATAAATCATTTTAAATATTTATTATCTGTGTCACAGGTCATGTTTTGCAAAAGATAGTCATTCATATATATCCATTACCTTGTTTGACCCTAAAATCTCAGAAATCAGCTAATGGCTAACATAATATCATGGAGAGAAAAAACAAGTTGATAAACTCTTTAGCTGTTTATGTTGCTTCCACAGAGACATTCCATTCTTATAATTACAAGAATGCAATTTAGCAGGAACATATTCTGGAATTATTTCATTTCTAAGTCCCCTCTGGTTCAGAACAGCCAAAGAGGTTCTGGAAAAGCTCAACCTTCTTTTTTTTTAATCCACCACAATGAGAGGAACAAAGAATTAAAAATACATTGATTCTATTGCTAGGGAAAGTTAATTCCTACCTCTCTTCCTCTGAGATATGTATTTCATTTACATTTCATTATACACACAGTTCAGGGCCCTCTCTCAGTGTTACAACTGGGGTTCCCTACCTAAGGGATTAAAAACATCAAAGAAGAGTCATAAAGCTGGGGGGAAGCTGGGGATACTATTTGAGTTCATCCTTTCCTACCTATTTGAAGAGAGAAATGTAAAAGATAGTTGGAAAAGAGAGAACATGTTGACCACATAGTCTTTGGCCACTGGCTAGGCAAACCCAGGTGTACTGGATGCTGCGGTGTGCTCCCCACAGCCCCCTTCTGGACTGAGGCATACCCTCCCCCACCTGCTGGGGGACCCCCTATGGAAGACTCTCACGAGATCCTCCTCAAGCATTGCAGAGGTCAAAGGGAGCTACCTCACCCAAGGTCAAACTTCCTCCCCAGTGGAGGGGCTGGTAGCCCCATACAATGACGGATTCATGCAAGGTTTAATTAGTGGCTCCTTCCCCTTGCCTCAAGGCAGGGAGACTCTGAAGCTCTATTTCAGCTCTAAAGTTCCTCACAGAATCTAGGGTAGACTGAGGCCTCTGTTGTGACTTCATCACAGTTCAACTTTTCCCTTCCCTGTATCTCTCACTCCTCACAGGAGATGTTCCCCAAGAAAGAATCCACTGCTGGAAGAACTTGACCTATAACATCAGAGTATAACCATTCTTTTTTTTTTTTTTTTTTTTTTAGAGTATAACCATTCTTGAGTCTGAGTGAAATGCTGACTTGCTTTATTCTAAAATAGGTAATTGCCTACAGATCTATAGAGAGGCACAAGACTGAGCCTGTCTCTCAAAAATTACCTGTGACTAATATTTCTGCTTTTAAAATGAGTATAAGTTCTGAAATATTTTACTTGTCTCAATCTGTATATGCTCAGCAGTAAGAATACTATTGGCAAATAGTGTAAAGTCAAAACTGGCAAACATAACATGTTTCATCTGTAAAGCAGACTAAAATATGCTCCTTGAGAAAATAGCTATTTCATTCTTTCATTTTTATTAGAATGT